>NC_052314.1:52194936-52513869 GCF_016432855.1 Salvelinus namaycush
CGCGACCCAGTCGTTCAGTCTTTTTGTTCGTTGTAAATGTTCCATTGCCATACTGGCTGGCAACGTTCTTTTCCCTTGCTTGCTAGCTAGCCAACTACGGCTAACTTACAGTGACGTGAAACAGTGCAGACAGAATAACAACAGTAGCTGCATTTGTTTAAGCTGTTTTCTAGTGACATTATTTGGATACATCCATAACATTGAGCTAAAGAGGTATGATTTCACCTGGCATAGAAAATGTGCTTACTCGTCAGGACACTAGCCAATAACACACCTAACACAATAACTTCCAACTGAAACTCAAAGACTGCAAAATAGCGGCACTTTGTTTCGTTTTACAGTTTTTCAATTGACATTTCTTTGTGCATATCCATAAAAATGATGCCAGCTGATTCATGATTTCGACCAGAGAAACGCTGCGTGCCTGTCTCTCGTCCGGACTCCCGACCCCCTACACGCCCATTACTATGGGACAGTTGGAGATCGAATTTGACTATTGAAACAATATTGCATATGTCAGAGAGACAGACATCAAGGTTTATACAAATCTCTGCTGTTGAAAACGAAATATTAGTCTAAAAGAAATTAATGAGTTAATGTCTAGATGCTTTTTGTAGTGGAGATCAAG
Organism: Salvelinus namaycush; assembly: GCF_016432855.1. NCBI lineage: Eukaryota > Metazoa > Chordata > Actinopteri > Salmoniformes > Salmonidae > Salvelinus > Salvelinus namaycush. Next base: position 52,195,565 of record NC_052314.1, read on the forward strand.
TTTGTAAATTGCTTGGCTGATGAGACAGTGGATTGCGCAGTCAGATGGAACAGAGTAAATAGACATTTTAACATCATAGATTTAGCCGGTGGTAATTTGTGGAATAGACACGGCTGGAAAACGTATTTAACCAATCAGCATTCAGGATTAGACCCACTCGTTGTATAATATGTCATGTTTCATGTTTTGTGTGGACCCCAGAAAGAGTAGCTGCTGCTTTTGCAACAGCTAATGGGGATCCTAATAAATGACCAAATACCAAATGTAGCCTACTTCTAGGGTGAAATTAGGAGGGACCACTGTAATTGTTGGCTGGTTTTCAAGTGTGTTTCTCTATTTAATGAGTTTAAGTGTATTTGGGATGTTTTGTCCTGTTTGAGTTTATTTTATTTTTACAGGGACAGTGCACATTAATGTTTGGGTTTTCTGTATAACAAAAATACTGAGTGGAGGGGGAGCCAGGCCATTTAGGATCTTGAATACAAGACATGCGTCGGTGTATTACACAAGATTTTCCCAACTCAGGAGCTCATGCTTTCTGAGGATGTAACAGTGATGATGGCTATTAGGCTTCCTATCAAGCACTTTGAGAGCCTGTTTGTAGACAGACTGAATAGGTTTTAATGTTGTACAGCAAGCTTGGGCCCAACTAGTCAAGCAGTATGTTAAGTGGGGGAGTATGATAGATTTGAAGTACAGTTTGGCTACTGCTGTAGTCAAACAATTTCGTATAAATCGGAAATTAGCTAGGTTGAACTTGGTTATTTGAATTACCTTTCACATGCTTTTTAAAAGAGAGGTTGGAATCAAGTATGATGCCAAGGTACTTAAAATCAGATACCACCTTGCCCTCTTTGTGAAGAACATGCAAACAGTTTTTTTCACATTGAGATGCAAACACGAGCCACGTTGTAACCTGGACCATTACAGTAGTGAGTTCTTGTGCAGCTTGTTGTTAGCTCTTTGCATGCACATATCACTGTATCATCTGCATACATTTGAACTTCAGACCCAGTACAGACAGATGGCAGATCATTAATGTACAGGCTTAACAGTATGGGCCCCAGTATTGACTCCCACATCATAGCTAAGAGTGGGCGACAGCTCATTGCTCACTTGACACACTGAGTTCTGCCTTCAAGGTATGATTTCATCCATCTCAAGGCATCGGGGGAAAAGTTGAACTTGGACAATTTTGTGATGAGAATCTCATGGTTGACAGTATCAAAAGCCTTCCTTAGGTCCAGAAACACAGCCCCAACAATGCCCTCTTTGTCCATCTTGGACTTCACATTTTCCAGAAGAAAGCAGTTGGCCGTGTCTGTGGAGTGTTTCGCTCTGAAGCCAAACTGCATGGAGTGAAATGTGAAGGGGCTGTTGTTGAGGTGGGCAATCAGTTCTGCTACACACTTTTCAACAACCTTTGACACCACAGGTAGTATACTAATGGGCCTGTAGTTACTCACGTCAGCAGGGTCGCCGATTTAAAGATGGCCGTTATTATGGCCGACTTCCATACCCTTGGAAACACCCCGAGACCAATGGATCTGTTGGTGACCTTAGTAATGGGGCCAATGAGTGACACTTTGTAGTTTTTAAGAAAGGTAGAGTCCAGCCCAAACACATATTTGGCTTTAGAGTTCTTTAGTGAGCTAATCACCTTAGACTCAGAAACCTCCCTTATGATGAAGACAGGTTGAGCGTCATTCACTAGCACTGAGCCCAAGAAACCAGTGGAGGGGTTCTGTGTCAGTACCCTGACAGAGTCAATAAAGTAGGAATTGAAGGCTATTGCTATTTCGACTGCATCCTGTGTTAGATTGTTATTCACCATGATTTCTAGTCTTTTTGCAGTGTTACTATGGTCTTTCCCTGTTAACTTGTTTAGATTCTCCCAGATCAATTTAGAATTTCCCTTTGCTTCACCAATTATGTTAATAAAAAAGTTTGCCTTGGCCTGTCTGATTTCTTTCATCACCTTATTTCTTAATTAACATGGTAAACCTACGTCTGTCATGCTCTAATTTGGATCTTAGGGCTGTTTTTAGAGCATAATCTCGTTCTTTCATCAATTTCCAGATTTCTCCATTTAGCCAAGGAAGAGTGCTCTTTTGGCCAGGTTTGGATTTGATTTTCTTTAGGAAACCATTTATTGTAGTCTGGATTGTGGATAGAAAAACCTGACTATCAGCTTCCACGTCTGTATAGGACAAGAGATCATTCCAGTTAATACCGTTTTCAAAATAGTTTAATTCACTCTTAGGTATTCTTAGTTGATCCGGCTTTCTAACAGTAGAGAGGTTAAACCTGCTCTTAGACAGCTTTCTGGCTATAAGTGTCAGATTATGATCAGATAGCCCAGTAACCATATTGAATGATTTAGTCACTCTCTGGTTTATTACTGAACACCAAATCAATCTGTGTTTTAGAGCAACAAGTCACCCTGGTTGGCCCTTTAACTAGCTGTGTAAGGTCAAAGGTATTAGTGATCCGTTTGAGGGTTTTCCTACAAGACTTGTCTTCATAATTAATATTAAAATCTCCATTAAGACGACCTCTTTCCCAAAATCACATTCCCTAACCATGTTATTAAACTGATCAAAAAACACACTTTTGGTGGAAGGTGGCCTATACATTCCAATAAGGGTAAAAGACATTTGGGGAGACAGTGTAACGTTCAGGCCAATACATTCTAGTTCATTATCACATGACCACTCAATTTGTTAACATCGGATATGTTCTTTAATGTAAATCATCACACCCCCTCCTCTTCCTTAATTTTAATGCCAGGCAGCTGTACATTTCTAATTTGAAAAGAATGCTGACTAATCCTATTAAAATTCAAGCATTGCTTTCATTGAAACAATGTGTTTTTCTAATAATGTATTTTCCACATCTAGTGCTTGAATGTTTTTATATTTCAGCATACTGTATACTGTACTGTACATACTACACTATTTTGAACTCTGAGCCAGTGTGATGTATATTGTAAGTGTAACTTAAATCATGTGTCAGCAAAATGTTCTCAAATTGTTCCCTTTCTATGCTTTTACATTTGGACTGTGGCAATACATTGTTGTGCCAATTTATATTTGATATGAGAACATGTCTTGTAAATTATGCCATGCCAATGATGTTTTATCACATTTTGGTCAGAAAACATAAGTGCCTCATTTGTCATTCTGTGTATTTATATCACAGGTGTCAAACTCATTCCACGGGGGGCCGAGTGTCTGCGGGTTTTCGCTCCTCCCTTGTACTTGATTGATGAATTAACATCACTAATTAGTTAGGAACTCCCCACACCTGGTTGTCTAGGGCTTTATTGAAAGGAAAAACCAAAAACCTGCAGACACTAGGCCCTCCGTGGAATGAGTTTGACACCCCTGATTTATATGATGTATTTTTCCACAATGTTCAGATTGCACAATGTTGTGACTCCAGTGTTTCGTTACAGGAAATCAGTAACATTAATGTATAAAACACAGATTAGCCATACACTCTTTCTGGTGCAGAGGTGTCTGGGTGTTGAACTTTTTCACCAGAAACCAGCCTATATGTATAACTAATTAAGTGTATAAAATATACATGTACATAGAGGTTGCCTCTGGTGTTGTCTCTCTGACAAAGTCAGTATGTAAGGGTGAATTACTGAATACTATGAGCCACGGCATACATATGGGCCCGTCAGTTTAGGTATTCTGAGAAATAGACTCATTGGGCCTAACGTAGTACTATTTATGTCTCTCGCGTTTCAGGAGCAAGTAGACTTGGTCATTATTAATTTCTTGAGTAAAGACATATGAGTAGATATATTAGTTTGACCGAAGCGAGTAATTTTCTCTCCATCTCTTGCGTTTCAAATGGTGGGTAGAAAAACTGTATTTCTTTGTTACCACGCGTTCCGGTAAACATTGTGAAAAATAACGCCGAAACGGTTGGAACATGACATCATTATTAAACCCGTTCCATTGTTGAAGGGGAAACCTGTTCTACAAGGAAGTAAGATCCCTGTACAAAGTAGGGTTAGCTTTGCGCTAGATGCTAAGCTAACAAAGGGAGAGCAGCTATTTTTCTTTTGTTCATACGGCGACAACCCGGTGCCATGGTAAACGGAAGTTCCGCCTCCTCGGGACTCCCGTTTCATTTCAGCTTTCTGCTATCAGTGGTGATCCACCCTGGTGGTGAAGAATCGGCAGTATTTTTTTTGTTGAGAATAATTAACTCCACGTGACAGCAAACGTATGCTGATGTTAAGGAGTTACACTTATGATATCCAACCAATTTCAACTGATTATATATCATTGTCTCATTCAATTCTAAGTAGGAAGTTAAAATTGACAAAACATAATATCCAAAATGATTTGTTCCAACCAATGAGACATTTTTCCACATTAACCTAGATACAGCAACGCTTTAAGGTTAATTAACGTTTAAATTCCCAGACAACAGGTATGATACAGGTATGATTAATCATTAACATTGATTAATATAGTGACACAGGGCGAGACCCAGATGCAGATGGTTCGAGTCGCTGATGTTTATTGAAAAACAAGGGGTAGGTCGAGGACAGGCAGAAGTTCATAACCCAGGTTAGAGTCCAAAAAGTTACAGGGTGACAGGCAGGCTCGAGGTCAGGGCAGGCTGAATGGTCAGGCAGGCAGGTTCAGTTTCACGGCAGGTAAATGGTCAGAAAAGGAGGACTAGAAAAACAGAGATTAGAAAAACAGAGATTAGAAAAACACGCTGGTTGACTTGACCAGACGAACTGGCAACAGATAGACCGAAGACACCGGTATAAATACACAGGGAATAACGGGAACAAATGGGAGACACCTGGTGGGGGGTGGAGACAATTACAAGACAGGTGAAACAGATCAGGGTGTGACAATTCATCAATTAAATTTGCTTTTGCAAGCTCATTGAGTCCAACTCCAACAGTATTGATCCAGTATTGACGGAAGTCCCGCCTTCGTGGGAATCCCATGTGGTTTCAGCCTTAGGGATAAGTGACTCTGGTGGTGAATGTACTCTCACATTTTTTTATTTTTTTTATTCACCTTTTTTAACCAGGTAGGTAAATTGAGAACAAGTTCTCATTTACAATTGCGACCTGGCCAAGATAAAGCAAATCAGTTCGACACATACAACAACACAGAGTTACATATGGAGTAAAACAAACAGACAGTCAATAATACAGTAGAAAAAATAAGTATATACAATGTGAGCAAATGAGGTGAGATAAGGGAGGTAAAGGCAAAAAAAGGCCATGGTGGTGAAGTAAATACAATATAGCAAGTAAAACACTGGAATTGTAGATTTGCAGTGGAAGAATGTGCAAAGTAAAGATAGAAATAATAGGGTGCAAAGGAGCAAAATAAATAAATACAGTATTATAAATTATAGATGGGCTATGTACAGGTGCAGTAATCTGTGAGCTGCTCTGACAGCTGGTGCTTAAAGCTAGTGAGGGAGATAAGTGTTTCCAGTTTCAGAGATTTTTGTAGTTCATTCCAGTCATTGGCAGCAGAGAACTGGAAGGAGAGGCGGCCAAAGGAAGAAGGCGGCCAAAGGAAGAATTGGTTTTGGGGGTGACCAGAAAGATATACCCGCTGGAGCGCGTGCTACAGGTGGGTGCTGCTATGGTGACCAGCGAGCTGAGATAAGGAGGGACTTTACCTAGCAGGGTCTTGTAGATGACCTGGAGCCAGTGAGTTTGGCGACGAGTATGAAGCGAGGGCCAGCCAACGAGAGCGTACAGGTCGCAGTGGTCGGTAGTATATGGGGCTTTGGTGACAAAACGGATGGCACTGTGATAGACTGCATCCAATTTATTGAGTTGGGTATTGGAGGCTATTTTGTAAATGACATCGCCGAATTCGAGGATGGTCAGTTTTACAAGGGTATGTTTGGCAGCATGAGTGAAGGATGCTTTGTTGCGAAATAGGAAGCCAATTCTAGATTTAACTTTGGATTGGAGATGTTTGATGTGAGTCTGGAAGGAGAGTTTACAGTCTAACCAGACACCTAGGTATTTGTAGTTGTCCACATATTCTAAGTCAGAACCGTCCAGAGTAGTGATGTTGGACGGGCGGGCAGGTGCAGGCAGCGATCGGTTGAAGAGCATGCATTTAGTTTTACTTGTATTTAAGAGCAATTGGAGGCCACGGAAGGAGAGTTGTATGGCATTGAAGCTCGTCTGGAGGGTTGTTAACACAGTGTCCAAAGAAGGGCCAGAAGTATACAGAATTGTGTCGTCTGCGTAGAGGTGGATCAGAGACTCACCAGCAGCAAGAGCGACATCATTGATGTATACAGAGAAGAGAGTCGGTCCAAGAATTGAACCCTGTGGCACCCCCATAGAGACTGCCAGAGGCCCGGACAACAGGCCCTCCGATTTGACACACTGAACTCTATCAGAGAAGAAGTTGGTGAACCAGGCGAGGCAATCATTTGAGAAACCAAGGCTATCGAGTCTGCCGATGAGGATGTGGTGATTGACAGAGTCGAAAGCCTTGGCCAGGTCAATGAATACGGCTGCACAGTATTATTTCTTATCGATGGCGGTTAGGATATCATTTAGGAACTTGAGCGTGGCTGAGGTGCACCCATGACCAGCTCTGAAACCAGATTGCATAGCGGAGAACGTATGGTGGGATTCGAAATGGTCGGTAATCTGTTTGTTGACTTGGCTTTCGAAGACCTTAGAAAGGCAGGGTAGGAGAGATATAGGTATGTAGCAGTTTGGGTCAAGAGTGTCCACCCCTTTGAAGAGGGGGATGACTGCAGCTGCTTTCCAATCTTTGGGCATCTCAGACGACACGAAAGAGGGTTGAACAGGCTAGTAATAGGGGTTGCAACAATTTCGGCAGATCATTTTAGAAAGAAAGGGTCCAGATTGTCTAGCCCGGCTGATTTGTAGGGGTCCAGATTTTGCAGCTCTTTCAAAACATCAGTTGACTGGATTTGGGAGAAGGAGAAATGGGGAAGGCTTGGGCGAGTTGCTGTGGGGGGTGCAGTGCTGTTGACCGGGGTAGGGGTAGCCAGATGGAAAGCATGGCCAGCCGTAGAAAAATGCTTATTGAAATTCTCAATTATAGTGGATTCATCAGTGGTGACAGTGTTTCCTGTCCTCAGTGCAGTGTGCAGCTGGGAGGAGGTGTTCTTATTCTCCATGGACTTTACAGTGTCCCAGAACTTTTTTGAGTTTGTGTTGCAGGAAGCAAATTTCTGCCTGAAAAAGCTAGCCTTGGCTTTTCTAACTGCCTGTGTATATTGGTTTCTAGCTTCCCTGAAAAGTTGCATATCATATATTTGAACTACTGGTTGACTTATGATATCTAGGCAATCTCAACGGATTGGATATCGTCGTCACATTCAATTTAACAAGGTAATTAAATTGCCTTCCAAATCTTTTCAGGTGGACCATTTGGGTAAGCTCCAAGGTTTCTACAAATGTGACATTTTAAACTTTTACACATTAACATAGATACAGCAATGCTTTCAGCTTAAAGTTTAATTCCCAGATAGCCTATACAGGTATGATTAATCATTAACATTGATTACTCAATTAAATGTGCTTTTGCACATTTATTCACGTCAAACTGATCCAGTATTACTGATCCAGTATTGATGGTTCATTAAAGTCTTTAAATAGACCACCCCCTCTGATAGCATCCAACGACTCAACCCAAACTTTGAAAAAAGAAAACGTTTTTTTAATAATGTGCAAGCTAAGCAGCAATACAAACCCTAACTATGCCATTAGTGGAAAAACAGCAGAAGTTACAAAAAAATGCTCTCCAAAATCAACCACCGGGCGCAGGCCTTGTAAAGGTTCTCTCCAGTTTAGCCCTGGTGTATCACCATCAGAGATTAGCACCGGGCCAGTACCGCAGTGCACAGCTGAAGCACAAAAAATAAATGGTTGATATGAAGGGACAGGTGGAGAGAACCGGGAAACTAATAACAAAGCAGAAAAGGAAAACATTCTGCTAGCCGAGGAACTGCGGTTGAAAACGGAACAATTAAAAGTAACTGCAAAAACGTATGACGATGAATGAGCACAAACTCTTCAACAAAATCGTCTTCTACAGGAACAACTCGATTTAGCCAAAACTAAATTCGATGAAGTCCACGCCAAACTAGATAAATCTGTCGAGTTATCTGCAAACAGGAGTGCATAACTTTATAACTTGCATGCAGTTTTGATGAACATTACTCAAAGCAATAATGTTCTAGTCCAAATGCTGCAGACCAAATACGATCAGTTACTGAACACAATGAAGTTGGATGACAGATCAGCGGAACGCATTGAAGTCGCTGACCAAATGAATAATGAGAGAACTCAGGTGATGAAGATGGAAATATTGATTTCTAAGCAGAAGGAAATCTCATCACTGAGTCTCTCGCTACATACTCTAGACCTCTACCTGCAAACCATGACAGATAAGTATGAGGCCAAACAGAGCAAGTGCGACACTCACCTGTCTAAAATAAGTACCCTAAGCATTCAAATGGACTCTGCTATGCAGCAGAACACCACACTTAGGTACCATCTGGAGGAATTCCAGAATAGTCACGTGCTGCAGCGTTTTTAAAACGTGTGTGTTTGAAAGAGTATTTTCCAGTAAGCAACAATTTGTTTACCTTCATTAGACAACTTTGTTCCAATATTTCTGTAATTCAGTGATATTTTTTCCCATGGTTATTCGTTATGGCTCCATAACTAAATCAGCATCGGCATTTTGAAAGAGTATTTTTATCAGTATTTCATTAACGAAAGCATAATGCTGATGAAGAAATACAGTACAGTGTATGCTTTTACATTTGGATAATAAAGCCTTTTGAAGATATCTGCCACCTGCATTTGTTTATTAGGCTACAGCAGAACAGCATAAAGCAGCATTGTGACTCCATCTCATTCCTCGTCCTCTTCATCGCGTCATTCTCCGCGTGGCTCTGGACCAATGCATCAGCTTTTGCCCTACAAAACAAAACCCGGCGCAAACCAGCCGGAAGCGTGCCAACCTTGACAATAAACAATACCCCACACAGACATGGAGGGAACAGAGGGCTAAATACACATAGTAATTATGAGGAGATGTAAACCAGGTGTGCAGGAAAACAAGACAAAACAAATGGAAAATGAAAGGTGGAGCGGCGATGGCTAGAAGACCGGTGACGTCGAACGCCGCCCAAACAAAGAGAGGGACCGACTTCGGCAGAAGTGGTTACAGTACCGTACAAAACCACAAGTCCCACAGCATAATCACAAAAATTGTGCCCCAAATTCCTAATGAGTTAATTGTTGCATGATTAATTGAATCAAGTAATAATTAAACATAGTAGGTAATTATTCAATAAATAGCATACATCACATTAATGATAGTCACGTCATGACAAAAGCCATAGTCAAATCGATCAAGAATTTAATATTACTTTATGCAAAAATATTATTTTTAATTTACAATCTGAAGAAACTATGAGAATATAAAGGTTCAGAACTTTAGTAGAAATAAAGGATTTTTTATTTTTTAAGAAACTAATATATGTGTATGTATTATTGTATGCATGTATGTACAGTGCCTTCGGAATGTACAGTGCATTATTTACATAATTATTCAGACCTTTCGCTATTAGACTTGAAATTGAGCTCAGGTGCATCCTGTTTCCATTGATTATCCTTGAGATGTTTCTACAACTTGATTGGAGTCCACTTGTGGTAAATTCAGTTGATTGGACATGATTTGGAAATGCACATACCTGTCTACATAAGATCCCACAGTTGACAGTGCATGTCAGAGCAAATACCAAGCCATGAGGTCGAAGAAATGGTCCGTAGAGCTCTGCGACAGGATTGTGGTCGAGGCACAGAGTTGGGGAAGGTAACAAAAAAGAAATCAGCATTGAAGGTCCCCAAGAACACAGTGGCCATCATTCTTAAATGGAAGAAGTTTGTAACCACCAAGCCTCTTCCTAGAGCTGGATGCTCGGCCAACCTGAGCAATTGGGGGAGAAGGGCCTTGGCCAGGGAGGTGACCAAGAACCCGCTGGTCACTCTGACAGAGCTCTAGAGTTCCTCTGTGGAGATGGGAGAACCTTCCAAAAGGACAACCATTTCTGCAGCACTCCACCAATCAGGCGTTTAGGGTAGATTGGCCAGACGGAAGCCCCTCCTCAGTAAAAGACACATGACAGCCTGCTTGGAGTTTGCCAAAAGGCACCGTGCTTCTACACCTGCATTGCTTGCTGTTTGGGGTTGTAGGCTGGGTTTCTGTACCGCACTTTGAGATATCAGCTGATGTAAGAAGGGCTTTATAACTACATTTGATTTGATGACCTAAAGACTCTCAGACCATGAAAAACAGCCTACTTTTGTTCAGTTCATATTTGTCTCGATCCTGAGTAGTCTTCCTGCCGCTGAAAACATCCCCACAACATGATGAAACCAAGATTGAAATCTTTGGCCTGAATGCCAAGCGTCACGTCTGGAGGAAACCTGGCACCATCCCCACGGTGAAGCATGGTGGTGGCATCATCATGCTGTGGGGATGTTTTCAGTGCCACGTAGACTAGTCAGGATCGAGGCAAATATGAACGGAACACAATATAGAGAGATTCTTGATGAAAACCTGCTCCAGAGAACTCAGGACCTCAGACTGGGGCTAAGACTGGGGCAGACTGGGGCTTCCAATAGGACAACAACCCTAAGAACACAGCCAAGACGAAGCCAAGATGAAGTCGTAATGTCCTTGAGTGACCCAGCCAGAACCCGGACATCTCTGGAGAGACCTGAAAATAGCTGTGCAGCCACACTCCCTATCCAACCAGACAGAGCTTGAGAGGATCTGCAGAGAAGAATGGAAGAAACTCCCCAAATACAGGTGTGCCAAGGTTGTAGCGTCATATCCAATAAGTCTCAAGGCTGTAATCGCTGTCATAGGTGCTTCAACAGAGTACTGAGTAAAGGGTCTGAATACTTGTGTAAATGTGATATTTCAGTTTTGGATTTTTTTATACATTTGCTAAAATGTTGAATAACCTGTTTTTGCTTTGTCATTATGGGGTATTGGTTGTAGATTGGTGAAGAAAAAAACGAATACATTTCCGAATGTATGACATTTACTTTCCGAATTCTGTCACGTAGTAGACTGATACATAATCTAATGGATCCACAATCCGTAAATTATACAATATGAATGTTCAATACGTTTAATAGGCTGACTAGAGTGGTGATTTCCTGCAACCATATTTACACAATAAGAGCTATGATCTGTGCATACTGTGCATACTCTTCAGAATTGTATTCTGTGGGTGTCACAGAGTAGGCTGATACCCCATTTCGTGGATCCACAATCCATAGGTAATGCTGTACAGTGCAATATGAATGTTCTATAAGGTGAATTCACACAGTCAATGTTCCGGAATAAGAGCTATGATTCTAATATATAAGCAATAAGGCATGAGAACCCAGGGATTATCGTGTGATAACTCTCGGCTGTTCTTCGGCTGTTCTTTCTGTTCTAGGCCAAGGGCGGGGAAACAGGCCTTAGGATGGAGTTATCACACAGTAATTCCCGGGTTCAAGAGCCTTATTGCGTTTTTAAAATGGTTGCCCACATATTTAAAAAAAGATTAATGACATGTTTCCAGTAAAAACTTTATTTTTATGAGAACATTTGTTTTATTTCCTTTTTCCACCAGACGATATAGTCCTGGCAAAAGCCAGTCGTTAGTTCTCAGGTTCTGAAGTTTCTAACCAAACAGGTTGGTCGTTAATCCACATTGCTGTGCCAAACAAATAATTAGGATGTAGCTAGCTAGCAGGTTCAATGATGATCCATCTCGTCCAAAAATTTTACTTAAGTTCGCCAAAAAGCACCTGGAAGCAACTGGATGGTTATCAAGACTCTTGGAAGAATGTTCTATGGACAGATGAGTCAAAAGTATAACTTTTTGGATGGCATGGGTCCCATTATGCCTGGCGAAAAATTAGTCCTATATCTATATATTATTCCAAAACTGAATGATGTCTGTGAGTATAACAGAACTCATATGGCAGGCAAAAACCTGGGAAAAAATCCAACCAGGAAGTGGGAAATCTGAGGTTTGTAGTTTTTCAACTCATTGCCTATCGAATATACAGTGTCTACGGGGTCATATTGCACTTCCTAAGGCTTCCACTAGATGTCAACAGTCTAGAACCTTGTTTGAGGCTTCTACTGTGAAGTGGGGGCGAATGAGAGGGGATTGAGTAAAGTCTCTCCCAGAGTGCCATGAGCTGACCATGTGCGTTCACGTGACAGTTAGCTTGCGTTCCATTGCATATCTAAAGACAAAGGAATTCTCCGGTTGGAACATTATTGAAGATTTATGTTAAAAATATCCTAAAGATTGATTCTATACATCGTTTGACATGTTTCTACGGACTGTAACGAAAATGTTTGACTTTTCGTCTGCACCTAGTGATTGAGCCTCATGAATTTTGATTACTGGGCTAAATGCACGAACAAAAAGGGTGTATTTGGACATATATGATGGACTTTATCGAACAAATCAAACATTTATTGTGGAACTGGGATTCCTGGGAGTGCATTCTGATGAAGATCATCAAAGGTAAGTTAATATTTATCATGCTATTTCTGGCTTCTATTGACTCCACAACATGGCGGATATCTGTACGGCTTGATTTTGTGTCTGAGCGCTGTACTCAGATTATTGCATAGTGTGCTTTTTCCGTAAAGTTTTAAAAAAATCTGACACAGCGGTTGCATTAAGGAGAAGTGGATCTAAAAGATCTATCTTTTAGCAATGTTTATTATGAGTATTTCTGTAAATTAATGTGGCTCTCTGCAAAATCACCGGATGTTTTTGGAACTACTGAACGCGCCAATGTAAACTGAGATTTTTGGATATAAATATGAACTTTATCGAACAAAACATATATGTATTGTGTAACATGAAGTCCTATGAGTGTCATCTGATGAAGATCATCAAAGGTTCGTGATTAATTTTATCTCTATTTCTGCTTTTTGTGACTCTTCTCTTTGGCTGGAAAAATGGCTGTTTTTCTGTGATTTGGCTCTGACCTAACATAATCGTTTGGTGTTCTTTCATCGTAAAGCCTTTTTAGAAAACCGGACACTGTGGCTGGATTTACAACAAGTGTATCTTTAAAATGGTGTAAAATTCTTGTATGTTTGAGGAATTTTAATTATGGGATTTCTGTAGTTTTGAATTTGGCGCCCTTCAGTTTCACTGGCTGTTGACGAGGTGGGACGCTAGCGTCCCACATACCCTAGTGAGGTTAAACACTTTAATGGCAATGCTATCAAATACTAATTGAGTGTATGTAAACTTCTGACCCACTGGGAATGTGATGAAAGAAATACAAGCTGAAATAAATCATTCTCTGTAAGGTACTGGGTGTCGGGAGTGTGAAGTCAGGTGCAGGAAAACAGAGAGTTCAATATAATGCTCTTTTAATGCATTCACGGTGAACCACGGCCACCCCACTAAACACTGGGTGCTCAAAATAAACTGCCCCAGACACGGGGAACGAAAACAGTCCAGCACTATACACGAACATAAACAAACACGTACGTCTGAAACAAACACCAGGCTTACAATAATCAATCCCGCACAAAGAAACGGGCGGGCCGGCTGACTAATAAAGCCCAACTAATTACAACAAACTCAAAACAGGTGTAATCAATAAACACATAAGGAGGGGGAGAAAATAATCAGTGGCAGCTAATAGGCCGGTGACGACAACCACCGAGCGCCACCCGAACGGGAAGGGGAGCCTGCCTCGGTCGGAGTCGTGACTGTCACGATCGTCGTTACGTGAAAGAGAGGACCAAGGGGCAGCGTGATATAAATACATTCTTCTCTTTATTAGAAGACGAAACGAACACTAATACAAACTAGACAAAACAATAAACCGACGAATGTGAAGCTATAATAACCAAAAGTGCAGACACAGGCAACTTAGACATAGACAATCACCCACAAACTACCTAATGACTATGGTTGCCTAAATATGGCTCCCAATCAGAGACAACGATAGACAGCTGTCTCTAATTGAGAACCAATCTAGGCAACCATAGACATACATACACCTAGACTAAACACTGCCCCATAAACATACAAAAAACCCTAGACAATACAAAACACCTACATCCCCACTGTCACACCCTGACCTAACTAAAATAATAAAGAAAACAAAGATAATTAAGGCCAGGGCGTGACAGTGACATTCTCTCTACTATTATTCTGACATTTCACATTCTTAAAATTCCCTCTCGAATAAGTGGTGATCCTAACTGACCTAAAACAGGGAATTTTTACTTGGATTAAATGTCAGGAATTGTGAAAAACTGAGTTTAAATATATTTGGCAAAGGTGTATGTAAACTTCTGAATTCAACTGTAACACTTCAGGTGTTGTTCAAATAACCCATGGGAGTATTTTTGCAACACCTTCCAGTGGTGAGGATCAACTCTAGAGAATGTATCCTGTAGCTGACACCAGGAAGTGCTAAATATTCACACTAGGAAATAACACTTTTTGACTGGTTCTCTCCCACTCATAAATCAAGCCTGCGAGTTGTAGGTGAGTTAAACAGGAGCAATAAAGGATTTCTTACAAGAGTAGTGACTCTGCATTGTTTAATTTATTTAGGCCACAAAGAAAGGGTGCATCAGTGAAAACAGTGCATCACAGGCACATTAAAATTAAATCAGTTCACCACAGGCACATCACAGTGAAATCAGTGCATCACAGGCACATTAAAATGAAAAGGGTGCATCACAGGAGCATCAGATTGAAAACAGTGCATCACAGGCGCCTCAGTCCATGTACTACACGAGTATTTGCAGAGTTGCTATTTAACACAAGTGGAAGTCCTTCTAAGACTAGGTATGTAATTTTCTTGACAAAGGTGCCAATAATCTGACTATTACTCAATCAAGTCAAACAAAGGAACATCATAAAGGCTCTCATCAGCACCATAAGCACTTTGAAGGACAAAAGGCTTATAACATTTCAGATAATCTTTTAACAACAACGTTGTCATCAACACCATCAAACACAGTGAATGCATGCTAATGTTCATTGAAATTATCAGTATGCAACTTGTCCAGCAATAGGTATACAATATTGTCATCCACAATGATCTTAGTTATTTTACAAAAGACTGGCATTTCATGCTCCATCTTACTGCAAACTATCAGTCCTTTTCTGTACACCATACCATCCATCTTAACCCAGCTGGTAGAGTAAATGGCTTTCTGCATAGTGACCTGAAGAGACGCTGCCAACTCCTCACCACCAGTAAAATCCCTCAGGGAAAATGCTTTCATCGGTCCATACTCAGTATGTCGAAATGGTGATGTCTTCCAGTGATGGCCTATAGCAAATTTGTGTTTTTTGGCAAGGGACTTAGTAATGTAAGTTTTTGAGGGTGTTATTTTGCTTTACCTCAAACCTCATGCTCCACGTAATAAAGGACAGATTTGTCTTATGCATGCTGGGTAATGTATCATAAAGTGATGTTTGGGTATTACGTTTTTATGTGGGTTCAACTGTTTGAAAAGTGTGATGTTCAATTATCAAATGCTTCAGATACAGTCATGCCCTGGCTAAGAAAAGGGGAAAAAAACAATGTAGATTATTTGCAGTAAAATTAGCAGCTAATTCCAGTTCTCATTTCCTGGTGGAACACATCACCCAAAATCAAGGGAATGTTTCTCACAAGACAGAGTTTGAATATAATTAAGTGCTCTGCATTTCCACTTCACTTGGTTGACTTTAGTTGGACGGTTTTTGTGCTTCAAGTAAGCATATTCAAATGAGTAGATTCGAGAGGGAAGTGCACTTTTCAAAATAACATTTTCAGAGACATATTCAAACAACAATTTTAACTCAAACTGAGCCACCCCTTCAAGAATGTCATTCATTATGTCCACAGAAAAAGTACTGCAAACATGGAAGTGCTGCAAACTGTTTAACATTTTTCTTTACGCCATACACAGATGGAAACTGTGGGTCTGATTGCAACTGATTCATTTCAAATGGATCTTTATCACGCAAGACAATCTTACAGTCATCCTCACTGTAAACCGTCTGAGCATTACACTTTTCTTTCAAACATAACCGGCAAAAGGAATGACCACTGAAGGACTCTGTGAACACAAGGACTGCATGCATCCCCAAATTGTATCCAGTTATTTGGCAGATAGTTCCATAATCTCTATCAGCTGAAAAAGGCTAATTTACACCATCACTCTCCAGTTTTTTAACATCATTTACCAATGGCTCTAGAATGGCATCAAAGCCATGTTTCTTTAGATCTTGATAACGAAAATGTTGACACTAAATGAATATTCTTCACAGCAGAGTTAAACTTGGGTGGCAACATAAATGGCGCCTATCTTGTGAACACCACGCTTGAATCCAAGCGGGTTGGCAGTATCAGCGTCATAGTACAATTGGATCTGTAAAGAATTTCTATATTTAGAGAACAAGGGATGAGTCTTGAACCTCTTAAGGATCGGACCCTTTTTTCAATTTTCGCCTAAAATGACATACCCAAATCTAACTGCATGTAGCTCAGGACCTGAAGCAAGGATATACCATTTGAAAGGAAACACTTTGTAGTTTTTGGAAATGTGAAATTAATGTAGGAGAATATAATACATTAGATCTGGTAAAATATAATACAAAGAATTTTATTTTTATTTTGCATCTTTGAAATTGTAGAGAAAGGCCATTATATAATGTAGGAGTTTAGGCCCAATTTAGATTTTGGCCACTAGATGGCAGCAGTGTATGTGGAAAGTTTTAGACTGATCAAATGAACCATTGCATTAGTGTTCAAAATGTTGTATCAAGTGTCCCCAAATGTGCCGAATTGGTCAGTTGATACATTTTCATGTAAATAACTATAGAGAACATACAGAAATGATATGGTAATAAAAAATATAAGTTTACACACTCCCAGGAATGTCATAAATGATGGATAATTAGCTTCCCTAGAGAAAATACACTAATCTTAACACATCTAGATGGGAGGGGGAAGGGGGCAGACACAGCAGGTGTTCAAACTGTAGAACCCAGTTCCTATATTTGAATATAAAAATTGATTTTATCAAAAACAATGCTATATTTTATCTCTGGGACCCTCATGATGACAAATCAGAACAAGATTACAGAAGTGAATGTATCAAACCAGTTGCCGTGATACATTTTTTGTTGTTGTTATGCACTCTCCTCAAACAATAGCGTGGTATTTTTTCACTGTAATAGCTAGTGTAAATTGGACAGCACAGTTAGATTAACAAGAATTTAAGCTTTCCGGGAAATGTTCTTGTTACTTACAACGTCATGCTATTCACATTAGCTCATTTTAGCTCAACCGTCCTGTGAGGGGGACACAGATCCTGTAGAGGTATTAACTTCCATCACAAAATTCTTCATAACTATCTTCCACAGTGTAAGAGGTGCGTATCTGGCTGCAGGGAAGTCACGCGCAGGAGAGCAGAACTGGGTAACAACCGGAGCAGTTTAATGAGAAAAAACAAACTGCACCCAGAACAACAAAATACGGGTTGAAATAAACTGTAGCAAACCAGTCTGAAATGCACAAACACTTTACAACAAACAATTCCACACACAGACATGGAGGGAACAGAGGTTTATATGCACATCAAGTAATGAGGGAAAGTAAACCAGGTGTGTGGGAAAACAAGACAAAACAAATGGAAAATGAAAGGTGGATGGAAAATGGAAAATGAAAGGTGGATCGGCGATGGCTAGAAGACCGGTGACGTCGACCGCCGAACGCCGCTCGAACAAGGAGAGGAACCGACTTCGGCGGAAGTCGTGACACACAGATGCATCCCTTGGTGCATTTTCCAATAACATGTAGATTTCAGAATTGCGGCAGATGAACGTCAATGTTTCCAGAATAGGAATATATACAAACTCCCAACACTACTTCTACTGGCTCCACAACAGCCCATTTTTGGTTGAAGTACTTTGTTCTCTTGGTTTCTGTGTTAAAACTGGCAAACGGGTTTCAAAGTCCTCAAAACTATAATTTACAGCAGATAGAGGGGAGGGGTTATCCATAGGTATAACTGACAGGTTTTGTTTAATCTGGGAGTGCAGCCCAGTAGTAAGCTTTTCTAAATCCCACACTACTGTTGACACAACACTATTTGCAACACCACTAGCTTGCTATTTGGCAATGATGGAGAAAAACATATCTTTATCAAGACTGTCCATTCTTCTCAAAACAATCACTTTGAGTGTTATCATGTGGGACACCAATGTCGCCACCCATTTGTGGAGCTTCTGACTGGACTGGAGTATCAGCAACATGAGAGAGCCCTTCTAAGCTTAATGCATCAACTACTTGACTAATAT
This sequence comes from Salvelinus namaycush, assembly GCF_016432855.1. Taxonomy (NCBI): domain Eukaryota; kingdom Metazoa; phylum Chordata; class Actinopteri; order Salmoniformes; family Salmonidae; genus Salvelinus; species Salvelinus namaycush. The sequence goes on from NC_052314.1 coordinate 52,213,997, forward strand.
CCTTATGAATACTATAAAACAAAATAAACTGAGTATGTTGAAAACTGCCATCTACAAACATCTTGAGCTCAGACCAATCTAAACTTTGTGGAGGGATAGAAGCTATGCTCAATTCTCAAATGAGATATCCATGACTGTCTGTTTCTGTGCAACGCTTGACAACAAAAGCACCGTAACATACATTTATCTAGTTAAGAAGTTTTGTCCTCAACTCGATCAAGCTAGGGGCCTCTCTTGTTTTGCCTACATCAATGTTGTAGATGGTTGTCTGCACTAATGTGCAGAAGTTGACAAGAGCATCATCATACGTCAGGTTAAAGACAAAGTGGGCTTTGAACAGTTCATCAAAAGCACTCAGACCACTAATTTCCTGGCAGGGGACAAGCCTCTTGTCCACCACGATGTAGTAGTTGTCAATCTTGCTCTGTCTTCTTCCGACGGCAAGGAGGTATGGCTGTCGACAGTGGCTCCCATCAAGATGGTCTTCAATGCTGCAGCATGACTGCAACACACAAAGGGTATTTTTAAGTCACTCTCAACATGTTAAGACAATGAAGAGAAACCCCACAATGACTGTATCATCTTACCTTATGAAAGTGTACAAGCACTGGCACTGATCTTGGTCCTCTTCCCTCGTGCTGGTGGTGGGAGGAGATAAAGCAGCAGGGAGGACATATCATTGTCCCAGTCTGAGGGCAAGAAAGGCAAAGGCAAATCACATAAAACAATATCGCTGAGTTTGAAACATTGCACTACCCATGAGAGAATCCACATACTGGTTTCGCTGTCATTCTTTGGCAGTTTTTCTGCAGACTTCAGGAGGTGACACAATCGGTGTAAAAAAAAATTCAAGAGAGACCTGGTCCAACAAAGAGAGCAGCAGGGGGGAGCAATGTTTGATTCAAATATCAGACATACTGTAACAACTTACAGGCGTAGACACACCCATCATTGTTTTTTTATACGTAGACAGACATACATTTCAATTACAGAAACACACAATCGTCATAGATAAAAAATTATATATGTACCACCGCATCAAGTCCGAATGACAATCATATTCCTTAGTAACATGTGAGTCAACCAAACGTTTAAACTCCTCCAAGGAAACAAGATCCTGGAGATTCAAGCTGGTCAGGACAGAATTACAAATCCATGGAGCTTAGTTGCTAAAACACTTTTTGCCATGGTCCGTACTGATTTTAGTAACTGTAAAAAGTAAGTAGTGAGACCTTAACTGGTATTTATTTCCTGACCTTATCAAAGAATAACAGCGATAAAGTGGCATTTTTCCCTAAATGGCCTCATAAATCATAGTATAACAATGTGTAAGCCTAAGTAGAGTCCACGACGACCAGCCAACAGCACTATAGAGATCACAGTGATGTGTCAAGATCAATTGCCTTCAGGGTAGTGCTTGATGTCTTTTTATATAAATTACATCACAAAAGTCCACGACAGACAGGAATGTACACCGTACCAGCTCTTTTCTGGTCCCCAAAGAAAAACCAGCCTTATGCTGGTAATAAAAAAATATTCTCAACTTGATATTCTGTACCAGGTTCTCAACATGATTATGGAAACTCAGCTTCACTTGCTGTAGGGAATGTCCTTCCAAGGTAGTAAATGACATGGTTTTCAGAGTGTTTAATATTGGAAAAGTATTGGAAATGTATTTTGTTTTAGAGGAATTCAGAAGAAGCTTCAAATCATACTGATTCTGTTGAAGGATGTTAAAAGCTGTTTGAGCTTTTTCAAAAGCCAAAGTCAAACTGCTGCCACTTGAATAGAGAACAGTGTCATCCACATAGAAATGTACTGTACATCAAATAAAATGTATTGGATTCATACACATATTTAGCAGATGTTATTGCAGGTGTAGAAAAATGCTTGTGTTCCTAGCTCCAACAGTGCAGTAGTATCTAACAATTCAGAACAATACACACACATCTAAAAGTAAAAGAATGGAATTAAGAAATATATACATTTATCACAAGCAATGTCTAAGTGGCATTGACAAAAAATACAGTATGTAAACATTATTAAAGTGACTAGTGTTCCATTTAAAGTGACAATCAGCTGTATCAATGTCTTCCAATGTTGTTGGGTCCATGAACAAAATGAAGAACCCTTTGGATCAAATTAAAAGTATGGCAAGTATTTAAGATGCATTTAATGGTATCAAACTGTTGTTCTTTAAAAGGAAATGTCTGTCACATAGAGAAGCTAGATAGCAGAGTGATAGACAAGTGGTTGAGGAAACAGGCAGTGGGCTTCACGTAAAACGTCAATGTGGTCAGAGCAGTAAATGAGATGGGGAAGATGGTTGAGAATGCTGTGAATGTCTCAATAATGACACTGTTAAAGCGTGAGAAGAAAAAACCTGTGGGTTATGAGGGTGTTGCAGTTATCATAGTGTCATAGTTGAGTGTCTGAACGTGGTGAACTGTTCTTGTTCTGGTTAAAAACACTCCCGTAGAACAAGAAAAGAGACTTCTTTAGTGCCATTAGTACATCTGAATGAACTGACAACTGCTAACTGGTTTAACTAGCTAACATAACCCTCTCAAAATAGGTTTCTAACCTCAAGGGTCTGTGTAAAGGATAAATAAATACAATATTTATCTCTAATTGGTAATATTTTTTTCATAAATGTGTTTTTCTAGAGATGTTGTAATGAGTCAATATAAAAACGGTTTACTGGCAACATATCCATGTTGCATTAAATGTATCCTAGTATTTACCAACTATCCTGTATGTGAACGACTGCCTTGGATGTCAAAATGATGGTGGTAATAATTTCAAGATTCAAGATTTTAAAGGATCAAGATTTAAATGAATAGGGGAAAAAATATACTATACAATATCCCTATACTAACGTCACAAAAGTTGAGAAAACCAATCAGAATGCAGGTGAAACATGTCTGTCCAGCTAACCTTCACAAATGTGTCAGTTCAGGTGATATAAGAAGGTATTTAACGAGCTGTGAAAATGTGAAGAATAAATTAACGTGTCTGTGACAAAGCTTATCTAGGTAAACATATTTGCTTGACATGCATATTATTTCAGAGTAACAGTAATCAATAATAATACATTTAGTTTCTTAACCTGCTTTCAATTAAAAACAATCGCAAAGTGCTAAAAAGTAAGTATATTGTTACTATTGAGTGTACAGTGTACAGTAACTGATTTTTATTTGTTATTATTAGCTTTAGGTGTTGGTGTTAGGTAGTTTTAGTTTTTACAGGCTCTGATTCAGACTAGGATAAATTGCCAAAAATTTCACTTTAGTACAATTGGGGGGCTTAAGTTCATGTTAAATCAACATATCTCAAGTCTACTAAAATGTTTTTTTTTCTTTTTTACCTTTATTTATCTGTGCAAGTCAGTTAAGAACAAATTCTTATTGACAATGACGGCCTAGGAACAGTGGGTTAACTGCCTTGTTCAGGGGCAGAACAACTGATTTTTAACCTTGTCAGCTCTTGGATTCAATCTAGCAACCTTCCGATCTAGCAACCTTCCGATCTAGCAACCCAACATACCCTTGCGCAGTTTTCAAATTTTGCAGCCTTAAATAAAAAAAAATCACTGATCTACACAACCTACAACACATTTTCAAACTAAAAGAACAATTGTAGAAATGTGACAATACTTTTGGTCCCCTAAATTAGGGGAACTATGTACAAGAAGTGCTGTAATTCCTAAACGGTTCACCCAATGTGGATCAAAATAGACAGCTGACTGTCTGCACACACAGACACTAAACACATTACGCCCTGTTCAAATCGATCATTATTGTGTCACCTGGTCAAATTGTTCACAAAGCAGGATGGTGAATCCTTCACATACAATATCCTTTAAATAAATTCACATCCCTACACCCGGAATAATATCTTCTAAATATGTGCATGTGACCAATAAAATGTAATTTTATTTTATGTAAAAAAATAAATAAAGGTTAAATCAAGAATGATTAGAGTGTGTTCCTGGCTGTTTTCTCTCTCTCCTCCCCTCTCTCTCCCCCACCCCCCCTCTCTCTCTCTCTCTCTCCCCCGTCTCTCACTCTCCCCCTTCTCTCGCTCTCCCCCTTCTCTCGCTCTCCCCCTTCTTTCTCTCTCTCTGTTCTCTGCCTCGAAATGGAATGTTCATCCACCATCACTCAACATTCAACAATTATCTGGGCTAGAAAGAATGCACACAGGATAAGTTCATCTATAACAGTCTTTTGAGGGACAAATTAACAGGTGTTACCTTTGATGTGGTTTCATCATATTGAAAAACACTGCAAAGATTCCTGGGTACACCACCAAGGCTGCCGCTCGGATAACAGGATAATATCTCCCTCCGTGCCCCTCCTCTTTTTTGTGTTGTGTGTGAAAAGCAAATACAGCTGTAGATGTAGTTGTTTCAAACTCCGCCCACCCTGCCCCTGGGACAGCTTCAACTAACAAACTCAATGTCTGGGCGCTCTTGTTGAGTATCTCAGACTATGTCATGTTATTTGTAGTTGATTGAGTGGAACCAGTTGGATGATTGTATGGACTGTAGGCTACAATGCTGTTTTCTCAAAGAAAAAAACTGAAGGTGACGCTACTGTATCTATTCGGTATGTGTCCCTTGATTTATGTGACTGTGGTTGTAGAGACTGGAGACTAGAGACAGCTGTGTTTAAACTTATTTGTGACACCTTTAGACATTTTTCCATGTAATACAGAAACGTCATACATACAGTATATATATATAGATAAGCTATACATGTAGGCTTATTAGTCTTATTAGTTATGTTCCCAAATGTAATTACTATATCTGCAGGCTAGGCTACCTGATGCTTTATACAATTTTATGGGACTTCCACTGTTGTTCCAGGCGTAGCGTACACCCTCAAGTTACACAACTGATATAAAAAGAGGCATTGACCCATTTGATAAGGTTGTAGGGAGTTTTTCTGTGCAAAAGCAATTAGACAAGTGCAGAAAGCAGTATGATGGTGGGGGCTGGGCGCTTTTTGCGTGGCTATGATCACATGTGTTGATGGCTACACCTAACAACAGTTGTGTGATAAAAAATTGTGCAGACAAACTCTGTTGTATCTCATAGAGAAAGCGAAGTTGATCAACGTGAGTAACTCATTTTAACAGGTAGATGACTTTTATCTATTTCTCTGGGACTAATGATCTGACTGCAACCAATGTTCCTCTTATTTGAATGTTGGGCTTGAATGTGAGCTCATACAAGTCATTCCCCTCTGTGTTCAGGATGGAGAAGAGAGAGCATTTCCTCTTGGTAACAAGATTTTATCAACTCACTGCATTAGATGTTTGTCCAACTTGCCTAAAGCGCTGCTCTTTAACAACTTCCCTTTTCTGAAACTGTAACATGAACAACTGTGTTAATGATTTGTATGATGTTTTAAAACATTATTGTCATGATAAGAACTAGAGTTGGGAATCTCCTCTATGGTGTTGTATCATTGAATGACAATGAGCCCAGGTCCATCAACAAAATGAAGAACCCCGTTAATCAAATGTTCAGGGCCTGTTTCCTGGACACAGATTAAGCCCTGGACTAAAAAGTATGCACAATGTAGAATCTTCATTAAAATAGGCTTTTAGTCCAGGACTAGGCCTAATATGTGTCTGGGAAACAAGCCCTCAAAGTATTTAAGATGTAGTGTGAGAAGGAAATTATGTGGGTTTTCAGGTTTTGGTTTCGTCTGTCAGATCTATCTTGAGTTTCTTGACTGAGGTGCTTGTAAACTGTTACGGGACTGTAAGTTATTTATAATGAGGGATACCTGGAGAAAATCGGACCTCTCTGAAATCGGACCAACGCTTAAAAAAAGACAAGTGACACTCCCCTGTACCCAAAATAAAAATAAAACAAAGTGGATAGCAGAGAACATGCCTACCGTTTACCCTCAATCCCAGGACAGACCAGAGCCTTTAGATATGTAGTTTTAGAAACTGTTCTTCATTTTGTAAGCATTATCCGACATGCCAAAGTTGTCAGATGGTTGTGGATGCACATTCCACTGCGGACAAGAGTAGGGGGGAAAAGATCTCCATTATAATAAAATCACTGCATGAATCTATCATCTTATTTGAATTCTGAGAAGAAATTGCCTTTTTTAAACACATTTATGTTTTTACATTTACTTCATTTTACATGATTGGAGACAAGCAGAACCTTTAATATAGACAATGAATGAGCGCATGATGCAGCACCAGAGAGGTTTTGATTTCAATACAGGCTGTTAAAAAAGAGGATAGTCTAAGTTTGGAACAGTGCTAACAGTGCAAAAATGAACCAGTTACATCTGAAGTATCTAATCGTCGAATTTGAGGAAAATAAATGTGTTTTAACACAGAGCCGCCTATCATCAGGTAGGCCTACAGTATATGCACTTGTAACTTTTTTTTACATTCAGGAAACTATCTACTATTTTGTTATATTTTATTCCATGACATTTTTGTTACAAAACAGATTTGTGTTGATTGTGATTAGGGCATGGGGAAATAAGAGCATCTGATCAGCTAAATTAACAAACTAGGCATGCATAGCTCACCACATGATCCTCAAACCAAAGACTGGACAATCTCGTGTTTCTTAAAGTTAATTCAAAGGCACTATAGGATGACTGTATAGCTACATTTTTTGTGTCATTATTATTTAATTCTAAGCAATTGTTTTTGGAAATGTCCATTTATACAGCCTAAATGCAAAATGTTGTTAAGGATCGATTTTCTCCTAAAATGACATACCCTAACTGCCTGTAGCTCAGGACCTGAAGCAAGGATATGCATATTCTTGATATCATTTGAAAGCAGCCACTTTGAAGATTGTGGAAATGCAAAAATAATGTTGGAGAATATAACACATTAGAACAAAAAACATGCAAGAGAGATGCAACTTAAAAAATTGACCAAGCAGCAGTCCCACTGTCCTTACTGTGGGCTCATCCATGATCCAAAATGTTTCTATTAGGAAAACAGAGACCATCTGTTACCCGGGTGCCCAGATCCAGGACATTAACTGTATGTTACCACTACTCATTAGTGAACACCCGACTGCTTCAGCTATCTCTGTCCATGTAGGGTCAAAGTATATCAAACTACAGCAATCTGAGCAACTTAAAAATGACTTTAAATCACTGATTCATACTGTACTTAAATCAGGTAAACATTACTTCAGGTCCACTCCCGTCTCCACGCTCTACGGATAATAATTTCAGTTGTATACGCCAGCTACACATCTGGCTTAAAGTTTATTGTTGCTCAATAAGCATACAATAAGTGGACAATTTTACAGCTTTCCTACATCGACCGAATATATTTATCCGGGATGGATTACATCTGAATAGGTATGGAACAAGCATTCTCTCCTCAAACCTGGCTCTCACTAAAGCCTCATACAGAGCATGTGAGAACTGACAATATATAGCCATGGGGGTTGATACTCGGAATTGGTCGATTCCCCATCAGACTATACTCATTGCTCCCCCCCAGCTCTAAATAGCTCTACAGGTGCTGCTAACATGGATGAAACTTTTGATGGACTTTATGTTATTGTTACACTATTATCAAGGTACCGTGTTGCCACTTCCTCGCACAAGCAGAGTGGTATTGTTAGGAGTAATCTCGTCTCCATCCAACTCAAGCCTCTCAGTAGCTACACGAGGAAGCTTTGCTCATCTAATATTACCTTGAATGCTCCATCTGAAATGAGCTCTCGAAACAGTGACCTTGGAATTATTCATTTTCATGCTTGAAGCTTGATCCAAAAGTTAGATTTTTATTAAAATACTGGTCTCACAATCAAATGCTGACATATTGATTAAATCTGAATCCTGGCTCTGTGTCTCTGTTCTAGACTCAGATGTTCTGTTAGCTGGGTACAATATCTACAGAGCAGACAGACTGGGTAGAGGTGGAGGTATTGACATATATGTTAAATGCAACCTAGATGTATGAGTGCTAAATTCTAAATGTGGTCCTTGGTCATAATGCACTATTAACGCTAGCCTGAGTTTATTGCTCACCCTCAGCTCCGGTATCTGCTTTATGCAAATTGTTTGAGTTAATGTCTAATTTTGCAAACTCTGAATTATTGAATATCGGAGATCTTAATCTGGACTGGCTGATGCCAGCATCGCTTAAATTAAAAGACATTTGTAACACACTAAATATTACTCAACTAATAACTATATATAGAACCAAGTTCCTACATTTGAATATAAAAATGGATTTTAACAAACAATACTAAGCTACATTTTATGTCAATATAAGACTAGTCTATGAAAGTTGGCTGTTGTTTTCAACTTCATTCTAGTCACATTATCACTTATTGAACAACAACTGTCCCGGTTTAGGCACACCGATCCCGTAGAGATTTTAAAGTGCTGTTGTTGATGTGTTTTTGAAATGCTGAGCGCTCCTGCCTGTAGCACGTCACATGTGCTTCACAATTAATTTCTTAAATGGCAGCCTATAGCCTTGAGTTTATATTAATATAGTCTAAATAATTCATTTTCATTCCTTCCTAGACTACCTGGCTTGCTCCTGACTGATTTAGAGATTGTATGTTGCTCTTGGGTAGGCAGCAGCATTCGGAATTTTGGATGAAAAGCATGCCCAAATTAAACTGCCAGCTACTCATCCCCAGAGATAAGATATGCATATTATTAGTAGATTTGGATGGAAAACACTCTGAAGTTTCTAAAACTGTTTGAATCATATCTGTGAGTATAACATAACTTATTTAGCAGGCGAAACCCCGAGGACAAACCATTCAGATTTTTTTTTGTGGTCACTCTCTTTTCAATGAGTTTTCATTGGGAAACCAGATTTCTAAGGGACCTTTTTGCAGTTCCTACCGCTTCCACTGGATGTCAACAGTTTTTAGAAATTGGTTGAGGTTATTCCTTTGTGTAATGAAGAAGTACGGCCATCTTGAAGGAAAGTCAGTTGAAGTGTCTTGTTAGATAGAAGCGCATGACCAGAAAGCTAGCTACAGTTGGTTTTAATCCTGTATTGAACACAGATCATCCCGTCTTCAATTTTATCGATTATTTACGTTAAAAAAATACATAAAGTTGTATTACAAAAGTATTTTGAAATTTTTGGGCAAAGTTTACAGGTAACCTTTGAGATATTTTGTAGTCACGCTACACAATTTGGAACCGGTGTTTTTCTGGATCAAACGCACCAAATAAATGGACATTTTGGATATATATCAGAATTAATCGAACAAAAGGACCATTTGTGATGTTTATGGGACATATTGGAGTGCCAACAACAGAAGCTCGTCAAAGGTAAGGCATGAATTATATTTTTATTTCTGCGTTTTGTGTCGCGCCTGCAGGGTTGAAATATGCTTATCTCCCTTTGTTTACAATGGTGCTATCCTCAGATAATAGCATTGTTTGCTTTCGCCGAAAAGCCTATTTGAATTTTGACACGTTGGCTGGATTCACAACCAGTGTAGCTTTAATTTGGTATCTTTCATGTGTGATTTAATGAAAGTTTGATTTTTATAGTAATTCTTATTGTAATTAATTTGAATTTGGCGCTCCGCATTTTCTCAGGCTTTTTGCCAAGTGAGACATTACCGAACAAAACATACATGTATTGTGTAACATGAAGTCCTATGAGTGTCATCTGATGAAGATCATCAAAGGTTAGTGATTAATTTTATCTCTATTTCTGCTTTTTGTTACTCCTCTCTTTGGCTGGAAAAATGGCTGTGTTTTTCTGTGACTTGGCTCTAACCTAACATAATTGTTTGGTGTGCTTTCGTCGTAAAACCTTTTTGAAATCGGACACTTTGGCTGGATTTACAACAAGTGTATCTTTAAAATGGTGTAAAATACTTGTATGTTTGAGGAATTTAAATTATGGGATTTCTGTTTTAAATTTGGCTCCCTGCAGTTTCACTGGCTGTTGACGAGGTGGGACGCTACCGTCCCAACATACCCTAGTGAGGTTTTAATAGCCTGTTGAAATATTGAACTTCAATTAATAGTGACAGAATCACACATTACTTCCAAAGCAAAGTCAATTTGTCTCCTCGGCTATAGAAGGTTGTAGCGCATCCTTCTATGTCATAAGCTAGGTTTTCATCCAATTGGGACAGATTTTCATGCCAATACTCTAGAATCTGCATAATGAAAATATGCACATTTACCCACCTGTGGTGTGTTTCCACCAAATTGACTTTTCGCAGATAAAGATCAGTATATGTTGACATAACACACACAAAATGTACTTTTTCGCTTAAGTTCTCATGTACCAAATAAAAATCGAAAGTTCAATATATTGCCAATAGTTTTGTCATGAGCAAATGTGTGCTATGGTCTTGGCATGTGCGCTCTAGCCAACAGATCACAGATATAGTGTTTTGGCTGTGTGGGTATAGTCTACATCAGGGGTAGGTAGACAACCCTGGTCCTGGTGTGTTGCAGGCACTTCATGTTTTTGATTTACCCGACCTGGTGTGTTGAATTTAGGATATCACTGAACTGCTGAATTAGCTCAGTTGATCAGGTGTGGTGCCTAGTTGGAACAAAATCCTGCAGTACCTGGAGAGTACCTGCAGAACTCCAGGAACAGGGTTCCCTACCCCTGGTCTACATGATGAGATTATTATGGACTTTTTATATGTAAAACGGCAGTCAGAATTGATCATAATTGAACATAATTTCACCAGAATCAGATCCTCGATATTTATTGGAAAGGAGCATCAAGATCACAGTGCAATTTCAACACCCTGTGAAGTTATTTCATCTGTAGCCTAATAAACGGCATTGTTTCCCGAGTCGTAGTGGGAGGACCACACACTATATCATCGTGTGACTCCAAGTTTACTTCGATATGATGGTTGTTATATAAATATTTGCATATAAATGCATTTGCACCACTTTTTCTCACATCATTTATTTTACTGACACTAAAAGATTCCACTATGTCGAACGAACAAATAATCGTCGGCATTTAATAAAAATAAAAAAAGTTTATTCAGTATGACTTTATTCACATAAAACTGCAGATAGAAACGTGGTTAGAGAGACAAACCAATGATATCCCATATGCATCGGAGTCACATCTTTACCCGGTATTTTACATCGTTTTTGTAGCATACAGCATTGTGGACTAAAGTGTTGTTATAGATCGCTTTATATAATCAGGTCCATTCTTTTTTCGAAATCTTAACTAACAAGGGGTAGGCCTAAGCCAAAATACCCTCACACACACACCCTCAATTTGAGTCCTGGTTTTAACTTAACACACCAAGCCCTTCACTCACCGACACAGATATGTAATATTTACATTTCAGTTATTTAGCAGATACTCTTATCCAGAGAGACATAAAATCAGGGCATTCATCTTAAGATAGCTAGGTGAGACAACAACACATGACAATGGTATCAAGTACATTTTCCCTTAAAGTATTTATCAGCAAAGTCAGTGTTAGCGGGAAAAGATAAGTGTTATTTTTGGGGGAGGGAGGTGTCGGAGGCACAGTGAGAGTTATTTAAGATACTCTCCAAAAGAGGTAGGGTTTCAGACATTTTCAAAAGATGGACAGGGACTCCGCTGTGCTAACTTTAGAGGGAAGCTTTTTCCACCATTGGTGTGCCAGGACAGATAAGAGCTCTGACTGGGGCCAAGAGACCAGAGGTGGCGGAACGGAGTGCTCAGTTTGGGATGTAGGGTTTGAGCATAGCCTGAAGGTAAGGAGGTGCAGTTCCCCTTGCTGCTCCATAGGCAACCACCAGGATCATGAAGATGATTTGAGCTTCGACTTGAGGCCAGTGTAGTTTGCGGAGGAGCGGGGTGACATGGGAGAACACCAAGTGGGATGCGGGATTCTGGATAAGTTGCAGGGGTTGGATGGCACGTGGCAAGTGTCGAGCCCAGCCAACAGAGTTGCAGTAGTCTAGACAGGAGATGATAAGTGCCTGGATTAAGACCTGCACCGCTTCCTGTGTGAGGAAAGGTTGTACTCTACGGATGTTGTGTAGCATGCACCTGCAGGACCGAGTCCTTGCTTTGATGTTTACAGAGAATGACAGGGTGTTGTCCAATGTCATGCCAAGGCCTTTACGGGGAGGAAGATGAGCTCCGTCTTGTCGAGGTTGAGCTTGAGGTGGTTGGCCAACATCTAAGCTTAGTTGCATAACTAAGATCTGGTGCAAATAATTACCTTCAGAAGTCATATAATTAGTTAAATTAAGTCTACTTGTGTGCAATCTAAGTGTCACATGATGTCACATGATCTCAGTATATATACACCTGTTCTGAAAGGCCCCAGAATCTGGGCTGGGCTTTAGGGAAGAGTGGCCAGAAAAAAAGCCATTGCTTAAAGAAAAAAATAAGCAAACACGTTTGGTGTTCGCCAAAAGCAATGTGGGAGACTCCCCAAACAAATAGAAGAAAGAACTCTGTTCAGATGAGACAAAAATGTTGCTCTTAAGGAAAATGCTATGTCTTGTGCAAACCCAACACCTCTCATCACCCCGAGTACCATGTTTTACATCAGCAGGGAATGGGAAACATGTCAGAATTGAAGGAATGATGGATGCCGCTAAATACAGGGAAATTCTTGAGAGAAACCTGTTTCAGTCTTCCAGAGATTTGAGACTGGGACGGGGGTTCACCTTCCAGCAGGACAATGACGGTAAGCATACTGCTAAAGGAACACTCGAGTGGTTTAAGGGGAAACAATTAAATGTCTTGGAATGGCCTAGTCAAAGCCCAGACCTCATTCCAATTGAGAATCTGTGGTATGACTTCAAGATGGCTGTACACCAGCGGAACCCATCCAGCTTGATGGAGCTGGAGCAGTCTTGCCTTGAAGAATGGGCAAAAATCCCAGTGGATAGATGTGCCAAGCTTATAGAAACATACCCCAAGAGACTTGCAGCTGTAATTGCTGCAAAAGGTGGTTCTACAAAGTATTGACTTTGGGAGGATGAATAATTATGCACGCTCAAGTTCATTTCTTTGTCTTATTTCTTGTTTGTTTCACCACAACATTTTTTTTTTTGCATATTCGAAGTGGTATGCATGTTGTGTAAATCAAATGATACAAACCCCCCCAATAATCTATTTTAATTCCAGTTTATACGGCAACAAAATCGGAAAAATTGGCTTTGACCACACATTGTTGTTACGTTGCTGAGTAAAAACTCATGCTTCCTACCCTTTAATGTTACAGTATTTCATACAAAAGAGAGTCTGCAGCCTAACCCATTTCATTACATTTACATATTAGTCATTCATAAAAGGTTGTAGTCATGTATTTATATATTCTCTGTCTGAGGCCCACTTCATCATTTGTTTTGGCAAGACCAGTTTTACGGAGTTCAAATTCAAGAGGTTATTTCCATAATATTGCTTCCCTAAAATGGTGTGTTATGAGTAACCATATGATAATGATTCAAGTTAAATCAGCTTAAAAAGGGTGTATTTACATCCTCTGGGTGTAAGATAGTGTGATAAGGAGGGTAGTTGGTTCGGGGTGGATGGGTGGGCGTGTAATGCGAACGTCTAGCAACACAAAGGTTAATTAAACATCAAAACTAAGATAACTAATTGAACTACTATGCCAGTTGTTTGTCAGAATTAAAACCATCTAGTAATAACACACTGTAATAACCAGGGAAATGATTTCTGCCTACTGTAAACATTGCACTACGCAATCACAATATGAATTGGATATGTACATCAAGTGGGTCTTATTTATATAGTGTTTTAACGATTCAAATACAATATCTATTTCTATTATACAGTATCAACTGATTTATTCTGTATGGGGTGCCAAATCAGTCAGTCAACCCTAAAACATGTTGAGAGAATCATGTTGTTTCTAAAGTCTACTCAAGAAACGTCACAGGTTTGATTGTTTTTCCCATGGGTTACCGCTGGAGGGCACCCTTGCCTTGTGTTCTAGGTTCCAGGTCACCCTAATTATTACTTATTGGTTTCACCTGGTTTTGATTACCTTCTTGTTTCACCTGGTGGCCTTGCTATTTAGGTTCCTCTGGTTCTTGTATCTGTGCTGAGGTCTTATGTTTTGTTTAGTGCACTCTTGTGCTGTTGCCTTGTTTTTGTCAGACGTTAACTCCACTAGGGTAGGGGGCAGCATTCGGAATTTTGGATGAAAAGCGTGCCCAAATTAAACTGCCTGCTACTCAGGCCCATAAGCTAGGATATGCATATAATTAGTAGATTTGGATAGAAAACACTAAAACTGTTAAAATAATGTCTTGTGAGTATAACAGAACTGATATGGCAGGCGAAAACCTGGGGAAAATCCAACCAGGAAGTACTATGATTTTGAAAGGCTGTTTTTCCATTGAAAGTCTATCCACCATACAAAGACTTAGGACCCAGTTCATGAGCTCTGTGGCTTCCTCTACATGTGGCCAGTCTTTAGAAATTGTTTCAGGCTTTTACTCTGAAAAATGAGGGAGATACAGCAATTTCAATGAGAGGACAGTGGACATTTCCAGACATCAGCCATGCGCCTGATCAGGAACATGCCTTGTTTCTCCTTTCCTATTGACGAAGCTTTTGTCCGGTTTAAATATTATTGATTATGACAAAAACAACCGGAGGATTGATTTTAAACATCGTTTGCCATGTTTCTACTAACTTTTATTGTACTTTTTAAAAACTTCTCGTCTGGACTTAGTGCACGTGCATTCAGATTACTGGACAATACACGTGAACAAAATGGAGGTTTTTGGTCATAAAGAGGGACATTATCGAACAAAACAAACATTTATTGTCTAACATGGAGACCTGGGAGTGCCATCTGATGATCATCCAAGGTTAGTGATTAATTGAATCACTATTTCTGACTTGTGAGCCCTCTCCTTGGCTGGAAAATGGCTGTATGGTTTTCTGTGACTAGGCGCTGACCTAACATAATCGTTTGATGTGCTTTCGCCGTAAAGCCTATTTGAAATCGGACACTGTGGTTGGATTTACAAGAAGTTTATCTTTAAAATGGTGTTATAATGCTTGTATGTTTGAGGAATTTTAATTATGGGATTTCTGTTTGGAATTTGGTGCCCTGCACTTTCACTGGCTGTTGTCGAGGTGGGACGCTTGTACCAGAGGTTTTAAAGCCAGAAAGAATCATATCTACACAGCACAACTATCCTTGAAAGCACAGTGCTTCTGAATAATTGTACGACCATCAAATATCCCCATCTCCTCAAAATGTATCACATGACATAGACTAAGTCATCATTTAAATACTATCTTTGAGATAGTATGAGACTGTGGCAGAGCATAGCACGTGCTAATTTGGGTTAGACTATTAATTTGTTATCTTAACACTAACATGTAGCCTAACCATTCTGTTGGAAAATTCTATGTTTCACTGTTGGCCGCATCTTTTTTTAGAAAAGTGCATTGCACAAGCCACAACATGTCGCTCATAATACATATGTATTTGAAAAGTATTTTACCTGAACAATGGTATATGGGTTTACCGTTCTTAGGGTACTCGACCCATACCATGAAGGCCAATGGGATGCTGCCTTCTGCCCTCTTCCCAGCTTCACACACCTTCATCTAGCAAGAGAAGGATGTGTTAGTAACAACTACAAAAAATACAAAATGAGGATGCTACTACCACCACCTCTACTAGTCCTACTAATAATAATCCACTTTTTTAACATCGTAAAACAGACATCCACATATGACAGGTCGACTAAATGCTTGAGGACATAGATGTCAAAACATGAGAAGGAGAAGTTACTAAATAAGCCTAGTGGTTAGAGCGTTGGACTAGTAACCGAAAGGTTGCAAGATAGAATCCACGAGCTCACAAGGTACAAATCTGTCGTTCTGCCCCTGAACAAGGCAGTTAACCTTTCAGTGATACCCATCCTGGATCCGGGAGCATCCTCATCAAAAAAGCTGACTAGCATAGCCTAGCCTAACGCGACAGGGATATCATATAATATAATTTCATGAAATCACAAGTCCAATACAGCAAATGAAAGATAAACATCTTGTGAATCCAGCCATCATTTCCGATTTTTAAAATGTTTTACAGCGAAAACACAATATGTATTTCTATTAGCTAACCACAATAGCCAAACACACAACCGCATATTTTCACCATGTTTCCACCGCATAGGTAGCCTTCACAAAACCCACAAATAGAGATAAAATTAATCACTAACCTTGAACAACTTCATCAGATGACAGTCTTATAACATCATGTTATACAATACATTTATGTTTTGTTCGAAAATGTGCATATTTATAGCTACAAATCCTGGTTTTACATTGCAGCCACCATCAAAAATAGCACCAAAGCAGCCAGAATAATTACAGAGAGCAACATGAAATACATAAATGCTCATCATAAAACATTTATGAAAAATACATGGTGTACAGCAAATGAAAGATAAACATCTTGTGAATCCAGCCAATATTTACGATTTTTTTAAAGTGTTTTACAGCGAAAACACAATATAGAATTATATTAGCTTACCACAATAGCCAAACACACAAAGCTCTTTATTCACCGCCAACATAGCTTTTACAAAAAACAGCAATAGAGATAAAATGAATCACTAACCTTTGGACAACTTCATCAGATGACAGTCTTATAACATCATGTTATACAATACATTTATGTTTTGTTCGAAAATGTGCATATTTAGAGCTGCAAATCGTGGTTATACATTGTGAATACGTAGCAACAATTCACCAAAATGTCCGGAGATATTTTGGACAGTCACCTAATCTAATCAAAGAACTCATCATAAACTTTACTAAAAAATACATGTTGTACAGCAAATGAAAGATACACTGGTTCTTAATGCAACCGCTGTGTTAGATTTTTTTAAATAACTTTAGTAGAGCATGCAGTATTGTGAGACAGCGCTCACATA
Source organism: Salvelinus namaycush (assembly GCF_016432855.1). Taxonomy (NCBI): domain Eukaryota; kingdom Metazoa; phylum Chordata; class Actinopteri; order Salmoniformes; family Salmonidae; genus Salvelinus; species Salvelinus namaycush. The sequence continues at coordinate 52,230,919 of NC_052314.1, forward strand.
TTCTCCGCCTTGTTGGAGCCAACATTTACCACAAAAATACGAAATAACATCATAAATATTCTCTTACCTTTCTTGATCTTCCAATCAGAATGTAGTGCAAGGAGTCCTATTTCCAGAATAAATCGTTGTTTGGTTTTAGAATGTCCATTTTGTCTGTCGAATTAGCAACTTTGGCTAGCATTGTGGAGCGCACGTGTCCATCATCTCTTGGCGCAAAGAAGGAAAAATTCAAAAAGTCCCAATAAACGTTCAATAAACTGGTCAAACTCGGTTGAAAAATCCTACTTTATGATGTTTTTCTCATATGTATCAAATAAAATCAGAGCCGGAGCAATTCGCCGTGTATACCGAACGCTTTTCAGAAGACAATGTGGAGCTCCCTCGCGCACCGTCGAAAACTGACAAAAGAGCTGACCTGCCACTCCAAAAGCTCTTATTCGGCCTCACATCAAGCTAGACACCCCATTCAACCTTCTACTGCCTGTTGACATCTAGTGGAAGGCGTATGAAGTGCATACAGACCCATAAATAAAAGCCAGTTGAATAGGCAGGCCCTGACACAGAGCCTTGTTTTCAGATTTTTCACTTCCTGTATGGAAGTTTGCTGCCAAATGAGTTCTGTTTTACTCACATATATAATTCAAACAGTTTTAGAAACTTCAGAGTGTTTTCTATCCAATGGTAATAATAATATGCATATTGTATGATGTAGAACAGAGTACGAGGCCGTTTAATTTGGGCACTATTTTTTCCAAAGTGAAAACAGCGCCCCCCTATTAAGAAGAAATTTTAACCAACTGTTCCTAGGCCATCATTGAAAATTAGAATTTGTTCTTAACTGACTTGCCTAGTTAAAGGTAAAATAAAAAATAGCCTTTTGTCACAACTTCCACCGAAGGTGGCTCCTCTCCCTGTCTGGTGGCGCTCGGTGGTCGTTGTCACCGGTCTACTAGCTGCCACCGATTCCTTTTCGGTTGGTTTTGTCTTGATTGTTTTCACCTGTACCTTATTTGTAGTTAATTCGGGGCTATTTAAGCCTTCAGGGCCTGTCTGTCAGTGGATGTTTGTGTTTTGTTCCTATACGGTTTGTTTTGCTGTCCTGTTTTTGTGGTCATTGTGCCTGTTTTGGCATGACCCAGTTTGGAATAAAAACATCTCATTTGGAAACTTTGCTCTCTGCGCCTGACTCCACACCCACCACTCCTAGCTATCATGACACTTTTGTGTTTGATTAATGAAAATCGGTTATTGCCAAAACTGACTATAGCCTATAACAGCCTTAATCTGGATTTACTCTACTAGGCATACTCTAATAGAGGCTCTGCAAATGTTTTGTAACTTTTAGCAACAAAACAACTTCACTTTCTGTCTTTTTATTATTGCTCAGATTAACACCTGGTACACTGGCTGATAACTACCCTCTGCTCAATTGGCCACCAGTTGGTCACACAGCCCTCTGCTTATTTTGCCTCTGGACGTCGAACTGTGGACGTCGAACACATAAAAAAATGACAGGAAATCAGACAAAATAAATTGGGACATAATTTACAAGATATGATTGAACTGTGCTGTGTCTGGTCAACTTCTTATCCCAGCTTTGATTAGACTAGTACATTCTACTTCAATTGTAGGCCAATTTACTTTCCAGGCTTCATGTTGAAATTTATATGGAACCACCATGAAAATGGTTGAAGTGTTCTCTATGTAGACTGACATGGGCTGGGAATGTAATGCCTGATTAGGCCTCTGTCTAATTTTCTCTTTTGCTTGTATGTTTTTGCGTTTTCTTTATATGTATGTGAGCTGTGTATCATGACACTAGGCGAGACCCAAATGCAGACACAGGAGGCAGATGGTTGGAGTTTAAGACGTTTAATAAATCCAAAAGGAGTAGGCAAGAGAATGGTCGTGGACAGGCAAAAGGTCATAACCAGATCAGAGTCAAGGAGGTACAGAGTGGCAGGCAGGCTCGAGGTCAGGGCGGGCAGAATGGTCAGGCAGGTGGGTACAGAGTCCAGAAACAGGCAAGGGTCAAGACCGGGAGTACTGGAAAAAGGAGAAAAGGCAGGAAAACAGGGAAAAATGCTGGTAGGCTTGGACATACAAGACAAACTGGCACAGAGAGACAGGAAACACAGGGATAAATACACTTGGGAAAACAAGCGACACCTGGAGGGGGTGGAGACAATAACGAGGACAGGTGAAACAGATCAGGGTGTGACACTGTGGAAAGGGTTTAATTCTTCTGATGACAATACACTTTGTCTAATCAAATCTAATTTAGTTAGCCCTGGTAATACCTTGCCCTTCTGACTCCACATTGGAGATATTCAACTTCTCTTTTGATTAGCTGAGGTGATTTTGTCAAGTGTGAAATGCTCTATCGAGCAACAATTGATCCTCGATTGCGATACGGTTTTGGAAACCTTGAACATTCAACTTTATTAAATAATTTTAAAAGTAGGCCTACACAAGATACACTTAGTGTTAGCTTTTTTAACACAGATTTCCACAAATATTTTTTGTGTAAACTTTGTGCCATTGTATATAAATGTAGAATTAAACCCATATCACATTTGACTATTTCGTGTTTTAAAATGAAGCTATTCATTTTCCAGTATGAAGCTTTGCATTGACTATCATTACAGGGAAATATTCACACTTGTATGCGAATAGCTTTCAGGTCTGTTAGAGGCGTGTGTCACGATCGTCGTAATGATGAGACCAAGGCGCAGCGTGCATAGAGTTCCACATAATTTTAATAAAGAGAAACTCACAAAACAATAACGATCAAACGAAACGTGACTCTACTGGCGTGCACAAAGGCAACTTACTGTAGACAAGATCCCACAACTAACAATGAGGAAACTGGCTACCTAAATATGACTCCCAATCAGAGAAAACGATAAACAGCTGTCTCTGATTGGGAACCATATCAGGCCAACATAGACATACAAACACCTATATGACCCACCCTAGTCACTATCACGCCCCAACCAACACAGAGAAAAACAGCTTACAATGGTCAGGGCGTGACAGCGTGTCAAGAATATGAAAAGAAACATAATTTCTTTAGCCCTCTGAAACCAGCCATTAGTCAAGTGAACATCTAGCACCCCATTGCGACTTCCAAAAGTTGCTTAACAAAAAGAAACAAGGCTTGAAGTTTCAGCGTCTTAACACCCAGCATTAAGAGAAACTATTGACAAAGACAAGAAAAAATGAGAAAATAAAGAACAAAAAAGAGGACACTAAGGAACGGTTGTCAAGTGCTCACAGGAGGTAACTGGGTACAGAGCAGAAACGCCAACAACTACACCATATGCATATGCATTTTTTTTTTTAAATATAGCTATAATTAGCTGTCAATCAGCTAAATTAAAAATTAACTAGCTGTCAGTCAGCAACAAAAATACTCCTGAAGTAGCCTTTTCATATAAAATTATATAAAAACAAGTACAACGAGTTTATATATAAATGCCTTGGAATATTTACATTTTGGAGAATCTCTTATACAATGGGTTAAAGTTATGTTTAGTAGCCCAGGTGTAAAATGTTAAACAATGGCTTCTTCTCAGAAGCAAGTAAACTGTCAAGAGAAGTAAAACAAGGTTGTCCACCATCGGCATATCTATTTATTATGGCCATCGAAATGTTAGCTATTAAAATCAGATCTGACAATAATATCAAGGGCCTAGAAATCCAGCGCTTAAAAACGTGTATGCTGATGATTCATGTTCTCTTTTGTCCTGGTCAATTTTTGGCTTATGTTCTCTTTTGTCCTGGTCGTTTTTGACTAAGATGAATGTGTTTCTCTATTTTGTTATAGGCCTACTGTATGTTCTGACTATTATAATGCGTGAACATGTGTTTCTGTGATTATGTTGATTATTTAACATAGTCCTATAGCATGACAACAGTGTGAGGTGTTTTCCGACACTCGCAAAATTGTGGCAACTAGATGCAATCGTTTTTTTTACAAAATACATGTGTTTTAACACTTTATTAAACAGTGTATAAAGCTATGGTCTAACCTTTGTTTTTGTATGTCTATGTTTGCTTATCCTGGATGTGCATGAAAACAAAGACATAGAGAAACACAGATCATCCCATCATTGTAGACATTTAGTGCTGGTTTCCCAGACGCAATAAAGAATGAACATTTTAATTGAAAGTGTTTTTTAGTGAAGGACCAGTTTGACAAAATTGTTGAATCTCTAATCAACTGTCAGCTTAGATCTTTGCTAGCTACAAAATATATTCTAAATGTGCATCAGTCAGGCCTCAGACCAAGGCATAGCACCATCTCAGCAGCATCACTGGATTTATATTATATTAAGCAGTGGTGGAAAAGGTACTGAATTGTCATCACTTGAGTAAAAGTACAGATACCTCAATAGAAAATGACTTAAGTAAAAGTGAGTGTAACAATTTAACTTTAGTCCGTTCCCCTCGCCCCAACCCGGGCGCGAACCAGGGACCCTCTGCACACATCAACAACAGTCACCCACAAAGTATCGCTCCACAAAAGCCGCGGCCCTTGCAGAGCAAGGGGAACCACTACTTCAAGGTCTCAAAGTGAGTGACGTCACCGTTTGAAAGGCTATTAGCGCGCACCACCGCTAACTAGCTAGCCATTTCACATCGGTTCTATTCACCCCCCTTTCGACCTCCTCCTTTTTCCGCAACAACCAGTGATCCGGGTCAACAGCATCAATGTAACAGTTTTAACTTTAGTCCGTCCCCTCGCCCCGAACCGGGCGAGAACCAGGGACCTTCTGCACACATCAACAACAGTCACCCACGAAGCATCGTTACCCATCGCTCCACAAAAGCCGCAGCCCTTGCAGAGCAAGGGGAACCACTACTTCAAGGTCTCAAAGCGAGTGACGTCACCGTTTGAAAGGCTATTAGCGTGCACCACCGCTAACTAGCTAGCCATTTCACATCGGTTACATGAGTCACCCAGTAAAACACTACTTGAGTAAAAGTCTTAAAGCATTTGGTTTGAAATAGACTTAAGTAACACAAGTAAATGTAATTTCTAAAATATACTTTATCAAAAGTAAAAGTATAAATAATTTCAAATTCCTTATATTACGCAAACCAGACAACATCATTTTCTTGTTATTTTAATTTATGGATCGTCAGGGGCATGCTCCAACACTCAGACATCAATTACAAACGAAGCATGTGTTTAGTGAGTCATTAGATCAGAGGCAGTAGGGATGACCAGGGATGTTCTCTTGGTAAGTGTGTGAATTTGATCATTTTCCTGTCCTGCTTTCAAAATGTAAAGAGTACTTTTGGGTGTCAGGAAAAATGTATGGAGTAAAAAGTATATCATTTTCTTTAGGAATGTAGTGAAGTAAAAGATGTCAAACATAAATAATCAAGTAAAGTACAGATACCCTAAAACTACTTAATAGTACTTTTAAGTATTTTATTAAGTGGTAAAATGTTTGGATCAGTGTTAATTTCATCAACAAAAATAGTGACTAGAATGTTCGCCAAACACTGGCTAAATAGACGAAGAACAAACTATAGGCTAAAATATCTTTCATTTCAGTTTACTAAAACGAAACTTGACTAAATTATCTCTGCTACAAAAAATCTGACTGCTAAATGGACTGGACAATAGTTTTTGGAGAGATTGAGAGCTTTTCCGCGTCTGCGCAAGGCCAGTTCTGTTTAGTAGAAGGAAAGACGCCACAGCCTTCTATACATCAGTTGGTGAGCTGCAGGTGAGCAAACTATGACTCTCCATAGGATAACCCTTTACATTTACATTTTACATTTTAGTCATTTAGCAGACGCTCTTATCCAGAGCGACTTACAGTAGAGTGCATACATTTTATTACATTTTTACATACTGAGACAAGGATATCCCTACCGGCCAAGAGCAGACGCTCTTATCCAGAGCGACTTACAGTAGAGTGCAAACATTATATATATATTTTTTTTATCGTTTTTTTATTTTATTATTATATATATATATATATATATTTTTTTTTTACATACTGAGACAAGGATATCCCTACCGGCCAAACCCTCCCTAACCCGGACGACGCTATGCCAATTGTGCGTCGCCCCACGGATCTCCCGGTTGCGGCCGGCTGCGACAGAGCCTGGGCGCGAACCCAGCCCAGCCTGGGCGCGAACCCAGAGACTCTGGTGGCGCAGCTAGCCCTAGACCACTGCGCCACCCGGGAGATACTGCCTGAAACCGTTTTTGGTTTCAGGCAGAACTCTTTTGGGTTCCAGGTAGAACCCTTACCCCAGGAGGCCCTACATGTAACCCAAAGGTTCAACCTGGAACCAAAAAACATTTTTCATCTAGAACCAAAAAGAGGACATGGGGACAGCCGAAGAACCCTTTTTGAACCATTTTCTGTAAGGATGTATACTTTCTTTCCTAACCGTCACCATCACATCAGGCCTTTACAATTTTTCTCGGTGGCTAAGACATTTTCAATTAAACTTTTAATGGAACTGATCTTCATCATAACCTAATGAGAACAACAGTATTATTTTTTGTAAAACTGTAAGTCATTACTCATTGCTTCCACACAAAATGCAAATGCTAAGCACATTTTTGCAAAACAGTAAACACAACTCACTACAAAAGATGCAAAACATTTGGTGACAATGATACAAATGACATGAATGTGAACCTCTTCTGCACGTGTGCACACTACATAATTGTTCACTGAGCAATCAGTCCTTATTCATGGATTAAAGAGGTCACTCACCTCTGAGTTGCTATTTGCAAGAATGGACCAAGTAAGAGGCCGAGGGCAAGAACAAAGGAGAGGTAGAGGGGCCCATAGAGGAAGAGTGGTTCAGATGTGTGGAGGTGGAAAGTTTATGATTACCGTCTACATGACCAGATGTCCCTCCTAGAGATAATGAATGCCGGTTGTATGGAAATCACTACAGAGGACTGCCAAGCGTGGATGTGCCATGCAAGGAGATGTTTTCCTCGCTGCATTGCAAGGGAAAACATTCAGTGTGATGTTGATGAAAACATGTGGCCTGATTGACAAGAATGAATAGACTGAATGTGGTGTATCCTGTATTGGTGTGGCCTTTTTTTACATTTCTTTGTTTTTGCAGTGATTTGTTAGCTTGGTGTATTTTATTTGTATTCTCTATATATACTGTACAGCATCACTGAATATTGTAAAGGACAACATGGTGTAACGGTGTTCCTCCTCCTCTTCATACGAAGAGGAGGAGTAGTGATTCGACCAAGGCGCAGCGGGTTGTGAATACATAATGAATTTATTTACAAGCGACGAACACTGACACGAACTATACTTGAAATAACCAAAATAACAAACGACGTAGACGAAACCTGAACATGGAACTTACATTAAGACACGAAAGAACTCACGAACAGGAATAGACTACATAAAACGAACAAACCGAAAACAGCCCCGTGTGGTGCACAGACACAGACACGGAAGACAATCACCCACAAACAAACAGTGAGAACAGCCAACCTATATATGATTCTCAATCAGAGGAAATGAATAACACCTGTCCCTGATTGAGAACCATATAAGGCTAATTAACCAACACACTCCCACATAGAACAAACAACACAGACTGACCATCCCAACTCACGCCCTGACCAACTAAACACATACAGAACAATAGAAAACAGGTCAGGAACGTGACACATGGAAAAAGGTGAAATAAAGCCCTTTGTTTCTGGATATTCATGTGCTTGAGTGACATTCTTTCTGCATCGGTCATCTTTGGTCAAATAATTTCAAGAAAAAAGAATACAGCCCATGCTGTTGTATGTTTAGTTGTCTTTTATGGTAAATACTATAATTATAGTATCAACAAATGGCACAGAAATATAAAAGAGGGTTAACCATGTTTGGGTATATTGATAGTTGTAGTTAGTATTTATTGGGCCATTTGAAATAACTTTTCAAAAAACTTTTCATTAGTTAACAAGTTGTATGTTTGGATGGAGGTAGCTGATTTTATGTCATGTGTTTAATGTTTTGAGGCATACTGCATTTGAAATGTGTCATTTTGGCCGACGTGTTTCAGTTTGGGACTACATGTTAATTGTTTAGAAAAAGTTAAGTCAGTTTTGACACATTTTCTCAAGAAATCAAGAAACTGTAATTTGCTACATTGCTATATTCTTAGAGAAGAACTATGATATTTAAGTCAATGCGTTGATATTGAGTCTCTCTTTCTCTCCACAGTACTCTGCTCAGCCCAGCATTCAGCCCAACCTGAGACTCAGCAGGTGAAAGGCATCGTGGGAAATTCTCTCTCTTTTCCAGAGAAGGTGTTGAAGTCTGGCATTTTACTTTATGGAGACCTTGGCAGTATTGCACACGTGTACCCTGGTAAACAAAGTAATACCAACCTTGAGAAGAGATTTGAAAACCGCCTTCACTGGAACAATGTTACTGGATTCTTCACTTTGTCAGACCTACAAATAGATGATTCTGGGGTTTATACTGTGGAGAATACAGATGAAGATGGAGAGAAGACGACACATATATTTCAGCTGACTGTGTACTGTAAGTGTGTGTGTGTGTGTGTGTGTGTGTGTGTGTGTGTGTGTGTGTGTGTGTGTGTGTGTGTGTGTGTGTGTGTGTGTGTGTGTGTGTGTGTGTGTGTGTGTGTGTGTGTCAGCAGTAGAAATCAGCAGTAGAAACAATACTAAAGTGGTCACTTTATTGGTTCGGGAAAAAGCTGAGTGATGGGGCTGGAGAAATGTAACCACTCAAATTCATAGACAGAGCTATGCATGCAAGGACTGATCAACCATTAAATAACAATTATAGTTGTAACCATGTTTTTAGACTATATAGTGTTTGTTAACAATTTCTTTGTTTACAAGCACTGGAGTAAGACAAGCTGATGGGTTTTCTGACGGGGACTAAGCTCATGAGGCATTTACAGTTGAAGTCGGAAGTTTACATACACTTAGGTTGGAGTCATTAAAACTCGTTTTTCAACCACTCCACAAAAGTCTTGTTAACAAACTATAGTTTTTGGCAAGTCGGTAAGGATATCTACTTTGTGCAAGATTATTTCACTTATAATTCACTGTATCACAATTCCAGTGGGTCAGAAGTTTATATAGACTAAGTTGACTGTGCATTTAAACAGCTTGGAACATTCCAGAAAATGATGTCATGGCTTTAGCAGCTTCTGATAGGCTAATTAACAACATTTGAGCCAATTGGAGGTGTACCTGTGGATGTATTTCAAAGCCTACCTTCAAACGCAGTGCCTCTTTGCTTGACATCATGGGAAAATCATAAATCATAATCAGCCAAGACTGCATAAAAATAATTGTAGACCTCCACAAGTCTGGTACATCCTTGGGAGCAATTTCCAAATGCCTGAAGATACCACATTCATCTCTACAAACAATAGTACACAAGTTTAAACACCATGGGTACTTTGTTGCAAAAAGTGCAAATCAATCCCAGAACAACAGCAAAGGACCTTGTGACGATGCTAGAGGAAACAGGTACAAAAGTATCTATATCCACAGTAAAACGAGTCCTATATCGACATAACATGAAAGGCCGCTTAACATGGTAAAAGCCACTGCTCCAAAACCGCCATAAAAAAGCCAGAAAATGGTTTGCAACTGCACATGGGGACAAAGATCATACTTTTTGGAGAAATGCCCTCTGATTTGATGAAACAAAAATAGAACTGTTTGGCCATAATGACCATTGTTATGTCTGGAGGAAAAAGGGTGACGCTTGCAAGCCAAAGAACACCATCCCAACCGTGACGCACAGGGGTGGCAGCATCATGTTGTGGGGGTGCTTTGCTGCGGGAGGGACTGGTGCACTTCACAAAATAGATGGCATCATGAAGCAGGAAAACTATGTGGATATATTGAAGCAACATCTCAAGACATCAGTCAGGAACTTGAAGCTTGGTCGCAAATGGGTCTTCCAAATGGGCAATGACCCCAAGCATACTTCCAAAGTTGTGGCAAAATGGCTTAAGGACAACAAAGTCAAGGTATTGGAGTGGCCATCACAAAGCACTGACCTCAAACCTATAGAAAATTTGTGGGCAGAACTGAAAAAGCGTGTGCAAGCAAGGAGGCCTACAAACCTGACTCACTGACATGTAATTTTATTAGGATTAAATCTCAGGAATTGTGAAAGACTGAGTTTAAATGTATTTGGCTAAGCTTTATGTAATCTTCTGACTTTAACTGTTTAAGTTATATTCTTCAAGAATCAATGGCTGCAAATCATTAATGTATAAGTCCAAAAATGGATGTAGCAACTGCTCTTTCCCAAAGATAAGTACCATTTCACCAATTCCCATGTATTCATTATTTGTCTTCCAGTTCTGTCCAAACCTCAAGTGACAGTCCATGACAGCAGCTCCTGTAGTGTGGTGTGTTCTGTGGAGAACGGGAAAGATGTGACCTTGTCCTGGTACCGAGGAGAGGAGAAACTCAACCAGACGAGCAGCCCTGACCTCAACATCACCCTCTCTCTACCTCTCAAGGTGGATGTACAGACCAGAGACTCTTACAGATGTGAGGCTGCCAACCCAGTCAGCAAGGAGAATGCTGTTGTTCCAAATCCCTGTATAGAGAGTGATCCCTCCAAGGTGGCAGGTAAAAACATGTACAGTAGCCATGTTAAATTGCTGATATCCAGACAATACCAACTTCTATATGAAGCAATAAGTATGGTAGAGCTCATTTTTTGAATCCCAATGTTTAAATAAAAATATTGTTTGCTCTCTTTTTACTTTAGATGGTGATGAGAGGACTCGAGGTTCTCTTATTATTGCTGTAATCTGCGTTTTGGTTGCTTCAGGACTTGTTGGACTTGCAATATATCTTAAGAGGAGAAACGGACACTCACATACAGGTATTAATCTTGTAGGTGGGTGAGGTCATTCTCCTTGTGCACAACCTTTTTTAATTATCAAGGATCGTGTTTTGGAAAAGGTAAATGTTTGCCTGAATAACGGATTCGGGTCAAATGAAGTGGCGTATCTTTCGCACTTCCTCTGCTTGGTCAGACAGTTGCATTTTCTCAGACCATTTCTCTAAATGTTGAAAATGCAGAAGGCACACACACACAAGCACACTCTGACAATCATTACTTTATAGCTTCTCTGGTGCCAAAAAGACATCTAGCACAGACACAGGTACACATAGTAACATGAGTCCTTAGTGTTTGTAGAACCTGTCTTGGGGGTGAGCATTTGTACATATCTGTCAGTTACTCCCACCCACACTGTATGTTTCATTTCCTTTATTTGCCTTTATAGATTCACCCGAAAGAAAGCAAGATGACATTCACTATGCAGAGATAACCCACATTAAACCAGCAGATAACCGGGTTAGTAATAATGCTACAGGCTGATAAACATAGGAGATGTAATTCAGCAGCTTTAGCAGCCCTCATGTCTACAACTGTAGGCTTTAGCTGTGCCAGTGAGTTAAATGTGGTATTGAGTTGCACAGACCACTTGAGTTTGATAACCGGCCTGATGTCACTGCAACCAGTTTTGCCCATATGATATGGTTGGGTTGCACAATGAGAAGCCACACTGCATATTGTACATACAGTACCAGTCAAACGTTTGGACACACCTACCCATTCAACCAGCCTCACAACTGCAGACCACATGTAACCATACCAGCCAGGACCACCACATCAGGCTTCTTCACCTGCAGGTCATCTGGGAGTGGTGGGAGGGTTGGGCCTGGCTCCCAAGTGGGTGGACCTATGCCCTCTCTGGCCTACCCATTGCTGCGCCCTTGCCCAGTCATGTGAAATCCATAGATTGGAGCGTATTGAATTAATTTCAATTGACTGATGTCCTTTTATGAACTGTAACTCAGTAAAATCCTTTAAATTGTTGCATGTTTCATTCATATTTTTGTTCAGTATAGTAATGCCTTTGATTTTTCTGTGTCTTTAACAGTATTTGTCAAGTCAGTGGACTTTTAAGTTTGGCTTCTTGGTTCCTCCCACTAGATTTAGGAATGGTTCTAGATGTGTTGACTGTTGAGGTACATAATGCAGAACAATGAGAATAGACAAGAGAGCATCAGACCTGTCTTGTTTCCTTCCTCTGGTACAAAGTATCTAATAACGAAACACAAATTTTTCTTAAACCTTTTTGCTATACGTTTTCTTCCCCGCGTCTCTGCCCCTCTTTCCTTGTCCCTCTCAATCCTTCCCTCCCTACCTCTTCCCCTCTCCCTGTCTAGGAGGAGAGAAGAGGTATACCAGAACTGGATCTGCTTAGAGACAACCCTAACCTGACATTAGTTTATTATACACTCCAGTTACATCGCATGGCTGCCAGCGAGGATGTTAACACAGCATGAAGGAGAGAGAGAACAGCAAGTTACTGAGAGGGTGACATGATCATTCACATCCAAGAGAAGGCATTACATCTTACAGTGGACTTTGAGACAAAATTATAGTAAATATTAGTTTGTTATAATTCTATAATACTGCTGTTATAATACTGCTGGTCAGAAGCTTCTTTTCAGTTCTGTCTGTTCTGTTGTTTAAATGTAGGTGCCTCCCCTGTATTTGTATAAACCTTGTTGTCTGTCTCTCCGACATATGCAATATTGTTTCAATATTCAGATTTGATCTCCAACTGTCCCATAGTAATGAACGTGTCGGAGTCGGGAGTCGGGACGAGAGTGAGAGTTAGGCAGTTTCTCAGCCTGTCAAAATCATGAAGCTGGCATAATTTTTATGGATATACACAAAGAAATGTCAATTGAAAAAAGGTAAAACGAAGTTAGTTTGCAGTCTGAGTTTCAGTTGGAAGTAATTGTGTTTGCTGTGTTGTTGGCTAGCTCCTCTGAAACAAGTGTCCTGACTAGTAAGCACATGTTCTATGCCAGGCGAAATCATACCTCTTTAGCTCATTGTTATGGATGTATCCAAATAAATGTCAGCTTATAAAAAATGCAGCTACTGTTGTTATTCTGTCTGCACTGTTTGACGTGAGTCTAAGTTAGTCGTAGTTGGCTAGCTAGAAAGCAAGGGATAAGAACGTTGCCAGCCAGTATGGCAATGGAACGTTTATAAAACAAACGACTGGGTCGAGTCCATGGATACAGAACAATAAGACTGAACGACTGGGTCGAGTCCATGGATACAGAACAATAAGACTGAACGACTGGGTCGAGTCCATGGATACAGAACAATAAGACTGAACGACTGGGTCGCGTCCATGGATACAGAACAATAAGACTGAACGACTGGGTCGCGTCCATGGATACAGAACAATAAGACTGAACGACTGGGTCGCGTCCATGGATACAGAACAATAAGACTGAACGACTGGGTCGCGTCCATGGATACAGAACAATAAGACTGAACGACTGGGTCGCGTCCATGGATACAGAACAATAAGACTGAACGACTGGGTCGCGTCCATGGTTACAGAACAATAAGACTGAACGACTGGGTCGCGTCCATGGATACAGAACAATAAGACTGAACGACTGGGTCGCGTCCATGGATACAGAACAATAAGACTGAACGACTGGGTCGCGTCCATGGATACAGAACAATAAGACTGAACGACTGGGTCGCGTCCATGGATACAGAACAATAAGACTGAACGACTGGGTCGCGTCCATGGATACAGAACAATAAGACTGAACGACTGGGTCGCGTCCATGGATACAGAACAATAAGACTGAACGACTGGGTCGCGTCCATGGATACAGAACAATAAGACTGAACGACTGGGTCGCGTCTCTGGCAACCGGAATCAAGAGTACAAACGATCAGCCGGCTTGGGTAGCAACCCTAGAATTGTTTCGGGACTATAATTTGTGGAAGGATGAAATAGTATGAATAAATTCATCAAAATAAAACATTTAATGAAAATATGTCAATCATTATTTAAATATGTTGGTAACCCGTTGTATAAAAGTGATAATGTCCTCGAAGCCGGTGTTTGGAGGATATATTGGCACGGTTTGCCCTCTAAACACCGGCTTCTCGGGCATTATCACTTAAACACAGCTGAAGGACAGAACTACATCAATTTAGAAAAGACACACATAGCCTACATATCAATACATACACACAAACTATCTAGGTCAACCTTTAAAACCAGAAACTGGAGGTTGTGTGTCTCTGGAGAAATGTTGCCAATCTTAAACTATTGAATGCAGCTATGGCTGCAACGACTGACAGTTTTCAGAGGTATGTTGTAGCAGTACATTCTTTGTTAACAAAAACAAAAATGACAACAAAAATATAAACAATGGAGTAAACTTAAATAATATTTTGGGTTGTAATAAGGTAAGTATATATTACAAGTTGAAGAGGTGGTTGATGACCATTTAACATTAGGACATTTCCCAGATTGTATACCTTTATATTGAATGTAGGGGTAAGTCTTTGACTTGATATATTGAAGTTCAGTAGAAAAAAGGACAAGCAGTAAATGGTCCTTCATAATAAATTAAACTGTGACTCTCGTACATTCAAACTGCGTGAACACAGTTGTAGTCAAAGCAAGATCTGAACTACACTTAATCACGTCTGCATTTTGTGAAAAGCAATTAGAGTAAAATGTCACCAAAGATCACTTTCTGAGTCAAAATGCAAATCAAGATCTACCACTCAGAAATGTTTCAACAGAATCTATATGGTGGTTTCCAACGTAGCCTAATAGCCATTGTGCTGAGGAGTAGGTGGCTTTCTCACCAAACATCTGCTTTTTATGTACACAGCTGCTATCCACTGGCACTAAACAAACTAAACAATGACCAGTTATAAAAGATAAAGGACCACTGTAATTGTTGGGTGGTTTTCAAGTGTGTTTCTCTATTTATTGAGTTTAAGTGTATTTGGGACATTTTATCCTGTTACTTTAAATGCCAGGCAGCTGTACATTTCTAATATTAAAATAATGATGACTAATCCTATTAAAATTCAAGCATTGCTTTCAAGGAAACAATGTGTTTTTCTTCTCATGTATTTTCAACATATAGTGGTTTAACGTTTTTATATTTCAGTATACTGTACTGTACATATTACACCATGTTGTACTCTGAGCCAGTGTACCGTATAGTGTAAGTCTTACTTAAATCATGTGTCAGCAAAATGTACTCAAATCTTTCTATGCTCTTACATTTGGACTGTGTCCATGCATTATTGTGCCAAATTATATTTTATATAAAAACAAATTATGCCATGCCAAATATAATTTGAATCACATTTGGTCAGAAAACATGAGTGCCTCATTTAACATTCTGTGTATTCATGTGATGTAATTTTCCACAAAGTTCAGATTGTGCAATGTTGTGACTCCAGTGTTTTGTTATATAACATGTATATTGTATATTTTAAAAACCTCTAAGATAAAGTGGTCTGACATAACATCACCATCTTTTCAAATCTCTGATCATGGTCGATAATGCTTGTTTAGCCGGCTACGCCTGTGCAATATTGCCCTTCATAAATTAAACTGCCCACTTCCAACACTTGCTCTTTCACCTGCTGAGTTTCAGACTGGGCTGAATGCTGGGCTTCACAGAGTAGATAGCTTAGATATCTCAGTATCAACACACTTGTCACAAAGTAGAGTATATATTATAAACATAAGCTACAAAATTTAGAGTCTGTTTTTTCCAGTTCAGACCCCCAAAAACGGCAGTCTTTTTTTTGCTCATGCTGCAACACTTGTCTGGAAACTAACTGCAGCATTTTCACCCATCTCACTTCTCTGCCCATGATCTATTTAATAAAGCACATGCCCTGTTCCTCAACCACTCGTCTTTCACTCTACCATCTGGCCTCTACATGACAGATAGACACTGACCACGTAATCACAGGAAACCACCAACATTTTCTGTTGAGAGTGGAGCAGTCTAACTCACCTTTAACAAGCAGTGCAAATACCTGCCTACCTTGGATGAAATGCATGAATGAAAAGCTTATCATTATTACGTTCTAATAGATTGGTTGGACACATCCTCCATAGATAGTTACATCATCACAGAAGGAATTGTCCTCAAACTTCATTGAAATGGGAAACTGTCATGAGAATTTTCAATCCCAATGATGATAAATCACTATAGCTTTGACCAATTCCCCCTAGGTTGTAAAGCTAGAGTTAACAAGAATTAGGCAAAGACTCAGATTCTGCAAAAGGTCCATTATAGTTTATTCATGAGAGCTCTAAAGTCAACCAAAATGTGAGCAGTCTTTATAACCTCCTCTATACACACACACACACACACAGACAGACACGCGCACACACACACACAGAGACAGTTTTATCACTTTTCCACCAGCCTTGGCAGTTTCTCGCTGTTCTTTTCCTCCCCAGATAAGAGGCCTTGGAAGGGCCCTCCTGTTGTCAGCTTTTTCAGAGTTATCATGTGTAGTCTACCAGCCTCTGTTTTCTCCACATATTTCTCCCTCTTAACTTGTCCCACACATGTATTATTGGAATATAGTCTTATACGTTTCAGGGTGGAATTCTTTAGTCATTACCTTAAACATATAAATTCCCTTATCAGAAACACAAACAAGTCTATACAATTCCTGTTATAGTTTGAGAAAAGTAATGGGAGAGAAGGAAAGTCATCTTTCAGAGGAAAATGCCATTTAATTCAGTTCAATTCTAACGAGAGATGAATCAATTAACAGACACAGACACTTGTAAATGTGGAGTTTATAATCATTGTTCCACATGTCTTGTGAATCAAAACAACCAATCAAGTGTTGGCATACTCGGTAGTTATGGACTCAATCGACAGATGTTTGGTATTTTATGTAAATCTTTTCACCTCCAATAAGTAGTATTGATTACAAAGACAGAAGGTTACTTAAGACAAAAAAATAGGAGGGAGGTTGGTTGGGGAGGATGGGTAGGGTGTATATCGCGACCATCTAGCAATCCAAAGGTTGTGTGTTCAAGTTGCATCAGGGTGAACTGGAGCATTTTAGCTTACCCTTCCCCTAACCATTATTCTAACCTTATCCCAATTCGCATAACTTTTTACATAAATTATCCTAACCTTTGTTGTTTCTTTTCCTAACCGCTAACGTAAATTCTCCACATAATTCTTCTTTGTTGTTACAACACAACAAGCAACCTGGTCTCAGAGAAAGACGTATAATACTATATAGTGCATTCTGAAAGTATTCAGACTCCTTCCCCTTTCCCATATTTTGTTACATTACAGCCTCATTTTAAAATGGATTAATGTACATGTTTTCCTCATCAATCTACAAACAATAACCCATAATGACTAAGTGAAAACACGTTTTTTACATTTAAATTCTTTATCTAAATAAGTTTTCAGACCTTTTGCTATGAGACTCAAAATTGAGCTCGGGTGCATCCTGTTTTCATTGATCATCCTTCAGACATTTCTACAACTTGATTGGAGTCCACCTGTGGTAAATTTAATTGATTGGACATGATTTGGAAAATAACCCACCTGTCTATATAAGGTCTCACAGTTGACAGTGCATGTCAGAACAAAAACCAAGCCATGAGGTCGAAGGAATTATCCACAGAGCTCAGAGACAGGATTGTGTTGAGGCACAGCTCAGGGGAAGGGTACCAAAACATTTCTGCAACATTGAAGGTCCCCAAGAACACAGGGCCCTCTCTCATTCTTTAGTGGAAGAAGTTTGGAATCACAAAGACTCTTCCTAAGGCTGGCTGACTAGCCAAACTGAGCAATTGGGGAAGAAGGGCCTTAGTCAGGGAGGTGACCAAGAACCCGAGGTCACTCTGACCAAGCTCCAGAATTCCTCTGTGGAGATGGGAGAAACTTCCAGAAGGGCAACCATCTATGCAGCACTACACCAATCAGGTCTTTATGGCAGAGTGGCCAGACGGAAGCCACTCCTCAGTAAAAGGCACTTGGAGTTTGACAAAAGGCACCCAAAGGACTCTCAGACCTTGAGAAACAAGATCGAACTCTTTGGCCTGAATGCCGAGGAAACTTGGCACCATCCATACCGTGAAGCATGGTCGTGGCAGCATCATGATGTGGGGATGTTTTTCAGCAGAGGAGACTGAGAAACTAGTCAGGATTGAGGGAAAGATGAACGGAACAAAGTACAAAGAGATCCTTGATAAAAACCTGCTCCTGAGCGCTCAGGACCTCAGACTGGGGAAAAGATTCACCTTCCATCAGGACAACGAGCACACAACCAAGACAACGCAGGAGTGTCTTCAGTACAAGTCTCTGACTGTCCTTGAGAGACCCAGCCAGAGCCCGGACTTGAACCCGATCGAACATCTCTGGAAAGATCTGAAAATAGCTGTGCAGTGACGGTCCCATTTCAACTTGACAGAGCTTGAGAGGATCTGCAGAAAAATTTGGAGAAACTCCCCAAATACAGGTGTGCCAAGCTTGTAGCATCATACCCAAGAAGACTCGGGGCTTTTATCGCTGCCAAAGGTGCTTCAACAAAGTACTGAGTAAAGGGTCCGAATACTTGTGATATTTCGTTTCTTTACATTTGCAAAAATGTAAATGTCAGTATCTGGTGTGGCCACCAGCTGCATTAAGTACTGCAGTGCATCTCCTCTTCATGGACTGCACCAGATTTGCCAATTCTTGCTGTGAGATGTTACCCTACTCTTCCGCCAAGGCACCTGCAAGTTACCAGACATTTCTGGGGAGAATGACCCTAGCCCTCACCCTCCGATCCAACAGGTCCCAGACATGCTATATGGGATTGAGATCCAGGCTCTTCACTGGCCATGGCAGAATACTGACATTCCTGTCTTGCAGGAAATCACGCACAGAACGAGCAGTATGGCTGGTGGAATTGTCATGCTAGAGGGTAATGTCAGGATGAGCCTGCAGGAAGGGCACCACATGAAGGATGAGGATGTCTTCCCTGTAACGCACAGCATTGAGATTGCCTGCAATGACAACAAGCTCAGTCCGATGATGCTGTGACTCACCGCCCCAGATCATGACAGACCCTCCACCTCCAAATCGATCCCGCTCCAGAGTACAGGGCTCAGTGTAATGCTAATTTCTTCGACGACAAAACACGAATCCGAACATCACCCCTGGTGAGACAAAACCGCAACTCGTCAGTGAAGAGCACTTTTTGCCAGTCCTGTCTGGTCCAGCGACGGTGGGTTTGTGCCCATAGGCGACGTTGTTGCCGGTGATGTCTGGTGAGGACCTGCCTTACAACAGGCCTACAAGCCCTCAGTCCAGCCTCTCTCAGCCTATTGCGGACAGTCTGAGCACTGATGGAGGGATTGTGCATTCCTGATGTAACTCGGGAAGTTGTTGTTGCCATCCTGTACTTGTCAAGCAGATGTGATGTTCGGATGTACCGATCCTGTGCAGGTATTGTTACACGTGGTCTGCCACTGCGAGGACTATCAGCTGTCCGTCCTGTCTCCCTGTAGTGCCGTCTTAGGCATCTCACTGTACGAACATTGCAATTTATTGCCCTCGTCACATCTGCAGTCCTCATGCCTCCTTGCAGCATGCCTATGGCACGTTCACGCAGATGAGCAGGGACCCTGGGCATCTTTCTTTTGGTGTTTTTCAGAGTCAGTAGAAAGGCCTCTTTAGTGTCCTAAGTTTTCATAACTGTGACCTTAATTGGCTACCGTCTGTAAGCTGTTAGTGTCTTAATGACCGTTCTACAGGTGCATGTTCATTAATTGTTTATGGTTCATTGAACAAGCATGGGAAACAGTGTTTAAACCCTTTACAATGAAGTTATTTGGATTTTTACAAATCATCTTTGAAAGACAGGGTCCTGAAAAAGGGACGTTTCTTTTTTTGCTGAGTTTATTTATATAGTAGTCTTACGAATTCCCCCGAGGCCATGTTAGAGATATTGTGCAGACCACAACCTGTAATAGCTTCCTTCTCCCATGAAAAAGCTCTATTTACTACCCTATTTAACTCTCTCTTTATTTATCTCGTGCAGTGATGCAAATAAAGCACATAGTTTCAAAACAACAAACCAACAGTAGGAAACATCAATGTTGTAATGAAATGAATTCCCCTATCGGGACTACCCCAATCAAAAAAAAAAGCATCCACATCGTAGGACTATGCAATGTCCTTTCATTTTAATTATATTATTAGGACATACAGGATTACACTTAAGGTTTAGGCGTAGCGGTAAAATAGGCTACTGGTATGTTCAGCACAAATAGTTCCTTTAACATAATTCCCACCATGTTAGGTCAGGTCAACCTAGGTCAACCTAGGTCAACCTAGGCCTACATACCGACAAGACATACCAGCCTCAATTTAAGTTTAGCTCTCCATGTCCTAACGGTTAGGACCTTACAGGTGCATGTGAGACTTGATCTCACCACCAACCTAACCTCTTACTCCCTCTGGAGGTAGGGAGAGAACATTACAACTCCATTTACAGCTGGTTAGCTGCCAGTCCTGTCACTAAACAGACCTTCACTGTCAACATCACTACACCCTGTGAAGATGGAGACCTTGGAGATGAAGAAGGTAAGATAGATCATTATCCTTTATTGCCATCAGCTCTGAGCTCAATACACTATTGTTAAAAAAAAATTAAGACGAGGGCTTAATAGACTTGTTGTATTGGCACTCCCGAGTGGCGCAGCTGTCTAAGACACAGCATCTCAGTGCAAAAGGCATCACTGCAGTATCTGGTTTGAATACAGGCTGCATCACATCCGGCTGTGACTGAGAGTCCCATAGGGCAGTGCACAATTGACCCAGTGTCGGCCGGTGTAAGCCGTTATTGTAAATAAGAACTTGTTCTTAAATGACTTGCCAAGTTAAATAAAGGTTAATTTTTTATAATTAATTTCTGATTAACCTGAGATTAGATTGGAGAACATTTTGAATTTCACTGTGAACTTATACAATTATATACTTGCGCTTGTGGACCCCAGGAAGAATATCTGCTGATTCTTCAACAGCTAATGGGGATCCGAATAAAATAAAATCAAAACTGTTTGCAGTTTGCATTACCTTGTATTCTTCTGTGTTCTATTTATGTGAGGTACACTATGTATGTAATGTATTGTATTTGTTTTTCACCCACACAAAGATGAGAGGCATGGATGAACATACTCTTATCCCAGCAGCAGCCTTTGTGGTGTACTCAGGAATCTTTGCAGCGTTCTTCAAAAGACAATTTTAAAACCGTCTCTGCACTCCTGCGGTGTCTACAGACATCCCCCAAATCAGGGTTTGTCATCTAGGTTTGGCCCTGGGCCAAATTGTGTCGGAGCCAATAGTCGTCAGGCCAGAACATAAGTTGTAATATAATATTAGCACAATTCATTGGCCTACACTACAATTTGAACAACGTTTTTAACACATCTGATTAGTACATAATTAATCCATAAATATGCTCACAAAATCACATCTCTATTCAATACTATTTTTGTCTATTTCTCTGTGCGTTAATTGGTGGGAAAAACAGGTCTACGTAGCCTACTGTAGGCTACAATTCTTTGTTATACGTCAACATTTGTTCAGAACAATTACTTTGATAGCAAGAGAAAAGTATCAAAATAAAGGTGGATAATAAAAATCGAAGTTTCAGGGAAGATTGTACAGAGATATATGGGTTCCTATTTACCCAATGCCGAGGCAATGTGTCTCATTTGCAATGCAAATATCCCTGTTTGCAAATAATTCAATCTCAGACGTCATTAAAAATCCAAGCATATAACTTTCAAAGTGGCCTTCCCGCCTCAGACAGAGGCCGGAGCAGAAACATTGAAGCGTTAATAACTGCAAGCTACACACAAGGCTTTTTTGGCGGACATATTAAGTCACTTAAATGGGTTTAATCTGCAGTTTTTACTAGGCATCTTGAGTTGTTCGATTTGGACTTGTCATCTGGAAGGCTGCTGCACTTCAGCACACTGAAGAAACGACAGGCAGAGGGACCAGTCCGCAGCGTTGTCACAGAGGTGATAGAAGATTTCGTCAAGCAGCTGAGGGACAACTTCTCCACCAGATGGGAAGACTACAGCATGCCCAAGGATATCATTGCAAGGTTCCTCTCACAGTCCGCCCAGGTTGAGAATTATCCTCCCTTGCTAAGAAAACGACACCCTTGCTGGATTAGGCCGCAATTCAATTCAAACTGAGCTGATTTGAATTCCAGGCATCGAGCCAAATCAGGAATGAGCTCAGGAGTGCCGAATCCTTGTCTGCGTTTTGGGTGGCATGCTCAGAATACAGCACAATAAATAACCTTGCATTTTATGTGCTAACAATGTTTGGATCGACTTACACTTGCGAGTCCTATTTTTCCTCTATGAATGCAATATAGACTCACCACAGGATCCGGGTTTCACATAAGTCAATTGTGGACTGCCTGCGCTTCTCTCACCCGACATCCACAAGATCGTGTCCGAGGGGAAATTCAACCTTTCCCATTGAGTAAGTAACTTAGTCGCCTATATAACTGTATTTAGTAAATACTAACATTATTGTGAGTGCTTATCCAGGGATATTTAGGTATCAAACGGACAGTATTTTCTGTGTTCCGTCGTTACAGGAGCAGGCTATCCCGATACAGACATTCAGACACAGATGTCACCTTTTTTTCTTTAAATTATTGTTTTTTGTAGGATGCTACATTTTTGGCCAGTTGCAATTGTAAGTAGACCTAATAAAACAAACCCACTTCTATTAGGCCATATACTTTTTTTATTGTGAAAGATTCTGTTAAGCCTCATAGCCTGCCTCATAGCCATTAAAGGCATATTTTATATAGGCCTAGGCTCGGCAGAAATAGACTCCAATTAAGCCATCTTGTTGTTTGCGAAATCAAATTAAGATTATTGTTGAAATGAATTACTCGAATGGGGTAGTTTTTCTCTATTTATTGCTGTGCAACACTTGCATAGAAAGTGATCTATATTTTCAGCACCAGGCGCTGTTCAGCTGTTGCATCTGTTCGTTTCAGCACCACAAAATGGTCAACTGCATGCTTCATTAGTTGACTGCCTCCTGCATTCTCTCTCCTGATGAATGACGTTGGCTGACATATCCCAGTAATACACAATAAGGGAGAATGTGAGAATCTCTGGACATTTTACCAGACATTTTACCATGTGAGAATCTCTGGTAATTGTACATATTTCTCAAGATATTTTTGCAAATGCAATATTGCCTATAGGACGCAAAAGTGCTGGGACCGTGGCTGGCAGGTAAGCTGCATGACATACGCCTAAAATAATATTGCTGGATTGCGGTTTGGTTTAGGAGTCAGACAGAAAGCCAGCTGGTGCACAGACCTCTACTGTGCACCATGACAGTGAAGCCTGTAATGTTAGAGCTCTTTATTACTGTGTCAGTGAGAAAAGTAGGGAATTAGCTTGGGAAACTGACAGATCAATAACATTACATTGCCATAATGACTAATAAAATTCACATTGCAGTGAAAAAACTTCAGAATATCAATCTTTGGCAGATGGTTTCATCGTTTGATTCAGGTCTTGTGTGATTGAAGCTAAAATAATGGCTAACATTAGCCAATTTTTGGCCAGCTTTCTCTTTAACGGTACATCAACTGGCGAACGCTAACCAAGTTAGTTTACATCTGAAACGGGACAAAACAAAGACTACAAAACATTTCCGTAAAAACAACAGCTGTTAGACAGCTATTAATACTATCTGACAGATAACTAGAAGCTAGAGCTGACCTGGCTGAGGTAGCTACTGTAGCTTGTAAATTCACCTCAGTCGAGAGGGGATGAAACATTAGCTAACATGTCAGTTACAATACTAGCTCAGCACTACGAATAAACAGTAGTTTTAAAAAATGATGTTCATTTAAACAGTAGTTACCTTGCCAGCTACATCAGTCAAATAAAGAGTAGGCTCTGCTTGCTTTTACAACTTGGTGAAAGAGTGCAACTCATACACAGTGAATTATGCTCAACTCTCAGCTTTGCCTTCACACAGCCTGTCAGCCCACTCTGTGGTGTGCCCTTGGTCCTAAATCCAGCCAGCTGAACACTCCAAACAGCCTCACCGCTGGGAGGCATCCGCAAGGTCCTAAAGCACGCCTTAGCTGTTTTTTGTATCACATTGCAATTATAAAACTGGAGGGGACAAAAATGCAATTTCAGAATGTGCGGGGGACATAACCCCTGTCCCCAGTGAAAGTTGCACCACCGGTATAAAGTATGCTGAAATATAAAAACATTCAACCACTAGATGGGTAACCTAACATAGCGCTAGTTGGGGAAAAGACATCAGAAGAAAAGCCCAACATTTATCAAAACAATGCTTGCACTTTTATAGGATTTTTTAAATAAAAAGTTAAACATTTACTGTTTACAGTATTTATTGTTTTAAAATGTTTTATGTAAAGCTGCATGTCATGCAAAGTGACAAAATGTCACACACTTAAACTCAATAAATCGAGAAACACTTGAAATTCACCAAACAATACCCTAGAAGCATAGGCTACACTATCTCCTGGTCGCTGAGCCTAGCCTACTGTCTCCTGTTCGCTGAGACAGTGAGAGGTTGCCAAGCCTATTGTGATTAGTACTGTTATTTCCGGGCATTATGTTCTTGTCTCATTGTCTATTAATTATAGATTTGATCATAGTTCAGTGTGTATGTGTTGCGCTCTTTCACCGAGTTATAAAAGCAAGCAGAGCAGAAACTGGCTACCCTTTAATAGACATGGTTCTCCAACTGGCTACCTGTGGTTCAAATCTGGCCCGCCAGCAATATTATTTGCCACCCAAGGCCCCCCAAATGAATTATGCAATGTCCCAATAAGGAAGTTACCCTACCTAAATAATACAAAGTCACATTTAAACTTAAACACTACACACTGCCTACATTGTTTTCACCATATTAGCTAGCATCAAGTAAACATAGCTACTAGAACTAATGCGTTAGTAAACCCGTTATGATCGTGCAGTTACAGATTAACAGTTAGACCGGCGGGCCCCTGTTCAATTATCGTCTTTCTCTCTCTTTGAGTCAATTACTTAGCACATTTTATGCAATGCAGTGCTAGCTAGCTGCATCTCATGCTTTCAGTACTAGATTCATTCTCTGATCCTTTGATTTTAGGTGGACAACATGTCAGTTTATGCTGCAAGAGCTCTAACAGGTTGTAGAACGTCCTCCGGAAGTTGTCATAATTACTGTGTAAGTCTATGGAAGGGGGTGAGAACCACGAGCCTCCTAGGTTTTGTGTTGAAGTAATTGTACCCAGAAGAGGACAGAAACTAGCTGTCCTCCGGCTACACCATGGTGCTACCCTACAGAGTGCTGTTGAGGTTACTATAGACCTTCATTGCAAAACAGTGTGTTTTCATTAATTATTTGGTGACGGGAATATATTAAGTATAGTTTTATCTAAAATGGATAACTTTTTTAATGTTTCACTATTTTTATTTCCATAAAATTCACTGAGGAGGACAGTCCTCCCCTTCCTCCTCCGAGGAGCTTCCACTGGGAGGTTGACCTGCAAGAATTTGGTATTTTGCACTTGCTTCTTTCATTGAAAATCCTATTTCTTCTTCTCCTTCTTCTTCTTTGAGATTTGGTTGGTGGATCGCATCCAACTTTTAGGTGCATACAACGCCACCTTCTGTACTGGTGTGTGAGGTCACTCATCACCTACCTACATTATATTATTTGATACGACAATACAAAATTGGAAAATTTGCCATGCCAACTCCAAACAAATTACGACTCATTCCACTATTGAACCCTATCTAGTCCTACTCCAGACCAACAGTCTGAGAGGACATAACACTACCACACAACACCTCTGTAACGATTTTCCTCCTCTTCAGACGAGGAGTATGAAGGATCGGACCAATGTGCAGCGTCGTAAGTGTCAATTTTAATTTATTAAAACTGAACACTAAAAAATAACAAACAAATACAAACGAAAATCGAAACAGTCCCGAAAGGTGCAAACACAAAACAGGAAACAATCACCCACAAAACACAATAGAAAACAGGCGACCTAAATATGGCTCCCAATCAGAGACAAAGACTGACACCTGCCTCTGATTGAGAACCATACTAGGCCAAACACATAGAAAATTACCTACAGAACAAAACATAGAAAAACAACATAGAATGCCCACCCCAACTCACACCCTGACCAAACTAAAATAAAGACATAAAAAAGGAACTAAGGTCAGAACGTGACAACCTCCTGCAGCTGTTCTGCATTTAATCCTTGCAATCTCAAATACTTCTCTGCCTCTGCCACCACAACTTCTATTTTCTGTGACTTTCGATCCATTTCTGCAGTATAATTGACAACAATGGCTATAAATGCTAAAAAGCCCACCTTACTGAAGCTCATGTTCTTCCCATCACTGTCTCTTGGTCTCTGCCTACTCACAGGAATCCTCTCAGGATCCCTCACCCTGTACACATCTTCCTCTACCACTCTCTTCACTGCTTCGGTGTAATACGTTTTCTGTACTACTCCAACCCTGGCAACCTCAATCTGCCTTTCTCTCACTGGACACCTCCGATCTCCAGCCCCCACAATTAACACACACAACTTTCTCCACCGGTACCACACAATCCTTCACATTGCCAATTCTGGATGTGGGAATGGGTGCAGTCCTCATTGAACATTAATCTGCCTGATGGTTTCATCATGGTCCATTACACCATTGCAAGGCACCCTTCATATAATTTATTAAAATGCCTTTATTTGTATGGCATGGTCAATGGAAACAAAGATTACAAACTTTGGCTGCATGGCCTTCGTCAGGGAGAACAAAGATACAATAATACAATTTCCTCTTTAGAACAGCATTTTCCAATCAATCCTGATTTGAACAGGGAGTGGTTACAGAATTCAATGGACAACACCTTGTAAGCAATACTATACACATAAAACAAAAATGCTGTGATATGTTATCAATATTCAAATCAAGGTTAGAAGCATCATAACCCCAAGAAAAACAAAGTTCTAACCTTGAATATGACTGGGAAAAGTGGTAAGAATAAGAGAGACATCTGTTTTATAGTAGACTAGACCACAGGAGTCTAAACATAGCTGAGGGCAATGTAGCAATATGTCCACTAGATGACAGCAAAGGGACCTCTCACAACTCTACAGGAAAGTTGAAAAAACCATATCTTCATTTAAACCAGGATACTTAATTTAGTGACCTGTAGTATGTAAATCCCAAAACTTTCCCTTCGGTTTAGCTATTTAGGGTGGTCCCCTTTTCTAATTGAGGCCGGAACATGATCCATACCCATAGCTCGTATGGAGGCAGGGTCGCCATGGTGTAAATACGTGTAGTGCCTTGTCATGGGGTAGTCTTCATAGCCTCCCTATACGGTGTACTTGTGTTCCGCTAAGCGGTCTCGAAGGCGTTTCTATGTCCGTCAAATGTAGAATACCTTGCACTGTGGACATTCCAATCGGTAAATGACATGAGTGGTGTTACAGTTAATGAAATGCTACCCTGATACTCCGTTTTAGAAGCTGTGTCAACAAAATACTTTTTATGTGCAATGTTTCTGCAATGGTTGCACTGGTTGCATTTTAAAAAGCCCCTGGGTTTGTGGTCTAGCCACGTTTGTTGAGAGTCACAAGGAAGGTAGCTGTAGACTAGTTTGTCATTTAGGGTAGGACATCTCTTAAAGCTTATGACTGGTGGCTCTGGGAAGGCTGTGCATAGTAGTGTATAACTTTGGATGATGTGTGCCAAGATAGGAGTGCCAAGATAGGAACTGCAATGTGTTTAAAACCAAAGACTTTAATAAGTTAAATCATAACATTTTCTCTCTCTTTGGTTATATTCCTGAAAGTAAAATAAAATTAACAAATCATTTAAATGACTTGCATACATTTAAAAAATATATATTTTTGGCAGTTATGAAATGACAGAGGGGATACAGATAGGTGGGAGAAACAGATTGAATGGCTGGAGCACGGAATTGAACCCCGATCTTCAGTGGGAAGAGGGGTGAAATGTCTAAGCCAGGTGCGTTACTGCTGTCCGTTAGACCACAGGCTCTGTATGACTTGCATACATTTTTACTAAGTATATGTTGTTGTTTTTTTGTTGTAAATTTCAATTCATCACAGAATAATTTATTGTAGAGTGGCTATGTGGTTGAGAGGGTACAATTCCAATGAATTGTATCATCTTATTGGCCCTCCTGTTTCCAATATGTCTAAACAAAGCTTTGAAAAAAATAAAGGTGGAATTCTTTTAAAAATATTCTCAGTAGACCCTTATATTATCAATAAATATTGAGACTATAAACCATTCTCATTTCTAACATCTCATTCATTTTTTTAAATAAAAGCCTGAAACTATGTCTAAAGCCTGGTCACAGCCTGAGGAAGCCATTGGGAAAGGAATCTGGTTGATACCCCTTTAAATAGAGGATAGACGGTCCATGAAACACAGATTATTATTTTTTTATATCACTTCCGGGTTATATTTTCTCAGGTTTTTGCCTGCAGAATAAGTATTGTTATACTCACAGACAATATTTTGACAGTTTTGGAAACTTTGGAGTGTTTTCTATCCTAATCTGTGAATTATATGCATATTCTACGATCTGGGCCAGAGAAAATGTCAGTTTACGTTGGGAACGTTTAAAAAAAGAAAAAAACTGACCCCTAGCGCTAAGAGGTTAACCTCTAAAGGATCGGTAGGTCCCCCGCGGGACGGTTAAGCTAATGTAGGCTAATGCGATTAGCATGAGTCTAAGTAACAAGAACATTTCCCAGGACATAGACATATCTGATATTGGCAGAAAGCTTAAATTCTTGTTAATCTAACTGCACTGTCCAATTTACAGTAGCTGTTACAGTGAAAGAATACCATGCTATTGTTAGAGGAGAGTGCACAGTTATGAACTTGAAAAGTTATAAACAAACAAATTAGGCACATTTGGGCAGTCTTGATACAACATTTTGAACAGAAATACAATGGTCCATTGGATCAGTCTAAAACTTTGCACATACACTGCTGCCATGTAGTGGCCAAAATCTAAATTATGCCTGGGCTGGAATAATACATTACGGCCTTTCTCTTGCATTTCAATGATGATGGTACAAAAAAATACAAAACACATGTTTGTTTTTTTGTATTATCTTTCACCAGATCTAATGTGCTAAATTCTCCTATATTCATTTCACATTTCCACAAACTTCAAAGTGTTTCCTTTCAAATCCTATCAAGAATATGCATATCCTTGCTTCAGGTCCTAAACTATAGGCAGTTAGACTTGAGTTTGTCACTAGGCGAAAATTTAAAAAAAGGGGCGGATCCTTAAATTAACAACAATTTGCTGACACATGATTTAAGTTACACTTACAATATACAGTACACAGGCTCAGAGTACAAAATAGTGTGTATGTACAGTACAGTATGCTGAAATATAAAAACATTCAACCACTAGATGTGTAAAATACATTAGAAGAAAAACGAATTGTTTCCTTGAAAGCAATGCTTGAAATGTAATAGGATTAGTCATCATTTTCAAATTAGAAATGTACAGCTGCCTGGCATTAAAAGTAGCAGGTCAGAAGGTCCCAAATACACTTAACCTCATTAAATCAAGAAACACAGTTGAAAACCACCCAACAATTACAGTTGTCCCTCCAAATTTGACCCTAGAAGTAGGCTACATTTGGTATTTGGTATTTTATTAGGATCCCCATTAGCTGTTGCAAAAGCAGCAGCTACTCTTCCTCGGGTCAACACAAAACATAACATATTATACAACGGGTGGGTATAATCCTGAATGCTGATTGGTTAAATTAACATTCCAGACGGTGTCTATTCCACAGGTTCCCTCCAGCTAAATCTATGACGTTAAAATGCCTATTTACTCTGTTCCATCTGACTGCGCAATCCACGGTCTCATCAGCCCATGCAGGGAAGTTCTACATTTGATTTCTACTACAAAAAGTATCTACAGAACAGACAATACTGAAAAATAAATGTCACTAGAAAACAGCTTAAACAAATGCAGCTACTGTTGTTATTCTGTCTGCAATGTTTGACGTGACTGTAAGTTAGCCGTAGTTGGCTAGCTAGAAAGCAAGGGATAAGAACTTTGCCAGCCAGCATGGCAATGGAACATTAAGAACGAACGACTGGGTCGCGTCAATAGATACAGAATGAAAAGACTGAACGACTGGGTCGCATCTGTGGCAACTGAACCAATAGAATGAACGACCAGCAACCCTAAATTTGTTTCGGGACTATACCTTGTGGAAGGATGAAATAGTATGAATAAATTCATCAAAATAACATATGAAAATATGTCAATCAATATTTGAATATGTTGGTAACCCGTTGTAAAAAAGTGATAATGCCCTCAAGCCTAACACCCGTGCAAATATATCCTCTAAACACCGGCTTTTCGGGCATTATCACTTAAAAAAAAACATTAATAGACAATATCTCAAGCTGAACTACATCAATGTACATCAAAAAAGGCACATGTAGCTTACATATTAATACATACACACAAACTATCTAGATCAAACATTAAAACCAGAATCTGGAGGTTGTGTGTTTCTGGAGAAATGTCTCTGGAGAAATGTTGCCAATCTTAAACTATTGAATGCAGCTATGGCTGCAACGACTGACAGTTTTCAGAGGTATGTTGTAGCAGTACATTCTTAATTTACAAAAATAAAAATGACAACAAAAATATAAACAATGGAGTAAACTTAAATAATATTTTGGGTTGTGATAAGGTAAGTGTATTTTTCAAGCATGAATGGGTGATTAATGACCACTTATTATTAGGAAATATCCCAGATTGTATACCTTACTGAAGAATGGCTCCGAAGGAGATGGCTTCCGTTTTACGATCCAGTTACCAATTGTGCTATTTTATGTTTTTTTGTGTTATTTGTAAGTTATTTTGTACTTATTTTTCCTCCACCGTCTTATGACCGAAAAGAGCTTCTAGATATCAGGACAACGATTACTCACCCCATACTGGAGGAATACTTTTTCTTCAACGAGTCGGACGGGGGGATTTACATCAGACGCTCGACAGGGCACTCATCCCAGTCATTCTCAGGAGAAAGAGATGGAGGTATCGTGGACGAAGATCCGGGGGCCTTGTTAGGATATGTCGCCGAGAGGGTAATCTACCTTTACAAATCGGCCCTTTTAGCCAACGTACAATCAATCGATAATAAAATAGACGAACTACGATCATGTATATCCTACCAACGGGACATTAAAAACTGTAATATCTTATGTTTCACCGAGTCGTGGTTGAACGACGACATGAATAACATACAAATGGCGGGTTTTAAGCTTTTTCGGCAGGGTAGAACAGGCCTCTGGTAAGACAAGGGCTGGCGATCTATGTATATTTGTAAACAGCAGCTGGTGCACAAAATCTAAGGAAGATTCAAAGTTTTGCTCACCTGAAGTAGAATATCTTATAAGAAATCCCGCAATGCCATTAGACAAACCATCAAACAGGCAAAGTGTCAAAACAGGACAAAGATTGAATCGTACTAAACCGACTCCGACGCTCGTCGGATGTGGCAGGGCTTGCAAACTATTACAGACTACAAAAGGGAAGCACAGCCGTGATCTGCCCAGTGACAAGAGCCTACCAGACGAGTTAAATTACTCCTATGCTCGCTTCGAGGCAAGTAACACTGAAGCATGAATGAGAGTGTCAGCTGTTCCGGACGACTGTGTGATCACGCTCTCCGTAGCCAATGTGAGTAAGACCTTTAAACAGGTCAACATTCACAAGGCCGCAGGGCCAGATGGATTACCAGGATGAGTACTCTGAGCATGTGCTGACCAACTGGCAATTGTCTACACAGACATGTTCAACTTCTCCCTGTCTGTGTCTGTAATACCAACATGTTTTAAGCAGACCACCATAGTGTCTGTGCCCAAGAACACTAAGGTAACCTGCCTAAAGGACAACCGACCCGTAGCACTCACGTCTGTAGCCATGAAGTGCTTTGAAAGGCTCATCATGGCTCAAATCAACACCATTTTTCCAGAAACCCTGGACCCACTCCAATTTCCATACCGCCCCAACAGATCCACAGATGATGCAATCTCTATTGCACTCCACACTGCCCTTTCCCACTTGGACAAAAGGAACATCTATGTGAGAAAGCTATTCATTGACTACAGCTCAGGGTTCAACACCATAGTGCCCTCAAAGCTCATCACTAAGCTAAGGACCCTGGGACTAAACACTTCCCTCTGCAACTGGATCCTGGACTTCCTGACGGGCCACCCCCAGGTGGTAAGGGTAAATAACAACACATCTGACACGCTGAGTGCTAAGTCCCCTCCAGTACTCCCTGTTCATTCATGACTGCACGGCCAGGGACGACTCCAACACCATCATTAAGTTTCCCGATGACACAACAGTGGTAGGCCTGATCACCGACAATGATGAGACAGCCTATAGGGAGGAGGTCAGAGACCTAGCCGTGTGGTGCCAGGACAACAACCTCCCCCTCAATGTGATCAAGACAAAGGAGATGATTGTGGACTACAGGAAAAGGAGGACCGAGCAAGCCCCCATTCTCACTGACGGGGCTGTAGAGGAGCAGGTTGGGAGCTTCAAGTTCCTTGGTGTCCACATCACCAACAAACTAACATGGTTCAAGCACACCAAGACAGTCGTGAAGAGGTCACGACAAAACCTATTCTACCTCAGGACACTGAAAAGATTTGTCATGGGTCCTCAGATCCTCAAAAGGTTCAACAGCTGCACCATCAAGAGATCCTGCCTGGTTGCATCACTGTCTGGTATGGCAACTGCTCAGCCTCCGACAACAAGGCACAACAGAGGGTAGTGCGTACGGCTCTGTACATCACTGGGGCCAAGCTTCCTGCCATCCAGGACCTCTATACCAGGCGCTGTCAGAGGAAGGCCCTAAAGATGGTCCAAGACTCCAGCCACCCTAGTCATAGACTGTTATCTCTGCTACCACATGGTAAGCGGTACCGGAGCACCAGGTCTAGGTCCAAGAGGCTTCTAAACAGCTTCTACACCCAAGCCATTAGACTCCTGAACATCTAATCAAACGGCTACACAGACTATTTGCATTGCGCCCCCCCCTGCCCCCTTTTACACTGCTGCTACTCTGTTATTATCTATGCATAGTCACTTTAATAACCTTACCTACATGTACCTAAAACCTCAATTACCTAGACTAACAATGACTCTGTACCGGTGCCCACTGTATATAGCCTCGCTATTGTTATTTTACTCCTGCTCTTTAATTAATTGTTACTTCTTATTCATATTTTTCTGAGGTATTTTTTTGTTATTATAATTTTTTTCTCAACTGCATTGTTGGTTAGGGCTTGTAAGTAAGCATTTCACTGTTGTATTCGGCGCATGTAACAAATAAAATAATATTTGATTTGAACTTCACCTAATCATGTCTGCATTTTGCGAAAAGCAATATGAGTAAAGATAAAGATAATTTTCTGAGTCAAAAGGCAAAAAGATCTATCCCTCTACATGGTGAAAGGAAAAATGTCCATGTGGACTTTGTTTCCAACGTAACCTAATAGCCATCGCTTCTAAGGTGTAGGTGGATTTATCTCACCAAACATCTGCTTTTTTATGTACACAGCTGCTATCCACTGGCACTAAACAAACTAAACAATGACCAGCTATAAAATATACAGGGGAGGCACCTATGTGTAGGTAACAGAACAGACAGAACTGAAAAGAAGCTTTGGACACTAGTGAATTGTATTAAAATAGGTTCCATTTGCTTTAACCTCTACATTGGGACAATGGGCACTTGAAAAGAGGGATCATCCTACTAATAACCCTAGGCATAGTTATTGAATTTGTCTGTATCAGTGAATCTCATCGAGGCCCCAATTCAACAACAGTCTGTGATAACGACCAACAAAGGAAGTCTGAAATGATAACAACAGCACAATGGTTAAATGGGAACTTTTCAAGATGAATATTTAGTATAATTTTGTCTCCACTTTCACTATAGGATGTAACGCCTTCTCTTGGATGTGAATGATCATGTCACCCTCTCAGTAACTTGCTGTTCTCTCTCTCCTTCATGCTGTGTTAACATCCTCGCTGGCAGCCATGCGATGTAACTGGAGTGTATCATAAACTAATGTCAGGTTTGTGTTGTCTCTAAGGACATCCAGCTCTGGTATACCTCTTCGCTCCTCCTAGACAGGGAGAGGGAAAGAGGTAGGGAGGGAAGGATTGAGAGGAACAGGGAAAGAGGGGCAGAGAGGGGGGGCGAGAAGAGGTGTAGGAAAGCACAAAAATAAAAGTAAAAGGATCCTGTTTTGTTATTAGATACTTTGCACCAGAGGAAGGAAACAACACAAGTCTGATGCTCTTGTCCATTTTCATTGTTCTGAACTAGGGAACTCAGTCAACACATCTTGGACCATTCCTAAGTATAGTGGGAGGAAACACGAAGCCAAGTTTTATAAAGTCCACAGACTTGGAAAATACTGTTAAAAACATGGGAAGATCAAAGTCATTACTATACGGAACAAAAATATGAATGCAACTTGCAACAATTTCAAAGATTTTACTGACTACAGTTCAAATAAGGAAATCAGTCAATTGAAATAAATCCATTAGGCTCTAATCAATGGATTTCACTTGACTGGGCAATGGCGCAGCAATGGGTGGGCCTGGGAGGGCATAGGTCCACCCACTTGGAAGTGGGGCCCACCAACGCACTAGGCCCACCAACGCGGGAGCCAGGCCCAGACAATCAGAATGAGTTTCCACACAAAAGGGCTTTATTACAGACATATATACTCCTCAGGGCATAGGTCCACCCATTGCTGCACCCTTGCCAAGTCATGTGAAATCCATAGATTAAAGCCTAATTAATTAATTTCAATTGACTGATATCCTTACATGAACTGTAACTCAGTAAAATCTTAGAAATTGTTGCAAGTTGCAATTATATTTTTGTTAAAATTATAGTAATGCCTTTGATCTTCCTGTGTCTTTAACAGTATTTGTCAAGTCAGTGGACTTTTAAACTTGGCTTCATGGTTCCTTCCACTAGATTTAGGAATGGTTCTAGATGTGATGACTTGAGTTATTTCCTGCAGAACAGTGAGAATAGACAAGAGAGCATCAGACCAGTCTTGTTTCCTTCCTCTGGTACAAAGTATCTAATAATGAAATGTGATCCTTTTTCTTCTTCTTTGCTTTCCTACTGGCACAAAGATAAACGCTACAGTTGTAGCCATGAGGGCTGCTAAAGCTGCTGTATTACATCTCCTATGTTATTCAGCCTGTAGTATTATTACTAACCTGTTTTTCTGTTGGTTTAATGTGAGTTATCTCTGCATACTGAATGACATCTTGCTCTCTTTCAGGTGAATCTATAAAGGCAAATAAAGTAAATTAAATATACAGTGTGGGTGGGAGTAACCGACAGATATGTACAAATGCTCATCCCCAAGACCGGTTCTACAAACACTAAGGACTCTTTTTGGCACCAGAGAAGCTATAAAGTAATTATTGTCAGAGTGTGTTTTTTTGCCTGTGTGTGCCTTCTGCATTTTCAACATTTAGAGAAGTGGTCTGAGACAATGCAACTGTCTGAACAAGCAGAGGAAGTGTGGAAGATACGCCACTTAATTTGACCTGCATCCGTTGTTCAGGCAAACATTTCCTACGTTTTCCAAAACACGATCCTTGATAATTAAAAAAGGTTGTGCACAAGGAGAATGACCTCACACACACCTATAAGATTAATACCTGTATGTGAATGTCCGTTTCTCCTCCTCTTAAGATATATTGCAAGTCCAACAAGTCCTGAAGCAACCAAAATGCAGATTACAGCAATAATAAGAGAACCTCGAGTCCTCTCATCACCATCTGAAGTAAAAAGAGAGAAAAAAATATTTTATTTAAACATTGGGATTCATAAAATGAGCTCTACCATACTTATTGTTTCATATAGAAGTTGGTATTGTCTGGATATCTGCAATTTAACATTGCTACTGTACATGTTTTTACCTGCCACCTTGGAGGGATCACTCTCTATACAGGGATTTGGAACAACAGCATTCTCCTTGCTGACTGGGTTGGCAGCCTCACATCTGTAAGAGTCTCTGTTCTGTTCATCCACCTTTAGAGGTAGAGAGAGGGTGATGTTGAGGTCAGGGCTGCTCGTCTGGTTGAGTCTCTCCTCTCCTCGGTACCAGGACAGGGTCACATCTCTCCCGTTCTCCACAGAACACACCACACTACAGGAGCTGCTGTCATGGACTGTCACTTGAGGTTTGGACAGAACTGGAAGACAAATAATGAATACATGGGAATTGGTGAAATGGTACTTTGGCAAATAGCAGTTGCTACATCCATTTCTGGACTTATACATTAATGATTTGCAGCCATTGATTCTTGAAGAATATAACTTAGACAGTTGAAGTCAGAAGATTACATAAAGCTTAGCCAAATACATTTAAACTCAGTATTTCACAATTTCTGAGATTTAATCCAAATAAAAATTCCCTGTCAGTGAGTCAGGTTTGTAGGTCTCCTTGCTCGCACACGCTTTTTCAGTTCTGTCCACAAATGTTCTATAGGTTTGAGGTCAGAGCTTTTTGATGGCCACTCCAATACCTTGACTTTGTTGTCCTTAAGCCATTTTGCCACAACTTTGGAAGTATGCTTAGGGTTATTGTCCATTTGGAAGACTCATTTGCGACCCAACTTTAACTTCCTGACTGATGTCTGGAGATGTTGCTTCAATATATCCACATAGTTTTCCTGCCTCATGATGCCATCTATTTTGTGAAGTGCACCAGTCCCTCCCGCAGCAAAGCACCCCCACAACATGATGCTGCCACCCCTGTGCGTCACGGTTGGGATGGTGTTCTTTGGCTTGCAAGCCTCCCTCTTTTTCCTCCAAACATAACAATGCTCAATATGGCCAAACAGTTCTATTTTTGTTTCATCAAATCAGAGGGCATTTCTCCAAAAAGTATGATCTTTGTCCCCACGTGCAGTTGCAAACCATTTTCTGGCTTTTTTTATGGCGGTTTTGGAGCAGTGGCTTTTTCCTTGCTGAGCGGCCTTTCATGTTATGTCGTTATAGGACTCGTTTTACTGTGGATATAGATACTTTTGTACCTGTTTCCTCTAGCATCTTCACAAGGTCCTTTGCTGTTGTTCTGGGATTGATTTGCACTTTTTGCACCAAAGTACACATGGTGTTTAAACTTGCGTACTATTGTTTCTACAGATGAATGTGGTACCTTGAGGCATTTGGAAATTGCTCCCAAGGATGAACCAGACTTGTGGAGGTCTACAATAATTTTTCTGAAGTCTTGGCTGATTTCTTATGATTTTCCTATGATATCAAGCAAAGAGGCACTGCGTTTGAAGGTAGGCTTTGAAATACATCCACAGGTACAACTCCAATTGACTCAAATGTTGTCAATTAGCCTATCAGAAGCTGCTAAAGCCATGACATCATTTTCTGGAATGTTCCAAGCTGTTTAAATGCACAGTCAACTTAGTCTATATAAACTTCTGACCCACTGGAATTGTGATACAGTGAATTATAAGTGAAATAATCTTGCACAAAGTAGATATCCTTACCGACTTGCCAAAAACTATAGTTTGTTAAAACTTCTTATGGCTGCAGGGGCAGTATTGAGAAGCTTGGATGAAAGGTGCACAGAGGTGCCCAGAATAAACGGCCTGCTCCTATGTCATAGTTGCTAATATATGCATATTATTATTAGTATTGGATAGAAAACACTCTGAAGTGTCTAAAACTGTTTGAATTATGTCTGTGAGTATAACAGAACTCATATGGCAGGCAAAAATCTGAGAAGTTCCACTTCCTGTTTGGATTTTTTCTGTGGGTGTCAGATTTTCAACCAAGCTCTAATTGAAATTACAGCGAGATATTGATGAGTTTTCACTTCCTACGGCTTCCAGTAGATGTCAACAGTCAATAGAACTTTGTCTGATGACTCTAATGTGAAGGGGGGCCGAAGGAGACAGGAATTAGTGACCACTGCCACGAGGTGGTCACGCATTGAAGAGGCGCGTTCACGTGAGAGGGAGCTCCGTTCCATCGGTCAACTGAAGTCAATGTAATTCTCCGGTTGGAACGTTATTCAAGATGTATGTTAACAACATTCTAAAGATTGATTCAGTACATCGTTTGACATGTTTATACTGACTGTAACGGAACTTTTGTACATTTCATCGCGTTATAGTGGACGCGCTTTGTGACTTTGGGTTGGGCGTTTGGTAAACAATTCCAAAGTAGCTAATTGGACATAAATAACGGACATTATCGAACAAATCAAGCATTTATTGTGGACCTGGGATTCCTATGAATTCTAACGAATTCATCAAAGGTAAGGAAACTTTTATCATGTATTTTCTGGTTTCTGTTGAGTCCAACATGGTGGCTAATTTGGCTATTGTTCTGAGCTCCGTCTCCGTTTATTGCATGGTTTATTTTTCCGTAAAGTTTTTTTGAAATCTGACACAGCGGTTGCATTAAGGAGAGGTATATCCATAATTCCAAGATTGCCTTTAAAATGATATAAGACACGTATGTTTGAGGAATTTTAATTATGAGATTTCTGCTTTTTGAATTTGGCGCTCTGCACTTTCACTCGCTGTTGTCATATCGTCCCAGTAGCGGGATGGCAGCCAGTAGCGGGATGGCAAATTTGTGGAGTGGTTGAAACACGAGTTTTAATGACACCAACCTAAGTGTATGTAAACTTCCGACTTCAACTGTAAATAACTCATGAGCTTAGTCCCCGTCAGAAAACCCATCAGCTTGTTTGACTCCAGTGTTTGTAAACATAGAAATTGTAAACAAACACTTTATAGTCCAAAAACATGGTTACAACTACAATTGTTGTACAATGGTTGATCAGTCCTTGCATGCATAGCTCTGTCTATGAATTTGAGTGGTTACATTTCTCCAGCCCCATCACTCAGCTTTTTCCCTGACCAATAAAGTGACCACTTTAGTATTGTTTCTACTGCTGATTTCTACTGCTGGCACACACACACACACACACACACACACACACACACACACACACACACACACACACACACACACACACACACACACACACACACACACACACACACACACACACACACACACACACACACACACACACACACACACTTACAGTACACAGTCAGCTGAAATATATGTGTCTTCTTCTGTTCATCTGCATTCTCCACAGTATAAACCCCAGAATCATCTATTTGTAGGTCTAACAAAGTGAAGAATCCAGTAACATTGTTCCAGTGAAGGCGGTATTTAAATCTCTTCACAAGGTTTGTATTACTTTGTTTACCAGGGTACACGTGTGCAATACTGCCAAGGTCTCCATAAAGTAAAATGCCAGACTTCAACACCTTCTCTGGAAAAGAGAGAGAATTTCCCACGATGCCTTTCACCTGCTGAGTCTCAGGTTGGGCTGAATGCTGGGCTGAATGCTGGGCTGAATGCTGGGCTGAGCAGAGAACTGTGGAGAGAAAGAGAGACTTAATATCAACGCATGGATTTAAATATCATAGTTCTTCTCTAAAAACATAGCAATGTAGCAAATTACAGTTTCCCGATTTCTTGAGAAAATGTGTCAAAACTGACTTAACTTTTTCTAAACAATTAACATGTAGTCCCAAACTGAAACACGTCGGCCAAAATGACACATTTCAAATGCAGTATGCCTCAAAACATTAAACACGACACAAAATCAACTACCTCCATCAAAACATATAACTTGTTATCTAATGAAAAGTTTTTTGAGAAGTTATTTCAAATGGCCCAATAAATACTAACTACAACTATCAATATACCCTAACATGGTTAACCATCTTTTATATTTCTGTGCCATTTGTTGATACTATAATTATATTATGCACCATAAAAGACAACTAAACATACAACAGCATGGGCTGTATTCTTTCTTCCTAAAATAATTTGACCAAAGATGACCGATGCAGAAAGAATGTCACTCAAGCACATGAATATCCAGAAACAAAAGGCTTTATTTCACCTTTTTCCATGTTGTCCTTTACAATATTCAGTGATGCTGTACAGTATATACAGAGAATACAAATAAAATAACCCAAGCTAACAAAACACTGCAAGAACAAAGCAATGTAAAAAAGGCCACACCAACACAGTATACACTACATTCAGTCTATTCATTCTTGTCAATCAGGCCACATGTTTTCATCAACATCACCCTGAATGTTTTCCCTTGCAATGCAGCGAGGAAAACATCTCCTTGCATGGCACATCCACGCTTGGCAGTCCTCTGCAGTGATTGCCATACAACCGGCATTCATTATCTCTAGGAGGGACATCTGGTCATGTGGACGGTAATCATAAACTTTACACCTCCACACATCTGAACCACTCTTCCTCTATGGGCCCCTCTACCTCTCCTTTGTCCTTGCCCTCTGCCTCTTACGCGGTACATTCTTGCAAACAGCAACTCAGAGGTGAGTGACCTCTTTAATCCATGAATAAGGACTGATTGCTCAGTGAACAACTGTGTAAAGTGTGCACGCATGCAGAAGAAGTTCACATTCATGGGAGTCATTTGTATCAGCTGTCACCAAATGTTTTGCGTCTTTTGTAGTGAGTTGTGTTTACTGTTTTGCAAAAATGTGCTTAGCATTTGCATTTTGTGTGGAAGCAATGAATAATACTGTTGTGCTCATTAGATTATAATCTAATGAGTCCGGGTTGGGTTGATTAAGGAGGTTACCATTCCCCTGGGCATGGTGACGCAGGGGGGTCACGAGGAGAGAATCAGTCTCTTCCTCATTGACTCTCCTGCATTTCCCGTGGTACTAGGCCTTCCCTGGTTAGCTCCATTTCATGGCAACAGAGTGCTCTCACGGGGTGGTTGCGAGAGTGCTCAGGGAGGGGTTTAGGGGTTTCCATTGGTGCTACTACGGTGGAAAGTCCAGACCAGGTCTCCACCTTGCGCATTCCCCCCGAATATGCCGATTTGGCTCTCGCCTTCTCCAAAAAGAAGGCGACTCAATTACCACCCCATCGACGGGGGGATTGTGCAATAAATCTCCTGGTAGACGCTGCACTTCCCAGGAGTCACGTGTATCCCCTCTCACAGGTGGAGACGGTGGCTATGGAAACATATGTCTCCGAATCCCTGCGTCAGGGGTACATTCAGTACTCTTTTTTGTGAAGAAGGAGGGAGGTCTGCGCCCGTGTAATGATTACCGAGGCCGAAATCAGATCACTGTGAGGTACAGTTACCCGCTACCTCTTATCGCTACTGCGATTGAGTTTATGCACGGGGCGCGCTTCTTCACCAAATTAGATCTCAGGAGCGCTTACAACCTGGTGGAAGACGGCATTCAGTACGAGCTCAGGGCACTATGAGAACCTCGTCATGCCGTACGGGTTGATGAATGCTCCATCAGTCTTCCAAGCCTTTGTAGACGAGATTTTCAGGGACCTGCACGGGCAGCATGTAGTGGTGTATATTGATGACATTCTGATATACTCCGCTACACGCGCCGAGCATGTGTCCCTGGTGCGCAGGGTGCTTGGTCGACTGTTGGAGCATGACCTGTACGTCAAGGCTGAGAAATGCCTGTTCTTCCAACAGTCCTTCTCCTTCCTAGGGTGCCACATTTCCACCTCGGGGTTGGAGATGGAGAGTGACCGCATTTCAGCCGTGCGTATTTGGCCGACCACGGTAAAGGAGGTGTAGCGGTTTCTAGGGTTTGCCAATTACTACCGGAGGTTTATCTGGGGTTTTCGTCAGGTAGCGGCTCCCATTACCTCACTGACGAAGGGGGGACCGGTACGTTTGCAGTGGTCGGCTGAGGCGGACAGGACTTTTGGTCACCTGAGGGCTCTGTTTACCTCTGCTCCCGTGCTGGCCCATCCGTATCCCTCTTTGGCGTTCATAGTGGAGGTGAACGCGTCCGAGGCTAGGATTGGAGCCGTGCTCTCTCAGCGCTCGGGTACGCCACCGAAGCTCCGCCCCTGTGCCTTCTCCTCGAGGAAGCTCAGCCCGGCGGAGCGAAACTATGACGTGGGGGACCGGGAGCTGTTGGCTGTCGTCAAGGCTCTAACGGCGTGGAGACATTGGCTTGAGGGGGCTAAACACCCTTTTCTCAACTGGACTGATCACCGCAATCTAGAGTACATCCGGGCAGCGAGGAGACTGAACCCTCGCCAGGCCAGGTGGGCCATGTTTTTCACCCGTTTTGTTTTCACCCTTTCGTACAGACCAGGTTCCCAGAACGTGAAGGCAGACGCACTGTCCCGGCTGTATGACACAGAGGAGCGGCCCATGGATCCCACCCCAATACTCCCGGCCTCCTGCCTGGTGTCACCGGTAGTGTGGGAGCTGGACGCGGACATTGAGCAGGTGTTACATGCAGAGCCCACTCCTCTCCAGTGTCCCACTGGGCATCTGTATGTCCTGTCTGCTGTCCATGACCGGCTGATTTATTGGGCCCACACGTCA
The DNA here is from genome assembly GCF_016432855.1 of Salvelinus namaycush. Taxonomy (NCBI): domain Eukaryota; kingdom Metazoa; phylum Chordata; class Actinopteri; order Salmoniformes; family Salmonidae; genus Salvelinus; species Salvelinus namaycush. The sequence continues at coordinate 52,273,435 of NC_052314.1, forward strand.
CCTTCCTATGGTCATCCAGGCATCGGTCGGAAGGTGCGCTGTCTGAGTGGGAAGTACTGGTGGCCCACTTTGGCTAAGGACGTGATGGTTTATGTTTCCTCCTGCTCGGTGTGCGCGCAGTGTAAGGCTCCTAGGCACCTGCCCAGAGGTAAGTTACACCCCTTACCCGTTCCACAGCGGCCATGGTCGCACCTGTCGATCGATTTCCTGACCGATCTCCCCCATCACAGGGAAACACCACGATCCTGGTTGTTGTGAATTGTGTCTCTAAGTCCTGTCGTCTCCTCCCTCTGCCCGGTCTCCCTACGGCCCTACAGACTGCGGAGGTCTTGTTTACACACGTTTTCCGGCACCACGGGGTGCCTGAGGATATAGTGTATGATCGGGGTCCTCAGTTCACTTCGGGGGTCTGGAGGGCGTTCATGGAACGTCTGGGGGTCTCGATCAGCCTTACCTCAGGTTTTCACCCCGAGAGTAACGGGCAGGTGGAGAGAGTTAACCAGGATGTGGGTAGGTTTCTGCGGTCTTATTGCCAGGACCGGCCAGGGGAGTGGGCAGCGTTCGTGCCCTGGGCAGAGATGGCCCAGAACTTGCTTCGCCACTCCTCCACTAACCTCTGCCCCTTCCAGTGCATACTGGGGTACCAGCCGGTTCTGGCTCATTGGCATCAGAGTCAGACCGAAGCTCCTGCGGTGGATGACTGGTTTCGGCGCACGGAGGAGACATGGGACGCCGCCCATGTTCACCTTCAGCGCGCCGTGCTGTGTCAGAAAGCCAGCGCAGACCGTCACCGCAGTGAGGCACCGGGTCTGGCTTTCGACCCGAAACCTGCCCCTCCGCCTGCCCTGCCGGCTGCTGGGTCCATGGTTTGTGGGGCCGTTCAAAGTCCTGAGGAGAACGAGATGTGTTACAGGTTACAGCTCCCCCGATTACCGTATTAACCCCTCGTTCCATGTGTCTCTCCTCAGGCCGGTGGTGGCTGGTCCGCTCCAGGAGTCTGAGGTGCGGGAGGTTCCTCCGCCCCCTCTGGACATTGAGGGGGCCCCGGCGTACACCGTTCGCTCCATACTGGATTCGAGGCATGGGGCGAGGGGCCTTCAGTACATCGTGGAGTGGGAGGGGTACGGTCCGGAGGAGAGATGCTGGGTTCCGGTGGAGGACATGTTGGACCCTTCAATGCTGCGGGAGATCCACCGTCTCCGTCCGGACCGCCCTGCACATCGCCCTCCTGGTCGTCCCTGAGGCCGGTGACGGTCATGACTTAAGTCGAAGTCGGTTCCTCTCCTTGTTCGGGCGGCGTTCGGCGGTCGACGTCACCGGCTTTCTAGCCATCGCCGATCCACCTTTTATTTTTCCATTTGTCTTGTCTTGTTTTCCTACACACCTGGTTTCAATTCCCTCAGTATTAGATGTTCCCCCCCATGTCTGTGTGTGGAATTGTTTGTTGTTTTGTGTATGTGCACGCTAGACTGGTTTACGCTGGGTTATGTCAACCCATTTTGTGTTTAGTGTTCTTAGTGCCGTGTGTTTTGTTCGCCAAAATAAAAGTCTCCTTTGGCTACCCAACTTCTGCTCTCCTGCGCCTGACTCCCTTACAGCCAGTTACGCATACCTAACACTTACCAAGAGAACATCCCTGGTCATCCATACTGCCTCTGATCTGATGACTCACTAAACACATGCTTCCTTTGTAAATTATGTCTGAGTGTTGGTGCGTGCCCCTGGCTATCCATACATTTAAATAAACAAGAATATTATGCTGTCTGGTTTGCTAAATATAAGGAATTAGAAATTATTTATACTTTTACTTTTGATACTTAAGTATATTTTGGAAATTACATTTACTTTTGATACTTAAGTATATTTCAAACCAAATACTTTTAGACTTTTACTCAAGTAATATTTTACTGGGTGACTTTTAATTTTACTTGATTAATTTTCTATTAAGGTATCTGTACTTTTACTCAAGTGATGACAATTCGGTACCTTTTCCACACCTGCTTAATTTCAAACCAGTGATGCTGCCGAGATGGTGCTATGCCTTGGTCTGAAGCCTGACTGATGCTCATTTAGAATACATTTTGTAGCTAGCAAAGGTCTAAGCTGACAGTTGATTAGAGATTCAACAATTTTGTCAAACTGGTCCTTGACTAAAAAACACTTTCAATTAAAATGTTCATTCTTAATTTGTATCTGGGAAACCAGCCCTAAATGTCTACAATGACATGGTGCTCTATGTCTATTTGTTTTCCTGCTCATCCAGGATAAGCAAACACTGACATACAAAAACAAAGGTTCAACTGTTCAATAAAGTGTTAAAACACATGTATTTTGTAGAAAAAAACTATTGCATCTAGCTGCCACAATTTTGTGAGTGTCGGAAAACACCTCAAGCTGTTATGTTAGGCTATAGAACTATTTAACAATCAACATAATCACAAAAATACGTGTGCGTGTATTATAACGGTCAGAACATACAGTAGGCCTATAACAAAATAGAGAAACACATTAATCTTAGTCAAAATTGACCAGGACAAAAGAGGACAAAAGATCTTTGCATGCATGACTTGTCAAACCAAACTGTAACTTCAGAACTGGCCGCAATATATTTTCTACTGGCTAAAGCCAGCGGCATGATTTATATTGTTTATATAGTGCACTGCGGATAGGAAACTCTTTCACCACCGATAAATCCACTATAATTGAGAATTTCAATAAGCCTTTTTCTACGGCTGGCCATGCTTTCCACCTGGCCACCCCTACTCCGGTCAACAGCACTGCACCCCACACAGCAACTCGCCCAAGCCTTCCCCATTTCTCCTTCTCCCAAATCCAGTCAGCTGATGTTCTGAAAGAGCTGCAAAATCTGGACCACCACAAATCAGCCGGGCTAGATAATCTGGACCCTTTCTAAAATTATCTGCCGAAATTGTTGCAACCCCTATTACTAGCCTGTTCAACCTCTCTTTCGTGTCGTCTGAGATTCCCAAAGATTGGAAGGCAGCTGCGGTCATCCCCCTCTCTTGACCCAAACTGACACTTGACCCAAACTGCTACAGACCTATATCTATCCTACCCTGCCTTTCTAAGGTCTTCGAAAGCCAAGTTAACAACCAGATCACCGACCATTTCGAATCCCACCGTACCTTCTCTGCTATGCAATCTGGTTTCAGAGCTGGTCATGGGTGCACCTCAGCCACGCTCAAGGTCCTAAATGATATCTTAACCGCCATCGATAAGAAACAATACTGTGCAGCCATATTCATTGACCTGGCCAAGGCTTTTGACTCTATCAATCACCACATCCTCATCGGCAGACTCAACAGCCTTGGTTTCTCAAATGATTGTCTCGCCTGGTTTACCAACTACTTCTCTGATAGAGTTCAGTGTGTCAAATCTGAGGGCCTGTTGTCCGGACCTCTGGCAGTCTCTATGGGGGTGCCACAGGGTTCAATTCTAGGGCCGACTCTCTTCTCTGTATATATCAATGATGTCGCTCTTGCTGCTGGTGAGTCTCTGATCGACCTCTACGCAGACGACACCATTCTGTATACTTCTGGCCCTTCTTTGGACACTGTGTTAACTTCTTTGAGACTGGGGGGCATTATTGAGTAGCTTGGATAATAAGGTGCCCAGAGTAAACTGCCTAGTACTCAGGCCCAAAAGCTAATATATGCATATTATTATTATTATTGGATAGAAAACACTCTGAAGTTTCTTAAACAGTTTGAATGAGATCTGTGAGTATAACAGAACTCATATGGCAGGCAAAAATCTGAGAAAAAATCCAAACAGGAAGTGAGAATTCTGAGACTGGTCGATGTTAACCTGTTTGGGCTGCAGTGGCAGTATTGAGTAGCCGGATAAAAGGTGCCCATTTCAAACGGCCTCGTACTCAATTCTTGCTCGTACAATATGCATATTATTATTACTATTGGATAGAAAACACTCTCTAGTTTCTAAAACCGTTTGAATTATATCTGTGAGTAAAACAGAACTCATTTTGCAGCAAACTTCCTGACAGGAAGTGGAAAATCTGAAATCGATGCACTGTTCTAGGGCCTACCTATTAAAGTCCTTGATATTTATTAAAGTCCTTGAACTTCATCAGATGACAGTCTTATAACATGTTATTCAATAAATCTATGTTTTGTTCGAAAAATGTGCATATTTGAGCTATACATCAGTTTTACATTGCAGCTACCATCACAGCTACCGTCAGAAATGGCACCGAAGCAGCCAGAGTAATTACAGACACCAACGTCAAATACCTAAATACTCATCATAAAACATTTCTGAAAAATACATAGTGTACAGCAAATGAAAGACAGGCATCTTGTGATTCCAGCCAATATTTCCGATTTCTTAAGTGTTTTACAGCGAAAACACAATATAGCATTATATTAGCTTACCACAATAGCCAGAAACACAAGCCATTCCCAGGCAGCAAAAGTTAGCGATCGTAACAAACCAGCAAAAGATATATAATTTTTGACTAACCTTGATAAGCTTCATCAGATGGCAGTCCTATAACATCAGGTTATACATACACTTATGTTTTGTTCGAAAATGTGCATATTTAGAGCTGAAATCAGTGGTTATACATTGTGCTAACGTAGCATCTTTTTCCCACAACGTCCGGATATTTTTCTGGCACTCACATATTCTGACCAAATAACTATTCATAAACATAACTAAAAAATACATGTTGTATAGGAAATGATAGATACACTAGTTCTTAATGCAATCGCCGTGTTATAATTCTAAAAATAACTTCATTACGACATCCAGCTTAGGTATAGCGAGAGAGTGCCCAAACTCTGGGCGCAACCTACTAGTACAACATGTTCGACAGATATATGAAATAACATCATAAAATGGGTCCTACTTTTGATGATCTTTCATCAGAATGTTGTACAAGGGGTCCTTTGTCGGGAATAATCGTTGTTTGGATTTATAATGTCCTCTTCTCCAGTCAATTAGCACGGAAAGCTAGCAAAGTGGCGCTAAGCTCTCCTTCCTGAACATACACAGACAACGCAACACGCCTAACGTCACGAAAAAATTTCAATAATCTAATGAAACTATATTGAAAAAACATACTTTACGATGATATTGTCACATGTATCAAATAAAATCAAAGCCGGAGATATTAGTCGTCTATAACGACAGCTGTACAGAAGGCAAAACCAGGTCCCTTCGCACGCTCTCCAGAAAACAGGAAACTGGTGACACGTCATACAAAGAGCTTTTATTCGAGCCCAGATCAAGTTATACACTCAATTTCTTCTCTCACTGCCTGTCGACATCTAGTGGAAGACATATGAAGTGCATCTATACTGATATATATGAAGCCCTTTTATAGGCAGGCCCTAGAACAGTGCATCGATTTCAGATTTTCCACTTCCTGTCAGGAAGTTTGCTGCAAAATGAGTTCTGTTTTACTCACAGATATAATTCAAACGGTTTTAGAAACTAGAGAGTGTTTTCTATCCAATAGTAATAATAACATGCATATTGTACGAGCAAGAATTGAGTACGAGGCTGTTTGAAATGGGCACCTTTTATCCAGCTACTCAATACTGCCCCTGCAGCCCAAACAGGTTAAAGTCATCGCCTATTCAATTCCCTGTAATATATGGATATGTTTGCACTTCCTTACGCCTTCCACGCCTTCCACTAGATGGCAACAGTCTGTAGAACGCTGAATGAAGCCTCTAGTGTGATGTGGGGCCGGATGGGAGGTGTTTCAGTCATTGGTCTGGCAGATTGCCAGTTCTTGCTCAAGTGCTTTCCTCATGAAAACGCCTTGCGTTCCATTACTTATACAGACATGAAGGAATGCTCCGGTTGGAACGTTATTGGATATATATGATAACAACATCCTTAAGATTGATTCTCTACTAAGTTTGACCAGTTTATTCGACTTGTAATATAACTTTTTGAAGTTTTCGTCATACGTTTGCCTGCATCTGCGCAAGCGTTTGGAGACGTGTACTACACATGCAAGCAAAAGTAGCTAATTGGACATAAGTAATGAACATTAAAGAACTAGGACTCCTGGCAGTGCATTCTGATGAACATAATGAAAGGAAATATTTATGATGTAATTTCGTATTTCTGTTGACTCCAACATGGCGGAGAAATGTTGCTATATCTGAGCGCCGTCTCAGATTATTGCATGGTGTGCTTTTTACGTAAAATTTTTTTTTTAAATCTGACACAGCGGTTGCATTAAGAACAAGTGTATCTTTAATTCTGTGTAAAACATGTATCTTTCATCAAAGTTTATGATGAGTATTTCTGTTATTTGACGTGGCTCTCTGCAATTACTCCGGATATTTTAGAGGCATTTCTGAACATGGCGCCAATGTAAACCGAGATTTGTGGATATAAATATGCACATTATCGAACAAAACATAAATGTATTGTGTAACATGATGTCCTATGAGTGTCATCTGATGAAGATCATCAAAGGTTAGTGATTAATTTGATCTCTATTTCTGTTTTTGTGACTACTAACTTTTGCTGGGAAAATGGCTGTGTTTTTCTGTGGCTATGTACTGAGCTAACATAATTGTTTGGTGTGCTTTCCCCGTAAATCCTTTTTGAAATCAGACATGTTGGCTGGACTGACAACATGTGTAGCTTTAATTTGGTGTCTTTTATGTGTGATTTCATGAAAGATAAATTTTTATAGTAATATATTTGAATTTGGCGCGCCTCATTTTTTCTGGATTTTGCGCTATCGTCCCACCTATCCCAGAGAAATTAACTCAGTGACGTGTAGGTTTTCAAGCATGAACTGCTTGTTTCAAGTTCTGCAACAACATCTAAATTGGGATTGGTTCTGGACTTTGACCCAGCCTTTCCAAAACTAAAAATGTGTTGATTTTGAACCATTTTCATGTAGACTTGATTGTCAGTTATTGATAATTGTCTTGCTACATGATCTAGCTGTGCTTCAGCTCACAGAAGGATGGCCAGACAATTCTCTGATACATAGCAGAATTCATGTTTCCTTCTATGGCAAGTCATCCAGGTCCTGAGGCAGCGAAGCATCCACAAACCATCACACTACCACCTGCTTGACTGTTGGTATGAGGTTCTTACTGTGGAATGCAATGTTTGGTTTTCGCCAGACATAATGGGACCCATCTCATCCCCAAAAAACTGGAAGCACCTGGATGATAATCAACTCTTGGATGAATGTTCTATGGACAGATGAGTCAAAAGTATAACTTTTTGAATGACTTCCCATTGTGCCTGGCGAAAACCAAACACATCTTGGGTGAATCAGAGCTATGTCTAACCTGCTTATGAGAAACCAAGGCCATACAGCTATTGGGTTTTCATTCTAACCTCTGATCCCAGCGGAGTCACTGTGTACAGCTGTCCCGACGGCAGACGCTCTGTCTAACCGGCTAATAATCATCGCAAGCAATAAGATTTTGGCAACTACTGTAACTCTACCTTCATATCACTCTAAAATAATTTCACAAATACAAATGATGCACTTATTATTATTAAAGCAGTAGTGGTGGTGGTGGTAGTAGCATCCTCATTTTGTATTTTTTGTAATTGTTGCTAACACATCCTTCTCTTGCTAGATTAGGAAGGTGTGTGAAGCCGGGATAGGGCAGAAGGCAGCATCCCATTGGTCTTCATGGTATGGATTGAGTACCCTAAGAACGGTAAACCCATATTCCATTATTCAGGTAATGTACTTTTCAAATACATATTATGTACTATGAGCGACATGTTGTGGCTTGTGCAATGCACTTTTTTCTAAAATAAGATGTGGCTAACAGTGAAACATAGAATTTTCCAACAGAATGGTTAGGCTACATGTTATAGTGTTAAGATAACAAATGAATAGCAGATGATTTGCTCTGCCACAGAGTCTCATCAAAGATAGTATTTAAATGATGACTTAGTCTATGTCATGTGATACATTATGAAGAGATGGGGATATTTGATGGTAGTAGAATTATTCAGAAGGGAAGAAATGTGTTTTCAATGACAATTGTTGTGCTGTGTAGATATGATCCTTTCTGGCTTTAAAAAAAAACTCTCGGAACACTTCCAGAAGAAGAAAGCCCCCCCCCCACACCCCTCAAAAAAGTATTTGATATGAAAACGTATGTTTTTATTGGTCATGAATTTGTATGTTTTATGTCTCTCTGTCTGTCATGAATTTGTTTCCTATCGCAGTGCATTTTATTGTACGTAAAACAAATAGCGGAAAATCTGACAAAGAAATCTCTACGAGACAAAATTAGATTAGCTGTGAATAAACGGTTACTCACTCTGAACCACATCGTTCCTTTGCTGTTCTTTGGAAGCAAAACATTTAATGAGTGCAAACAATTTTATTTAATTTGAAGTTATTTCTGTGACACATTCTAGGGAATAAGCTGGTTTGCTGTGTCCTCCATATTACATTACAACCCAGAAAAACATTTTCCAACATGACTCGGTTTTAAGTAATAACTAAAACAAATGACAAGTTTGGTGTAACTTTGATGCGTATACTAATGCAAATCCATGTTATATGTGGTTAGTTTTATGCTACCTTCCCTTCAATGCATTTTCTTGGTCAACAGCCAGGTGTGTTTTTCCAATTAGGGGGTGGTTGTGACCTGGAGGAAAATGCTTTTTTTCTGGAGGAAAATACTTTTTCAATTTCATTCAAGGGGAAGGTCATTTGTTACCTTCTCCCATTCCTAATCAACTCATTCCTAACCACTGGCCCCTCTGACTTCAAGATGGCCAATCGCTACCCGTCTCAAGAAACCAACACTCGACCCCTCTGATGTCAATCTACAGACCGGTATCCCTTTCATTTCTTTCCAAAACACTTCAGCGTGCGGTCTCTGACAAACTCTCTTGTTATCTCTCTCAGAACGATCTTCTTGACCCTAACCAGCTGACTCTCTCTCTCATCCCACTAGATCTATCCTCTGCCTTCGCCAACGTGGACCATCAGATCCTCCTCTCCACCCTCTCAGGGTTAGGCGTCTCAGGCTCTGCACACTCCTGGATTGCATCCTACCTGGCAGGTCGCTCCTACCAGGTGGCGTGGAGAGGATCTGTGTCTGAACCACGTCCACTCACTTCTGGTGTCCCACAGGGTTCGGTTCTCTCCTATTTTCTCTTTACACAAAGTCACCCGGCTCTGTCATATCCTCACATGGTCTCTCCTATCATTGCTATGCGGATGACACACAACTGCTCTTTTCCTTCCAACTTCTGACACCCAAGTGGCAACATGCATCTCTGCGTGCCTGTCAGACATCTAGGCTCAAGCTCAACCTTGACAAAACGGAGCTTTTCTTCCTTCCGGGAAAGGCCTTTGCGTGACACTGTAAACATCAAAGAAGTCCTAAATAAATGAATTATTGAGGCTATATTCATATTATTTCAAGGCTATTGCCTGCCATTTAAGACATTATTTGTGAAGCATTTGTGACACTACAGGCAGGCAGGAGCGCTCAGCATTTCAATAACACATCAACCACAGCACTAAAACCTCTACGTCATCGGTGTGCCTAAACCGGGACAGCTGTTGTTCAATATGCGATAATGTGACTAGAATGATGTTGTAAACAACAGCCAACTTTCTGGGACATAGACATGTCTTATATGGGCAGGAAGCTTACATTCTTGTTAACCTAACTGCAGTGTCCAATTTACAGTAGCTATCACGGCAAACTTTTATCAAGGCAACTCCTTGCAGACTTGATGCAACATTTTGTGTAGTGATGTAATTCTTCACTGGATCAGTCTGAAACTTTGCACACATACTGCTGCCATGTTGAAGACAATATTGAAATTACAAACAGAGTCATATATCAATGTATGGCCTTGCATGTTTTTTTGATTGTATTATCTTTTACCAGATCTAATGTGTTACATTCTCCTACATTAATTTCACATTTCCACAAACTTCAAAGTGTTTCTTTTCAAATGGTAACAAGAATATGCATATCCTTGCTTTAGGTCCTGAGCTATAGGCAGTTAGATTTGGGTATGCCATTGGAGGAGAAAATCGATCCTTAGCAACATGCCTTTGTATTTTGCATTTAGACATAATATAATAATAATATAATAATATAATAATATACATTTCCAATAACAATTACTTAGAATTAAACAACAATACAAAAAAATGCTTTATTAAGCTATACAGTCATTCTACAGTGCCTTTGAATTAACTTTAAGAAACACGAGTTTGTCCAGTTTTTAGTTTGAGTATCATGTGGTGAGCTATGCATGCCTAATTTGTTAATTTAGCATAGCAGATGCTCTTATATTCCCATGCCCACAGTCAACACAAATCTATTTTGTAACAACAATATCATGGAATAAAATAAAATAAATTAGTAGATAGTTTCCTAGGTGTAAAAAAAGTTACAAGTGCATATACTGTAGGCCTACCTGATGATATGCGGCTTTTCCTCAAATTCGACGATTAGATGCTTCAGATGTAACTGGTTCCTTTTTACACTGTTAGCACTGTTCCAAACTTAGACTATCCTCTTTTTTAACAGCCTGTATTGAAATCAAAACCTCTCTGGTGCTGCATCATGCGCTCATTCATTGTCTTGCTCTGGTTTGATATTAAAAGATTCTTCTTGTCTCCAGTCATGTAATATGAAGTAGAATTGCATAAATGTGTTTATAAAAGGCAATTTCTTCTCAGAATTCAAATAAGATGATAGATTCATGCAGTGCTTTTATTATAATGGAGATATTTTCCCCCCTATCCCCCCCCCTACTGTCCGCGTGCAATGTGAATCTACAACCATCTGACAACTTTGGCATGTAGGCTAATGCTTACAAAATGAAGACCAGTTTCTAAAACGACATATCTAAAGGCTCTGGTCTGTCCTGGTATTGAGGGTAAACGGTAGGCAGGTTCTCTGCTATCCACTTTGTTTCATTTTGGGTACAGAGGAGGGTCACTTGTCTTTTTTCAATATATTTTACTGAAGGGTCATCCATTTTCATTTCAGAGAGGTCCGATTTTCTTACAGAGAGGTCCGATGAACTTACAGTCCCTTAACAGTTCACAAGCACCTCAGTCAAGAAACTCAAGATAGATCTGACAGACAAAATCAAAACCTGAAAACCCACATCTTTTCCTTCTCACACTACATCATAAATACTTTGAGGGCTTGTTTCCCAGGCACATATTAGGCCTCGTCCTGGACTTAAAGCCTATTTTAATGGAGATTCTACATTGTGCATACTTTTTAGTCCAGGGCTTAATCTGTGTCCAGGAAACAGGCCCTGAACATTTGAGAAACGGGGTTCTTCATTTTGTTGATGGACCTGGGCTCATTGTCATTCAATGATATAACACCATGGAGGAGATTCCCAACTCTAGATCTTATCATGACAATAATGTTTTCAAACATCATACAAATCATAAACACATTTGTTCATGTTAGAGTTTCAGAAAAGGGAAGTTGTTAAAGAGCAGCGCTTTAGGCAAGTTGGACAAACATCTAATGCCGTGAGTTGATAAAATCTTGTTACCAGGAGAAAATGCTCTCTCTTCTCCATCCTGAACACAGAGAGGAATGACGTGTGTGAGCTCACGTTCAAGCCCAACATTCAAATAAGAGGCAAATTAGTTGCAGTCAGATCATTAGTCCCAGAGAAATAGATAACAAAGTCACCTTGAGTTACTCAAGTTGATCAACTTCGCTTTCTCTATGAGATACAACAGAGAGTTTGTCTGCACAATTTTCTTTACACAACTGTTGTTAGGTGTAGCCATCAACGCTTGTGAACATAGCCATGTGAAATAGGGGTGAAAAATTAAAAAGGAGGAAAAAAACTAACAAAAAACAGCGCCCAGCCCCCACCATCATACTGCTTTCTGCGGCTATGCTTGTGGAATTGCTTTTGCACATAAAATCTCCCTACAACCTTATCAAATGGGTCGATGCTTCCTTTTATATCAGTTGTGTAACTTGAGGGTGTACGCTACGCCTGGAACAACAGTGGAAGTCCCATAACATTGTATAAAGCATCAGGTAGCCAAGCCTGCAGATATAGTAATTACATTTGGGAACATAACTAATAAGACTAATAAGCCTACATGTACAGCTTACCTATATATATTTGACATTTCTGTATCACATGGAAAAATGTCTAAAGGTGTCACAAATGAGTTTAAACACAGCTGTCTCTAGTCTCCAGTCTCTACAACCACAGTCACAATAATCAAGGGGCACATACCGAAGAGATGCAGTAGCGTCACCTTCAGTTTTTTTCTTTGAGAAAACAGCATTGTAGCCTACAGTCCATCCAATCATCCAACTGGTTCCACTAAATCATCTACAAATAACATGACAGTCTGAGATACTCAACAAGAGCGCCCAGACATTGAGTTTGTTAGTTGAAGCTGTCCCAGGAGCAGGGTGGGCGGAGTTTGAAACAACTACCACTCCATCTACAGCTGTATTTGCTTTTCACACACAACACAAAAAAGAGGAGGGGCATGGAGGGAGATATTATCCTGTTATCTGAGCAGCAGCCTTGGTGGTGTACCCAGGAATCTTTGCATTGTTTTTCAATATGATGAAACCGCATCAAAGGTAACACCTGTTAATTTGTCTCTCAAAATACTGTTAAAGATGAACTCATCCTGTGTGCATTCTTTCTAGCCCAGATAATTGTTGAATGTTGAGTGATGGTGGATGAGCAATCCATTTCGAGGCAGAGAACAGAGAGAGAGAGAGAGAGAGAGAAGGGGAAGAGTGAGAGAGGGGGGGAGAGAGAGAGAGAGAGAGAGAGAGAGAGAGAGAGAGAGAGAGAGAGAGAGAGAGAGAGAGAGAGAGAGAGAGAGAGAGAGAGAGAGAGAGAAAGAGAGAAAACAGCCAGGAACAACATTTTTTATTTAATTTTTTTACATCAAATAAAATGAAATTTTATTGGTCACATGCACATATTTAGCAGATATTATTGCGGGTGTAGCGATGTGCATTTTTTTAAAGGATATTGTATGTTTGTGAAGGATTCACCATCCTGCTTTGGAAACAATTTGACCAGGTGACACAATAATGATCGATTTGAACAGGGCGTAATGTGTTTAGTGTCTGTGAGTGAAGACAGTCAGCTGTCTATTTTGATCCACATTGGGTGAACCGTTTAGGAATTTCAGCACTTCTTGTACATAGTTCCCCTAATTTAGGGGACCAAAAGTATTGTCACATTTCTACAATTGTTCTTTTAGTTTGAAAATGTGTTGTAGGTTGTTTAGATCAGTGGAAAAAAATCCCAATTGAATCCCTTTTAATATTTTTATTTAAGGCGGCAAAATGTGAAAACTGCGCAAGAGTATGTTGGGTTGCTAGATCGAAAGGTTGCTAGATCGAAAGGTTGCTAGATCGAATCCCCGGGATGACAAGGTAAAAATCTGTTTTTCTGCCCCCGAACAAGGCAGTTAACCCACTGTTCCTAGGCCGTCATTGTCAATAAGAATTTGTTCTTAACTGGCTTGCACAGATAAATAAAGGTAAAAAAAAAAAAATTTCAGTAGGCAATGGGGACCCTATTCAGACTTGAGATAAGTTGATTTAACATGGACTTAAGCCCCCAAAATGTACTTAAGTGAAACTAAAACTAAAATTACCTAACCCAACACATAAATCTAATAATAGCTCATTAAAATCAGTTACTATACACTGTACACTCAATAGTAACAATATACTTACTTTTTAGCACTTTGAGATTGTTTTTAATTGAAAGCAGGTTAAGAAACGAAATGTATTATTATTGATTACTGTTACTCTTAAATAATATGCATGTCAATCAAATATGTCTACCTAGATAAGCTTTGTCACAGACACGTTCATTTATTCTTCAGTTCCTCACAGCTCGTTAAATACATTCTTATATCACCTGAACTGACACATTTGTGAAGGTTAGCTGGACAGACATGTTTCACCTGCATTCTGATTGGTTTTCTCAACTTTTGTGACGTTAAGCATAGGGATATTGTATAGTATATTTTTTCCCTATTCATTTTGGAGAAGAGCCTGTAGTTTGTAATTTATGAGGGATTGTGGAGTTGATGCCTTGGAATCAGGACAAGACCGAGGTAAGACAACAATGGACACATTTCTGTAATAGGGTGGACAGTGGGGGCTGCTGAGCTGGATGAGATGGGTCTTTAATGGTCATGAGACAGACAGTGGTGGCTGCTGAGCTGTATGAGCTGGGTCTTTAATGGTCATGAGACAGACTCCAGTGGGAGAAGATTGTTGCGGCTTAATGTCCCACACGGGAATAATAGAACTGAGTGAGTTCAAATTTTAAGCTAAGAAATATTGTAAATCTTGAACCTTTAAAATCTTGAATCTTGAAATTAATACCACCATCATTTTGACATCCAAGGCAGTCGTTCACATACAGGATAGTTGGTAAATACTAGGCTACATTGAATGCAACATGGATATGTTGCCAGTAAATAGTTTTTATATTGACTCATTACAACATCTCTAGAAAAATATTACCAATTAGAGATAAATATTGTATTTATTTATCCTTAAACAGACCCTTGAGGTTAGAAACCTATTTTGAGAGGGTTATGTTAGCTAGTTAAACCAGTTAGCAGTTGTCAGTTCATTCAGATGTACTAATGGCACTAAAGAAGTCTCTTTTCTTGTTCTACGGGAGTGTTTTTAACCAGAACAAGAACAGTTCACCACGTTCAGACACTCAACTATGACACTATGATAACTACAACACCCTCATAACCCACAGGTTTTTTCTTCTCACGCTTTAACAGTGTCATTATTGAGACATTCACAGCATTCTCAACCATCTTCCCCATCTCATTTACTGTTCTGACCACATTGACGTTTTACGTGAAGCCCACTGCCTGTTTCCTCAACCACTTGTCTATCGCTCTGCTATCTAGCTTCTCTATGTGACAGACATTTACTTTTAAAGAACAACAGTTTGATACCATGAAATGCATCTTAAATACTTGCCATACTTTGAAATTGATCCAAAGGGTTCTTCATTTTGTTGGTGGACTTTAAATGGAACACTAGTCACTTTAATAATGTTTACATACTGTTTTACTCATTTCATATGTATATACTGTATTTTACTGTATTTTAGTCAATGCCACTCAGGCAATGCTTGTCACAATATTTATATATTTCTTAATTCCATTCTTCTACTTTTAGATTTGTGTGTATTGTTCTGAATTGTTAGATACTACTGCACTGTTGGAGCTAGGAACACAAGCATTTTTCTACACCTGCAATAACATCTGCTAAATATGTGTATGTGTCCAATACATTTTATTTGTTGTACAGTACATTTCTATGTGGATGACACTGTTCTCTATTCAAGTGGCAGCAGTTTGACTTTGGCTTTTGAAAAAGCTCAAACAGCTTTTAACATCCTTCAACATAATCAGTATGATGTGAAGCTTCTTCTGAATTCCTCTAAAACAAAATACATTTCCAATACTAAACACTCTGAAAACCGTGTCATTACTTCTTTGGAAGGACATTCCAAACAGCAAGTGAAGCTGAGTTTCCTTAATCATGTTGAGAACCTGGTAAAGACGATCAAGTTGAGAATAGTTTTTTTTATTACCGGCATAAGGCTTGTTTTTCTTAGGAGGCCAGAAAATAGCTGGTACGGAGTACATTCCTGTATGTCTTGGACTATAGTGATATAATTTATAAACAGACCTCAAGCACAACCCTGAAGGTAATTGATTGTGTGTATCATGCAGCTCTTAGGTTTATTAGCAACCCAAAGCATCTGACACATCACTGTGATCTCTATAGTGCTGTTGGCTGTTCATCGTTGACTCTACTACGCTTACACATTGTTATACTATGATATGAAGGGCATTTTGGGAAAACTGCGACTTTATCGCTGTTCTTCTTTGATAAGGTCAGGAAATAAACACCAGTTACGGTCTCACTACTTACTTTTAACGGTTACTAAAATCAGAACTGATCATAGCAAAATGTATTTTAGCAACGAATTCCCATGTTTATGTAATTCTGTCCAGAACAGCATGAATCTCCAGGATATTGTTTCCTTGGAGTTTGAATGTTTGGTTGACTCACATGTCACTAAGGAATGTGATTGTCATTCGGACTTGATGCTGTGGTACATATGATATATTTTTATCTAAGACGATTGTATGTTTCTGTAATTGAAATGTATGTCTGTCTATGTAAATGTTAATTTTTTATGGTGTGTCTATGTCTCTTAAGTTGTTACAGTATGTCTGATATTTGTATCAAACATTGCTCCCCCCTGCTGCTATCTCTGTTGGACAAGGTCTCTTTTGAAAAATGTATTTTATCTCAATGAGACTAACCTGGATAAACAAAGGCTAAATAAAACATCATAATAATTCTCCTTCAATGATACATATTGGGGGCGTTTCCTAAACCAATGTTCCTGTTACAGTGTCAGAAAAAGTTCAAGAGGAAGTGCGAGCTCTGTCAGTTGGCCAATATTCAAAACAGAGGCAAATTTTGGCTACCAAGTGGTGCAGCAGTCTAAGCATCTTAGTGCCAGAGATGTCACGATAGTACCTGGTTCAAATCCAGGCTGTATCATATCTGGCCATGATTGGTGCACAATTGTCCCTGTGTTGTCCGGGTTTGGCCGGAGCAGGCCGTCATTGTAAATGAGAGTTTGTTCTTAACTGACTTGCCTAGTTAAAAAAAGGTTAAATAAAAAATTGTGATGGTGAAGCTGTAGAACCTTTTGAGGATCTGAAGACACATGCCAAATCCTTTAAATCTCCTGAGCGAGATTTGTCGTGCCCTCTTCACAACTGTCTTGGTGTGGTTGGACCAATGTAGTTTGTTGGTGATGTGGACACCAAGGAACTTGAAGCTCTCAACCTGCTCCACTACAGCCCCGTCAATGAGAATGGGGGCTTGCTTGGTCCTCCTTTTCCTGTAGTCCACAATCATCTCCTTTGTCTTGATCAAGTTGAGGGAGAGGTTGTTATCCTGGCACCACACGGCCAGGTCTCTGACCTCCTCCCTATTGGCTGTCTCATCATTGTCAGTGATCAGGCCTACCACTATTGTGTCGTCGGCAAACTTAATGATGGTGTGTCGTGCTTGGCCATGCAGTCATGGGTGAACAGGGAGTACAGGAGGGGACTGAGCACCCACCCCTGAGGGGCCCCAGTGTTGAGGATCAGCGTGGCAGATGTTATGTTACCTACCCTTACCACCTGGGGGCGGCCCATCAGGAAGTCCAGGATTCAGTTGCAGAGAGAGGTGTTTAGTTCCAGGGTCCTTAGCTTAGTGATCAAATCAAATCAAATCCAATGTATTTATATAGCCCTTCGTACATCAGCGAATATCTCGAAGTGCTGTACAGAAACCCAGCCTAAAACCCCAAACAGCAAGCAATGCAGGTGTAGAAGCACGGTGGCTAGGAAAAACTCCCTAGAAAGGCCAAAACCTAGGAAGAAACCTAGAGAGGAACCAGGCTATGAGGGGTGGCCAGTCCTCTTCTGGCTGTGCCGGGTGAAGATTATAACAGAACATGGCCACGATGTTCAAATGTTCATAAATGACCAGCATGGTCAAATAATAATAATCACAGTAGTTATCGAGGGTGTAGCAAGTCAGCACCTCAGGAGTAAATGTCAGTTGGCTTTTCATAGCCGATCATTAAGAGTATCTCTAACGCTCCTGCAGTCTCTAGAGAGTTGAAAACAGCAGGTCTGGGACAGGTAGCACGTCCGGTGAACAGGTCAGGACTCCATAGCCGCAGGCAGAACAGTTGAAACTGGATCAGCAGCACGGCCAGGTGGACTGGGGACTGCAAGGAGTCAACATGCCAGGTCGTCCTGAGGCATGGTCCAAGGGCTCAAGTCCTCCGAAGGAGAGAAAGAAAGAGAGAAAGAGAGAATTAGAGAGAGCATACTTAAATTCACACAGGACACCGGATAAGACAGGAGAAGTACTCCAGATATAACAAACTGACCCTAGCCCCCCGACACATAAACTACTGCAGCATAAATACTGGAGGCTGAGACAGGAGGGGTCAGGAGACACTGTGGCCCCATCCGATGATACCCCCGGACAGGGCAAAACAGGAAGGATATAACCCCACCCACTTTGCCAAAGCACAGCCCCCGCACCACTAGAGGGATATCTTCAACCCCCAACTTACAATCCTGAGACAAGGCCGAGTATAGCCCACAAAGATCTCCGCCACGGCACAAACCAAGGGGGGGGCAGGAAGATCACGTTAGTGACTCAACCCACTCAAGTTACGCACCCCTCCTAGGGACGGCATGAAAGAGCACCAGTAAGCCAGTGACTCAGCCCCTGTAATAGGGTTAGAGGTAGAGAATCCCAGTGGAGAGAGGGGAACCGGCCAGGCAGAGACAGCAAGGGTGGTTCGTTGCTCCAGAGCCTTTCCGTTCACCTTCACACTCCTGGGCCAGACTACACTCAATCATATGACCTACTGAAGAGATAAGTCTTCAGTAAAGACTTAAAGGTTGAGACCGAGTCTGCGTCTCTCACATGGGTAGGCAGACCATTCCATAAAAATTGAGATCTATAGGAGAAAGCCCTGCCTCCAAATTCTAGGGACAATTAGGAGGCCTGCATCTTGTGACCGTAGCGTACGTGTAGGTATGTACGGCAGGACCAACTCGGAAAGATAGGTAGGAGCAAGCCCATGTAACGCTTTGTAGGTTAACAGTAAAACCTTAAAATCAGCCCTTGCCTTAGCAGGAAGCCAGTGTAGGGAAGCTAGCACTGGAGTAATATGATCAAATTTTGGGGTTCAAGTCAGGAATCTAGCAGCCGTATTTAGCACTAACTGAAGTTTATTTAGTGCTTTATCCGGGTAGCCGGAAAGTAGAGCATTGCAGTAGTTTAACCTCTTTGGGCTCAAGGGGCAGTATTGAGTAGCCAGAGAAAAAGGTGCCCATTTCAAAAAGGCCTCCTACTCAATTCTTGCTCGTACAATATGCATATTATTATTATTATTGGATAGAAAACAGTCTCTAGTTTCTATAGCCGTTGAAATTTTGTCTCTGAGTGGAACAGAACTCATTCTACAGCAATTTCCCTGACATGGAGTCAGATTTCACACATCTTGGCCCCTGATCTGGAGTCAGTTTAAAGGTCCCCGTGAATGCTATGAGGATACAGACACTGCTTACGTCTTCCCCTGGATGTCTTTACGTGATGACGCTTTGAATGGTGTCGATTGCGCAATCACAGCCTCTATAAAACAGATCAACGTGTAGGTAGTAACTCTTTTCCAGCTGCGCCGGACACGCGGTGGACACCGACCTGCTCTTTTTCCAAGCATTAGTGTAGCCAGTAATATTTCTCCGGTCATGTTTTTACTTGTAATAGGTGTTAAAGACATCATAAGGTAGTTAATTTAAACCGTTTTATAGCAATTTATATCCGTTTAGTGCGATTTTGGGACATTTATTTCTGAGACACTTTGAATCTCTGGGCACGTTTCCAGTTCATGCCGAACGCAGTGGGCATTTCCACATGGCAAGAGGACAGCTTTCGACCAAAAGACGATTAGACCCAAGAAAGGATTCTTTGCCCAAGATTCTGATGGAAGAACAGCTCAAAGTAAGAACAATTTATTATGATAAATCGTGTTTCTGTCGAAAAATGTTAATCGCTTATGACGCCATTTTGTTAGACGTAGCTTCGCTTGGCGCAAACTGTATTGAAAAGTAAGGATAATTTAAAAAATGTAAATCAGCGATTGTATTAAGAATTAAATTGTCTATCAATCGCTGTCCACCCTATATTTTTTAGTCACGTTTATGAGTATTTATGTATACGACTAGATCACTGTCTAATATGGCGCACGACATTTTCTGACCAGCTGGGCAACTTTTGTCATTGTCTAACCATGATTTTGGTGGCTAAATATGCACATTTTCGAACAAACTCTATATGTATGTTGTAATATGATGTTACAGGAGTGTCATCTGAAGAATTCTGAGAAGGTTAGTGAAAAAATTCATATATTTTGGCGATGTTGACGTTATCGCTCTCTTTGGCTAGAATCAATGCTCTGGTAATGTTTGCACATGTGGTATGCTAATATAACGATTTATTGTGTTTTCGCTGTAAGACACTTAGAAAATCTGAAATATTGTCTGTATTCACAGGATCTGTGTCTTTCGATTAGTGTATGCTGTGTATTTTTACGAAATGTTTGATGATTAGTAATTAGGTAATACACGTTGCTCTATGTATTTATTCTAGTCTAGTTGTGACGGTGGGTGCAATTGTAAACTATGATTTCTACCTGAAATATGCACATTTTTCTAACAAAACCTATCCTATACCATAAATATGTTATCAGACTGTCATCTGATGAGGTTTTTTCTTGGTTAGTGGCTATCAATATCTTAGTTTAGCCGAATTGGTGATAGCTAGTGGTGTTGGTGGACAAAGAAAAGATGGTGTCTTTTGCTAAGGTGTTTAGCTAATAGATTTACATATTGTGTCTTCCCTGTAAAACATTTTAAAAATCGGACATGTTGGCTGGATTCACACGATTTGTGTCTTTCATTAGCTGTATTGGACTTGTTAATGTGTGAAAGTTAAATATTTTAAAAAAATATTTTTTTTGAATTTCGCGCTCTGCCTTTTCAGTGGAATGTGGGAGGAGTGCCGCTAGCGGCACCCCCGTCCTAGACAGGCTAACCTAGAAGTAACAAAAGCATGGATTAATTTTTCTGCATCATTTTTGGACAGAAAATTTTAGATTTTTGCAATGTTACGTAGATGGAAAAAAGCTGTCCTTGAAACAGTCTTGATATGTTCGTCAAAAGAGAGATCAGGGTCCAGAGTAACGCCAGGGGTCCTTCACAGTTTTATTTGAGACGACTTTACAACCATCAAGATTAATTGTCAGATTCAACAGAAGATCCCTTTGTTTCTTGGGACCTAGAACAAGCATCTCTGTTTTGTCCGAGTTTAAAAGTAGAAAGTTTTCATCCATCCACTTCCTTATGTCTGAAACACAGGCTTCTAGGGAGGGCAATTTTGGGGCTTCACCATGTTTCATTGAAATGTCAGCTGTGTGTCATCCGCATAGCAGTGAAAGTTAACATTATGTTTTCGAATGACATCCCCGAGAGGTAAAATATATACTGAAAACAATAGTGGTCCTAAAATGGAACCTTGAGGAACACGGAAATGTACAGTTGATTTGTCAGAGGACAAACCATTCACAGAGACAAACTGATATCTTTCCAACAGATAAGATCTAAACCAGGCCAGAACTTGTCCGTGTAGACCAATTTGGGTTTCCAATCTCTCCAAAAGAATGTGGTGATCGATGGTATCAAAGGCAGCACTAAGGTCTAGTAGCACGAGGACAGATGCAGAGCCTCGGTCTGACGCCATTAAAAGGTCATTTACCACCTTCACAAGTGCAGTCTCAGTGCTATGATGGGGTCTAAAACCAGACTGAAGCATTTCGTATACATTGTTTGTCTTCAGGGAGGCAGTGAGTTGCTGCGCAACAGCTTTTTCAATTTTTTTTGAGAGGAATGGAAGATTCGATATAGGCCGATAGTTTTTTATATTTTCTGGTTCAAGGTTTGTCTTTATCAAGAGAGGCTTTATTACTGCCACTTTTAGTGAGTTTGGTACACATCCGGTGGATAGAGAGCCGTTTATTATGTTCAACATAGGAGGGCCAAGCACATGATGAGTGATGAGCTTTGAGGGCACTATGGTGTTGAACGCTGAGCTGTAGTAAATGAATAGCATTCTCAAGTAGGTGTTCCTTTTGTCCAGATGGGAAAGGGAAGTGTGGGGTGCAATAGAGATTGCATCCTCTGTATCTGTTGGGAAGGTATGCAAATTGGATTGGGTCAAGGGTTTCTGGGATAATGGTCACACCCCAAGCCGGTTTAGAGGGTACCAAACTAGGAGGCCCACGGCAGTCCAAGCACACACAGGTTCCACCGGCTCCATAAAGCTGCACAACTAATTGAATTCAGATATCCATACCACAAGAGATCCATATGGCATGCAATATCTTGAAATGACATCCAGCCGTGTATCGCGTCCTTTCTTTCTTTTACTCCGTTTTTTTCCCCTCTTGCGGCTGCTTTTCACACACAACAAGTCCGGCCCCGCCACTCAACCAGCACAATTCCTCCTCCTCACTGTAGTATTTACTATAAGTTTGCATGCTGTTCTGTTAGGTCAAATGCAGTCAACAGATGGTTGCAAACAAGAATGATGCTGCTTTCCACTTTGCTTCTAAATATACATCATCCTACTTCTATTATTCCAACAGTTCACGCAAGTGTTTTGATGTATATTGCAAGTCAAATTGCATTTGAAATATTTGGTTAAAAAAAAAACGCTATATGATTTTTTGCCTATATCGTGCAGCCCTAGTTACAGAAGCCACCTTTTTCTCTAATACTTACCCAAGAAGTCTGCACTGTCAGAGGCACATGTAGACCAATTCCATAGACTCCATGATTTCAAAAACAATACTCACCTTGCGAGTCTAAAATGACAGAACCTCAAGTCCACAACATTAGAACACCTGTCGTGACTTGGTGAAACACACACGTACGCTGTGTGTTTGATGGTAGAGCCTTCAATCCCTACATGACACGCCAAAATGGCTGCCATTTAAACCTTCAATGTGGAAAAAGAAAGGCCCTACACAAAAAGTTATTGCAAGAACGTCAAAATGTCCACCAAAGAGTTCTGAAAAGGAGAAACTCAACCACCGAGCGGTGCAGTCTCCACTCCGTGGAGATATCTGGGAAGATACATTGCCCTGAGCGACAGGAAATTCGCACTGCTCCTTAAGAACAGATAACGTGCCAGGTTTAGGAGAGAGAGAGACCACATCCCCCCCCCCGCCTGTTGATAGACCTTACCAGCACATACAGGCCCTCCAACATCTGAACAAAAAACCTCAGCTATAGCAAAACTGTCTGTAGCTCTAGGGAATTAATATGTAGCATCCTTTGCGCTGTTTACCAAATCCCTCTTTCTGAGTAGCACTCCATATCCCAGTAAGGATGCTTCGGTCATGATGACCCTGCAGTCACTACCCGGCACATGAGAACCCCACCTCCATGTTCTTGAACTTCTTGTCAATATGGGGGCGCTGTTTCCACTTTGGAAAAAATCGTGCCCAAATTAAACTGCCTCGTAGATCGTACAATATGCATATTATTATTACTATTGGATAGAAAACACTCTCAAGTTTCTAAAACTGTTTGAATTATATCTGTGAGTAAAACAGAACTCATTTTGCAGCAAACTTCCAGACAGGAAGTGAAAAATCTGAAAACGATGCTCTGTTCCAGGGCCTGCCTATTGAATTGCCTTATATTTATGGATATGCATGCACTGCATACGCCTTCCACTAGATGTCAACAGGCAGTGGAAGGTGGAATGGGGTGTCTAGCTTGATCTGAGGTCGAACAAGAGCTCTTGGAATGACGTGTCCACAATTTCCTTTCTCTACCTAGGCGCGGGAAGCACCTCCATATTGTCTTCTAATAAGCGTTCGGTATACACGGCTAATATCTCCGGCTTTGTTTTTATTTGATACATATTAGAAAAACATCATAAAGTAGGTTTTTTCAACCGAGTTTCATCAGTTTATTCAACGTTTAATGGGACTTTTGGAGTTTTCCGTTCTATGCGTCAAGAGAAGATGGGCATGTTCGCGCCACATGGCTAGCCTTGTGGAGCGAATTCGACAGGAGAGAAGGACATTCTAAAACCAAACAACGATTTATTCTGGACCTAGGACTCCTTGTACAAGATTCTGATGGAAGCTCAGCAAAAGTAAGAATTTATGATGTTATTTCGTATTTCTGTGGAAAATGTTTAGTCCTATTATCCGCCCTTTTTGCGGGCGCTGTCTCGCTATAACGTAAGCTGTTTGTTATGGTAAAGTTATTTTTTTAAATCTAACACGGCGGTTGCATTAACTTCTTATGGCTGCAAGGGGCAGTATTGAGTAGCCAGCTAAAAGATGCCCATTTCAAACGGCCTCGTACTCAATTCTTGCTCGTACAATATGCATATTATTATTACTATTGGATAGAAAAAACTCTCTAGTTTCTAAAACCGTTTGAATTATTTCTCTGAGTGAAACAGAACTCATTCTGCAGCACATTTCCTGACCAGGAAGTGGAATGTCTGAAATCGATGCTCTGTTCAACTTCCTGCCTATACATGGGCATGATACGTAAGAGTCTACGTACACTTCATAGACCTTCCTCTGGATGTCAAGAGGCTGTGAGAGAAGAAATTTTGTGTTTATCTTCATCTGAATTGGAATACAAGCTCTTTGTATGACGTGTCCCTCATTTCCGGTACTCTTGGGAGCGCCAGTTGGACAGTGGGATTGCCTTCTGTTTAGCTGCCGTAATGGACGACAACTATCTCCGGCTCGGATTTTATTTGATACATGTGACCATATCATCGTAAAGTATGTTTTTTCAATATAGTTTAATCAGATTATTGAAATTTTTTCGGGAGTTTTGCCGTGTTCTGTTCTCTGACTTTGTTGACGTTGGAGAGATCCGTGCCACCTGGCAAGTGCCCATGCTAAATGAAGAGGGAAATTTGCCGTTCCAGATCTAAACAACGACTGTTCTGGACAAAGGACACCTTGTCCAACATTCTGACGGAAGATCACCAAAAGTAAGAAACATTTTATGATGCTATTTCTAATATCTGTCATGCATGTGAACTGGTCGTCGGCGTCCAAGTGTTTCTGGCTATTGTGGCTACGCTAATATAACGCTACATTTTGTTTTCGCTGTAAAACATTTAATAAATCGGAAATATTGTCTGGAATCACAAGATGCCTGTCTTTCAATTGCTGTACACTATGTATTTTTCAGAAATGTTTTATGATGAGTAATTAGGTATTTGACGTTGGTGTCTGTAAATATTATGGCTGCTTTCGGTGCAATTTCTGATTGTAGCTGAAATGTAAACTATGATTTATACCTGAAATATGCAAATTTCTCAAACAAAACATATGCTATACAATAAATATGTTATCAGACTGTCATCTGATGAGGTTGTTTCTTGGTTAGTGGCTATTTATATCTTTATTTGGTCGAATTTGTGATAGCTACTGATGGAGTAAAAAACTGTTGTAGTAAACAAAGTGGTGTCTTTTGCTAACGTGGTTAGCTAATAGATTTACATATTTTGTCTTCCCTGTAAAACATTTAAAAAATCGGACATGTTGGCTGGATTCACAAGATGTGTACCTTTCATATGCTGTATTGGACTTGTTAATGTGTGAAAGTTAAATATTTAAAAAATTATCTTTTGAATTTCGCGCCCTGCACTTTGAGCTGGCTGTTGTCATAAGTGTACCGACGTCGGGCTTGTACGCCAAACAGGTTAAGAACTAGTGTATCTTTCATTTGCTGTCCAACATGTATTTTTAGTGAAGTTTATGATGAGTTCTTTGGTCAGATTAGGTGAGTGTCCAAAATTGCTCCGGACAATTTGGTGAATCGATGCTACATATTCACAATGTATAACCACGGTTTGCAGCTCTAAATATGCACATTTTCGAACAAAACATAAGTGTATTGTATAACATGATGTTATAAGACTGTCATCTGATGTAGTTGGTCAAGGTTAGTGATTAATTTTATATCTTTTGCTGGTTTTTGCGATCGCTACCTTTTGCTGCTAATAAATGCATTTGTGTGTTTGGCTATTGTGGTAAGCTAATATAATGCTATATTGTGTTTTCGCTGTAAAACACTTAAAAAATCGGAAATATTGGCTGGATTCACAAGATGTTTATCTTTCATTTGCTGTACACCATGTATTTTTCATAAATGTTTTATGATGAGTATTTATGTATTTCACGTTGCTCTCTGTAATTATTCTGGCTGTTTTGGTGCTATTTTTGATGGTGGCTGCAATGTAAAACTATGATTTATACCTCAAATATGCACATTTTCGAACAAAACATACATTTATTGTATAACATGTTATAAGACTGTCATCTGATGAAGTTGTTTCTTGGTTAGTGACTAATTATATCTCTATTTGGTCGGTTTTGTGATAGCTACCTATGCGGTAGAAAAATGGTGAAAATATGCGGTTGAGTCTTTTGCTATTGTGGTTAGCTAATAGAAATACATATTGTGTTTTCGCTGTAAAACATTTTAAAAATCTGAAATGATGGCTGGATTCACAAGATGTTTATCTTTCATTTGCTGTATTGGACTTATGATTTCATGAAAATTATATTATATGATATCCCTGTCGCGTTAGGCTAGGCTATGCTAGTCAGCTTTTTTGATGAGGAGGATCCCGGATCCGGGCGAGAGAAGCGGTAGAGGTTTTAAACTCTTGCAGCAAATCGATATGATACTTCTATAGCATTGCAACCACTTTCAACAACCGGTCCGCGACACCCGCAGCTTGGTACTCTCTGTCCAGCTGATGCTCTGAGAATCGGCACTGTTTATTCGGAAGCACCGAGCTAGGATTATCCCCCTTTTTAGCATCTGGAGCAAAGTAACTCGCCAGCTTTCCATCCATCAGCAGTGTGCAGATCGCCCAGCCTCCTCCCATACCCTCTACTGGGCTCCTGAGTGCCACAGCAGTCTAAGGCACTGCATCTCAGTCCCTGGTTTGAATCCAGACTGTATCATATCTGGCCGTGATTGGGAGTCCCAAAGGGCACATCACTTCACCAGCTTGGTCGAAAGAGGGGTATCACAGCTCGCCTTTAGCTCATCGGCAAAATCTTTAAAGAGGGGTAAGCGACGCTTTACCACTGCAGGGACAGGAGATAAATACATTCCCCCAAAGCTGGTGGAACTCCACTGCAGTGGAGAAGACCAATAGTTCACTCTCCCCCGCCGAAATCCAAAGCCGGGGCTTTAGGCTCCACCAGACTGAGTTAATCCTATTCAAACTCTGAAAATCCTCCAGAGCCAACCAGGGATAGTATATCATCCCAGAATCTGTACTCTAAACACTGCCAGAGAAATCGGCTCTGCTCTCTTCAGGCTTCAGACTTCCCCATTCCTGAGGTCGCTTCACCGGAAGACCCTTTGGGGCCCCAATTTCTCTCACAAAGTCAGCCCAACACTCAATGGAAGTTGAACACAGCCAGAGACAATGGTCACACAAACTGGTACGATCCAAAGCCTCCTGAGTGTGTTTCTACCCCAGACAAACAGGACAGCACTCCTGAGTATCTTTCATTTGCATTGTGAAACTACATGCCCTAGGGTATGGCCGGAAGTTTAAACTCGGCTGGTTAGCCTTTGTGAACTTAATCTTACCACTGGCCATCTTACTCAAGCAAGGAAGAATTAGCTACACAGGCAGAGCAGAAAATAGTTGGCTTTTAGCAAATACAAAGACCGATACCAAGACCCAAAACTGACAAAATCTAGGGGCACCAGTACTCTCAACCCACTATCATAGACCTAAGTCACAGCTGAATTTGGTAGTCTTTGTGTGATTGAACATTTTGTAAATTCCTTGACACATTCTTCCTTCAGGTGATCTGAAGAGCAAAGAATTGAAGAAATGAATGTGTGCCCCGGTATTAACATCAGGAAGACGGGCTTTCGAGTGCGGGCTAGGCATCCATTGACCTGTTGGGCCTGATTTCTTCAGGTAAATATGATTGGTCGTTAACTCCGCATAGTATGTTATACCGAGTGACCGACTGAAAGAGAACAGATAGAAAATATGTAGAAATGATAATGGACCTATATATTTTAAAATAACTGTCCTTTTTCTGGACTGCAAACAGCTTTTGAAGAACAAATCTGTCAGGAAAAGTATTATCAGCTAGCGTTTTCATTCTGATTCATTCACCTAAAAGAGCCGGCTCCGAACTTCCCTTCATTCAGCAACCATGATTGTGTTAAATAGACATGGGCGGGTGCCTCAGACATGGCCTCTGGCTGGGGCCTCTAAATAACCACACACACACACTTGCACTCACACACCACCATCCATGCTCTCTCTCACCTGCCGTCTCTCCCTCCTCTGTAAATATTTGTGTAATAAAATGCCATAGACAGGCCTATGCTCAGATAAGATAAACAAGAGGATGTCTCTATAACAGCAGTGGAAAGAGAAATTAATCTGCTGATAGGCAAGCAACCGGTAGCCTACTCCATTACCGTCCAAGATCTTTATATTTTATGTCCAGAATTGAACTGGCTCTTGCAGCCAAAACAGTCAGCGAGTCTTGATTAATACATTTATATTTTCAGTTCAACACTTTTCTGGCTTCCCTCTTCTGTTACACACAGGTGTTCTGAGATGCTGGATAGCTCTTTCTGTTCCATGAACAAGCACACACAGAGTTGGTGTAATATGGAAATATGGCCGTGGGATCCTTTTTGTTTTTAAAAATGATTTCTCGATGATTTGAAAGTAACGTTTCAAAGGTTTCCAAAACCGTATTGCAACTGAGGATTATTCAAGTTTACACAGCGTTGTTGGGACTGCTGTATAATTGTAACACCTGATTCTTGTTAGGCCTATCTAAAAATACATACATTTTGAAGTCTTAAATTGACAACCCATGCATTGATCTTGAAATATTGATGGCTATTCAGAGAGTAGGCTAAGCTATCTTCGAATAAGCCTTCCCTTAGCTACAAATATATTGCAGTACAGTAGGAATGTATATATTGCAGTTATTACAAACCTACTGCAATACTGCAATAGAGCTCAGGGAGGGTTTCACAACACGCAATACAAAATATAGCATAGTTTCTCGTCAGGGATTTAATTTATTTTGGGAGATTGCAAAATATGACCTTTTCATTCAATGCAGTAGAAAAATATTGTTTCAGTTGATAATATACATGTTTGTTCAGTTACTTTTTCATCAACTTATTTCTGTAACTTTCTAGCAAGTCATGCTAGCGTACAGAGCATCTAACTAGCTAGCTAAAAGCTACGCTAAATTCTAGCTTGCGACCTGCTTTTAATTATCATCAAAAACAAACATCAGTACATTTACAATAAAGTAAAATGGGAGGTAACAGTCATAAAAATAGTACCCACTTATAGGAATGGGTAATTATTTACAAGTTGCTAGCTATCCCATAAACCCATTGTCGAAAACCACAGATTTTTATCTACTTCTGTGTTTTGGTAACTTCCTGTTCTATGACGGACTCTGGCCGGACTGAAGAAGACGCATGGTTTCGATCCTTCAACCACAACAGATGTATTGTGGTATTGTGTACATTTACAATGAAGGTTACTGAATGTTAATGTCCATTGTGAGAGAATGGAAAATGGTCGTAAATGTGTCAAGAGAAAACAGCGCAGTACAAAAGAAAATGGAATAAATACGTCCAGAACTGCATTTTGAAAATAACTGAAAAACAAATTGCATTTGTAGAATGTTTGAGTTGTCAGATGCTATATATTTTCAAAGCTATGCACGATTTAAAAATACTATATTTGAAAGTTATCCAGGATTCTGCAGCTACCATCAGAGTTGCATGTCTCTTTCTATGACTTTGGTGTAGTTATTTTATTTACATATGATCAGAAGCATAGCTGAAATGAATGTGTTCTACAGAATATAGGCCTACACAGACGACTTCTGATCTTCTGTACATCACTGTTCTATTTGCAAGGTTCTTTGAATAAGCCCCTGACGTTAGTCTAATAACAAAACCCACAAATGGAGTGTGGTAGATGCTTCTGGTTGCTCAATTAAGACTACAAATACACATGTATCAAAATGAACATGTCAACCCACATGGATTCCATCAACCCCTTCATCATCCCCAGAGTATGGTGGTTGCGTGAATATACATGTGTACTTGTGCGATTGCATTGCATGCTATGTAGAAATGAGCTTCTTTCTCACCATAGCGTGTGGTTATCGCTTTTCTGTCTGTTCTCACTGTAGTCAGTAGCCTATATGGGTCAGTCACTCTCATTCTCACTTGCTTATAGGAGCGATGTGGTACCTTCCTCCAGCACTGTACAGCTTCTTACGCAATACAGCTCACACCACAAACCATGCTCTCAATCTCCTTTACCCTCAACTCCTCATTTCTATTTCAGGTCTGGATGTGACTTTCTCAGACTAAGAGTAATTGGTCACAGTGTATTTTCACCTCCATCTTGGCTTTGCTGTGCCTGTGTCACACTAGGTTTAACTGTAGCTAACCTCACCTGATAAAACATCCCTCTGTTCTCTGTCAAAGGAGAATATAATAAAACATGTATGCAAAGTCAAATAAGACTGCCTCACTACAGGAATACTGTATGCACAATATGGTTGATATTTTACTAATAGTGTCTTATATGGAATTTATTATCTTGCTGTCTTGGGTTATAAGGGGACACACCATATTGGATCAATAAAAAACATTAGCCTTACCATTCCAAAGTGCTCTATGTGTTGCCTGGCAACATGTGGTAATGATGGGCAGGGCTTGACCGGAATTTGAAAGTGTGAATTAGGGGTGGTTGGCATGCACTAACGGGGCAGAGAGATGTGTTAAGTTTTCAAACTGTCTTTCATTTGCTGAGAAATAGACAACAACAGCATCTTAATAAAAAAATGTAAGAATTGTTTAACTCGGCAAGCCAGTTTGAACCCGGGTCTGTAGTGACACCACTAACACTGTGATGCAGTGCATTAGACCGCTGCGCCACTCTGTCCCTTAATTGAAACATTACCTGCAACAGCCTTATTCTAAAATTGATTAAATTGTTTTTTTCCCCTCATCAATCTACACACAATACCACATAATGACAAAGTAAAAAATGAAATATCACATTTACATAAGTATTCTGACCCTTTACTCAGTACTCTGCCAGCGATTACAGCCTTCTTCTTGGGTAGGATGCTACAGGCTTGCATACTTAATTTTGGAGATTTTCTCCTATTCTTCTCTGCAGATCCTCTCAAGCTCTGTCAGGTTGGATGGGGAGCATCACTGCACAGCGATGTTCAGGTATCTCTAGAGATGTTCAGTTGGGTTCAAGTCCTGGCAATGGTTGGGCAACTCAAGGACATTCAGTCCCGAAGCCACTCCTGCGTTGTCTTGGCTGTGTGGACACCTCCAGGACACCTACACCACCCGATGTCACAGGAAGGCCATAAAGACCATCAAGGACAACAACCACCCGAGCCACTGCCTGTTCACCCCGCTATCATCCAGAAGGCGAGGTCAGTACAGGTGCATCAAAGCAGGGACCGAGAGACTGAAAAACAGCTTCTATCTCAAGGCCATCAGACTGTTTAACAGCCACCACTAACATAGAGTGGCTGCTGCC
The DNA here is from genome assembly GCF_016432855.1 of Salvelinus namaycush. Taxonomy (NCBI): domain Eukaryota; kingdom Metazoa; phylum Chordata; class Actinopteri; order Salmoniformes; family Salmonidae; genus Salvelinus; species Salvelinus namaycush. The sequence continues at coordinate 52,304,781 of NC_052314.1, forward strand.
AACATACTGACTCAACTCCAGCCACTTTAATAATGGGAATTGATAAAAAATGTATCACTAGCCACTTTATACAATGCCACTTAATATAATGTATATACTGTACTCTATATCATCTACTGCATCTTGCCATCTTTATGTAATACATGTATCACTAGCCACTTTAAACTATGCACTTTTATTTTTACATACCCTACATTACTCATCTCATATGTAAAAACCTTACTCGATACCATCTTGCCTATGCCGTTCTGTACCATCACTCATTCATATATCTTTATGTACATATTCTTTATCCCTTTACACTTGTGTGTATAAGGTAGTAGTTGTGGAATTGTTAGGTTAGATTACTCGTTGGTTATTATTGCATTGTCAGAACTAGAAGCACAAGCATTTCGCTACACTCGCATTAACATCTGCTAACCATGTGTATGTGACAAATAAAATTTGATTGATTTGATTTGGGTCGTTGTTCTGTTGGAAGGTGAACCTTCATCCCAGTTCCTGAGCACTCTAGAGCAGATTTTCATCAAGGATCTCTCTGTACTTTGCTCCGTTCATTTTCTTTCTTCGATCCAGACTAGTCTCCCTGCTGCTGGAAAACATCCCCACAGCCACAACCATGCTTCACCGTAAGGATGGTGCCAGGTTTCCTCCAGTTGTGACGCTTTGCAGCCAGGCCAAAGAGTTCAATCTTGGTTTCATCAGACCAGAGAACCTTGTTTTTCATGGTCTTTAGGTGCCTTTGCCAAACTCCAAGTGGGCTGTCAAATGCCTTTTACTGAGGAGTGGCTTCCGTCTGGCCACTCTACCATAAAGGCCTGATTGGTGGAGTGCTGCAGAGATGGTTGTCCTTCTGGAAGGTTCTCCCATCTCCACAGAGGAACTCTGGAGTTCTGTCAGAGTGGCCATTGGGTTCTTGGTCACCTCCCTGACCAAGGCCCTTCTACCCTGATTGGTCAGTTTGGTTGGGCGGCCAGCTCTACGAAGAGCCTTGGTGGTTCCCAACTTCTTCCATTTAAGAATGATGGAGGCCCCTGTATTCTTGGGGACCTTCAATGCTGCAGAAATGTTTTGGTACCCTTTCCCAGATCTGTGCCTCAACACAGTTCTGTCTCGGAACCTTAACGGACAATTCTTTTGATATCATGGCTTGGTTTTTGCTCTGAAATGAACTGTCAACTGTGGGACCTTAAACAGACAGGTATAGTATGTGTCTTTCCAAATCATGTCCAATCAATTGAATTTACAATAAAATTGTAGAAGGAGTCTCAAGGACGATCAATGGAAGCAGGATACACCTGAGCTCAATTTCGAATCTCGTAAGAAAGGGTTAGAATACTTATGTAAATGTGATATTTCCGTTTTTTGCAAACATTTCAAAAAAAATGTTTTTGCTCCGTCATTATGGGGTGTGGACTGATGTAGATGTATGAGGGAAAAATGCATTTAATCCATTTTAGAATAAGGCTGTAACGTAACAAAATGTGGAAAATGGGAAGGGGTCTGAATACTTTCGGAATGCATTGTACAGAGAAGGGACAATCAAAAATATTTACAGCTGTTCTCATTCTCAATTCAATTATTGATATAATTAATGATAATATAGAGACAAACAGAGAACACAGACAAACAGAGAACACAGGTGAAACGTGCCATTTCACATATGTAGTCACTGGTGTCATGGTGCTGGGGATAATGAATATGGGTTTGGAGCCAGACCTGAACTACGTTTTATCACGTCTGCATTTTGCGAAGAATAAAATGTCACCCGAGATCACTTTCTAAGTCGAAATGGAAATCAATATCTACCCCTCAGAAATGTTTCAACAGAATCTACAAGGTGAAAGGAAAAATAAACCTATGGACATTTTGTTTCCAACGTAGCCTAAAAACCACTGCTTCGAAGGAGTAGTTGGGTTTATCTCAAACACCTGCTATTTTTATTACACACAGCTGCTATCCACTGACAAGCTTAACAATTAACAGCTATAACAAATACAGGCAGGGGAGGCACCTAAAACGGACATTTAAACAACAGAAACAGTCAATACTGAAGAGCCTTTGGCCCAGCAGTAGCATAGCAAACACACTAGTGAATTGGTTTAAAAGATAAGTTCCGTTTGTTTTAACCTATACATTGGGATTTGGGACAAAAGGCATCTAAAAAGAAAGATTATCCTGATACTAACTCAATGCATAGCTATTGAACTGGTCCGTATCAGTGGATGACAATGTCATTGAAAAGAAGAATTGTTCGTAACTGACTGCCTTGTTCAGGGGCAGAACTGTAGATGTTTACCATGTCAGCTCAGGGATTTGATCTGGTAACTTTTCAGTTATTAGTCCAATGCTCTAACCACTAGGCTACCTGCCACCCCATGAGAAAGACTGTGGAAATGACCAACACAGGAAGCCTGAAATGATGACATCAGCCCAACATGTATTTCTCCCATAATACCCTTAACATGTGTTCATATTGTTTCAACGTCTTATTTTAAAGGACTGTCCTCTCCAGGATGTGAATTATCACGTTGGCCTCAATTGACGACTAGTTTTGCTCCTTCATGCTGTATCAACATCCCTGCAGGCAGCCATGCGATGTAAGTGGAGTGTAATCATAAATTGATGTCACAGTTCCAAAAGTGGTGATGAAGGAGTCAGGCGCAGAGAGCAGGGTAGTTCAAAGGCAAGTGGATTTAATATTCCAAAAAGATACAGCGAGACGGCTACGCCATAATTACAAGGGCGCGTCAAAAACAGTCCAAAACAAACAGGACAAAATCTACTTGGAACAAACACCACACGAAATAACGAACACCACAAACAGGAAAACAAGCCCGCACAAAAGTCGGCGGTCCAACTGGGTTTAAATAGCCCACAATGAACCTAAACACAAAACAGGTGCAACAAATCAGACACAACTAAATGAAAACAGAAAAGGAGATCGGTGGCAGCTAGTAGGCCGGCGACGACTACCGCCGAGCGCCGCCCGAACGGGAAGAGGCACCATCCTCGGCAGGATTCGTGACAATTGATTTATGTTGTCTCTACGCGACCAGTTCTGGAATACCTTTTTGCTCCTCCTCGACAGGGAGGAGAGGGAGAGGGACAGGTTAAAAAGGACAGGGAAAGAGGGGCAGAGAGAGGGGAGGGAAAAGGGGTAGAAAAGCAACGAAAAGTTTAAATAATAAAATAGTAATATGTTTCATTATTAGATACTTTGTGCCAGAGGAAAGAAACAAGACACGCTCTCTTGTCTACTTTCATTGTTCTGCAGTAGGTACCTCAACAGTTAACACAACACACATCTAGAACCATTCCTAAAGGTAGTGGGAGGAACCACGAAGCCAAGCTTCAAATGTCCACAGACTTTGCAAATACTGTAAACAACTATATGAAAATAACAAAGCATTACTATATACTACATGAGCTGTGTGGCTTCTCATTGTGTTGCTACAGTTGTAGCCATGAGGGCCATGTAGTAAATGTCAACTTGCACTCTTTAGATGAAGTACAAATAAAGGAAAGTAAATATATGGCTAGGGAGGGTGTGACTAACTGACAGAGATACACAGATGCTCACCTCCAGGAAAGGTTCTGCAACACTGAGGAGTAATTTGTTACTATGTGTACTAACTGTGTCTGTGCTTGCAGTCCAGCTATTCAAGTAATCATTGTTAGAGAGTGTGTGTTACTTCTGCTTTTTCAACAATTAGAGAAGTGAATCAGACAGGTTAAAAAAAATGCAACTGCCTGACCAAGCAGAGGAAGTGACACTTTATTTGATCTGCATCCTGTGTCCGAACGTGTCTTTTTTGGGCTAAAATGTCCTGGTACTGTAAAGTTCACAATGCCGTTGACCACAATGCCGTTCACAATGCCCCATAACATCAAAGATCCACCACCATATTTTACAGTAGGGAAGAGGTATTTTCTGCATATGCATTGTTCTTTCATAGGCAGAACCCACCGCTGGCGGGTGTGGCCAACAAGCTCTAACTTCAGGTCATATGACCATTGTACTGGTTCCAATCCAGGTGCCAATGCCATTTATCAAACTCCAGGCAGGGATATGGTCAGATGTCATGAAAATACTGGTCTTTGACCACGCACACCAATGGTGTGAATTATTTATATTATTTGCTAACCTTTATCAAGGCATCCAATAATCGCGGACCCCACTGTACAAATGCGACTGTGTCTCTGCTTGTGACCACAGACTCCTTTCCCATCAGTCTGTCACATTGTGTGGTCAGCGCTTTTCTAGCACATGTTACTAGTGGTTTGACCCCACTGAGAAGCAGCCCCACACAGTCTTCTCTGCGTACAGTTGTCCCGTCTGACACGCAGGCCTATGTGGTGAAATACTGCTATGAATACATTCCACTGCAGCGAACAAAATAGTTCTCAATAATACTAAAGGTCTACTCATCAGTTTTTGTCGGATCCATGTAGGCCTTAGGATTTCTAAAAGTGAAGGTGTTACACTGGAAACAGGGGGGCTATTCTGCATGGGTAGGTAGGTTGGGAGTGTAACTTTACAGTGCTTCTCTACCACATTGTTTTGACATTATCTAAGTGAACGAGGTATGCAAATCGGTAATGATTCCAGCATACATACTCCAGGCACTTGAGAATAAAGTATGCAGACGGTATAAGTCTAATATCTTTCTGTGTTTATGTCTCACCCACACAAACTCACATACCAAACTCATGTTCATCTAAAATGGTTTAGGATCCTATTCACTTGAATTACCCACTAGAATATAGTTGATTTTAAATGAATTATACTTCACTAAAACTTCAAGAGTTTTCACCCCATAGGACTTGCATTAGAGAAAACAACAATTTCTCCACCTCTAAACATTTTATTTGGAAATTATTTTTGTGGTTTGTGTTTTATATTTCAGTTGCGTATATTACATTTATTTGATTTGATGACGTTATGATTTCATCTCATCTCTATAGAGCTTCTGCCTATGCTGTCTGCCAAAATCACTGTTTTAGTAGATACGTGTCTACTAACCGGCATAGGTGGTGGAACAAACCAAGATGCAGTACCTGCTTTAGTTTTTGAGATGATCGATCTCTATCGAGGGAGGAGCTGTTTTTTTTGGCGTGTTATTTTCATATTTTTATATATATATATATATATATATTGTTTTACCCCTTTTTCTGCCCAATTTCGAGATATCCAATTGGTAGTTACAGTCTTGTCTCATCGCTGCAACTCCCGTACAGACTTGGGAGAAGAGAAGATCAAGAGCCGTGGGTCCACCGAAACACGACCCCGCCAAGCCGCACTGCTTCTTGACACAATGCTTGCTTAACCCGTAAGCCAGCCGCACCAATGTGTTCGGGGGAAACACTGAACAGCTGGCAACCAAAGTCAGCATGGAAGTAAAAACCAGCCCCTCAAAAGGAGTGAGGGGCTGGTTTTTACATGGTGTATATGTTACGGCTTTCTTCCTGGGATGAAGGAGAGGACCAAAATGCAGCGCAGTTAGTGTTCAACATGTTTAATTAAACAATAAACGATGAACATTAACAAACATTACAAAACAACAAACGTGAAAGCCGAGACAGTCCTATCTGGTGCAGAACATAAACACAGAGACAGGAAACAACCACCCACAATCCCCAACACAAAACAAGCCACGTATATATGATTCTCAATCAGGGACAACGATTGACAGCTGTCTCTGATTGAGAACCATATCAGGCTGAACATAGAAACAGACGAACTAGACACACAACATAGAATACCCACCCCAACTCACGCCCTGACCAACTAAACACATACAAAACAACAGAAAACAGGTCAGGAACGTGACAGTATATTTGTTTAACTCATTTACTTTTGTTGACAATGTCAATTCTTGCTTTTTTTTCCAATACTTAACTTTCGCTAGCTGGACAGGCAAACGCCGCCGAGTACTAAACTGTAAATCAATCAAAGATTGTGTACTGTCCATGGTACTATCGCTGCTGATCATGTCTGCCAATCACATTATCTGTATCTAAGGAAGCAGACAGCTAGTGATGACCTCTCGCGAGAGTTCTCTGTCCGACAAACTGCTATGAGGTAAAGTTTTTTACATTTATTTGTAAACTAACTATTTAGTTACACTGTAAGACTTTTCTGTAATTTCAATAGTAAAACACTGTAGGATGCACAGTATAATTGTCACGTTCCTGACCTGTTTTCTGTTAGTTTTGTATGTGTTAGTTGGTCAGGACGTGAGTTTGGGTGGGCAGTCTATGTTTTCTGTTTCTATGTTGGTTTAAAGGGTGACCTGATATGGCTCTCAATTAGAGGCAGGTGGTTTTCATTTCCTCTGATTGAGAGCCATATTAAGGTAGGTGTTTTCACATTGATTGTTGTGGGTGGTTGTCTCCTGTGTCAGTGTCTGTGTATGTTACGCCACACGGGACTGTTTTCGGTTTTGTTTGTTCGTTCGTTTTATGTAGTCATTTTTCCTGTTCATGCGTTCTTCGTATTTCATGTAAGTTCGTCGTCCAGGTCTGTCTACATCGTTTATTATTTTGTAAATTGTTCAAGTATATTTTCGTGTTCGTTTTCGTCCTTGTGAAATAAATATAATGTCAAGTTACAACGCTGCGTCTTGGTTCAATCCATGCTCCTCCTCTTCGGATGAAGAGGAAGAGGAAAGCCGTTACAGAACCACCCACCGATCCAGAACCAAGCAGCGTGAGTTCGAGCAGTGGACATGGGAGGACGTGTTAAATGGAAAAGGTTGCTACACATGGGAGGAGATCCGAGCTGGAAGAGATCGCCTTCCATGGGAACAGCTGGAGGCGATTAGGAGAGCGGAGGCAACGGGAGAGAGAGACCGGATTTATGAAGGTATGCGGCTAGCACGGAAGCCCATGAAGAAACCCCAAACATTTCTTGGGGGGGGGCTAAGAGGTAGTGGGCCAAGGGCAGGTAGGAGACCTGCGCCCACTTCCCAGGCTAACCGTGGAGAGCGGGAGTACGGGCAGACGCCGTGTTACGCAGTAGAGCGCACGGTGTCTCCTGTACGTGTGCATAGCCCGGTGCGGGTTATTCCACCTCCCCGCACTGGTAGGGCTAGATTGGGCATTGAGCCAGGTGCCATGATGCCGGCTCAACGCGTCTGGTCTCCAGTGCGTCTCCTCGGGCCGGCTTACATGGCACCAGCCTTACGCATGGTGTCCCCGGTTCGCCTACATAGCCCGGTGCGGGTTATTCCACCTCCCCGCACTGGTCGGGCGACGGGGAGCATTCAACCAGGTAAGGTTGGGCAGGCTCAATGCTCAAGGGAGCCAGTACGCTTGCACGGTCCGGTATTTCCGGCGCTACCTCCCCGCCCCAGCCCAGTACCACCAGTGCCTACACCACGCACCAGGCTTCCAGTGCGTTTTCAGAGCCCTGTTCCTCCTCCACGCACTCTTCCTATGGTGCGTGTCTCCAGCCCAGTGCCTCCAGTTCCGGCACCACGCACTAAGCCACCTGTGCGTCTCCAGAGCCCTGTACACCCTGTTCCTTCTCCCCGTACTCGTCCTGATGTGCGTGCCCTCAGCCCGGTGCCACCAGTGCCGGTACCACGCACCAGGCAAATAGTACGCTTTGAGAGTCCAGTGTGCCCTGTCCCTGCTCCCCGCACTAGCATGAAGGTGCGTGTCCTTAGCCCGGTGCCTCCAGTTCCGGCACCACGCACCAGGCCTACAGTGCGCCTCATCCGGCCAGAGCCATCCGTCTCCCTAGCGTCATCTGAGCCATCCGTCTCCCCAGCGCCATCTGAGCCATCCGTCTCCCCAGCGCTATCTGAGCCATCCGTCTGCCCAGTGCCGTCTGAGCCATCCGTCTGCCCAGTGCCGTCTGAGCCATCCGTCTGCCCAGTGCCGTCTGAGCCATCCGTCTGTCCCGAGCCATTAGAGCCGCCCGTCTGTCCCGAGCCGTCAGAGCCGTTAGTCAGTCAGGAGCCGCTAGAGCCATTCGTCAGTCAGGATCTGCCAGAGCCGCCAACCAGACAGGATCTGCCAGAGCCGCCAACCAGACAGGATCTGCCAGAGCCGCCAACCAGACAGGATCTGCCAGAGCCGCCAACCAGACAGGATCTGCCAGAGCCGCCAACCAGACAGGATCTGCCAGAGCCGCCAAGCAGACAGGATCTGCCAGAGCCGCCAACCAGACAGGATCTGCCAGAGCCGTCAGCGAGCCATGAGCGTCCAGAGCCGTCAGCCAGCCATGAGCGTCCAGAGCCGCCAGTGAGCCATGAGCGTCCAGAGCCGTCAGCCAGCCATGAGCGTCCAGAGCCGTCAGCCAGCCATGAGCGTCCAGAGCCGTCAGCCAGCCATGAGCGTCCAGAGCCGTCAGCCAGCCATGAGCGTCCAGAGCCGTCAGCCAGCCATGAGCGTCCAGAGCCGTCAGCCAGCCATGAGCGTCCAGAGCCGTCAGCCAGCCATGAGCGTCCAGAGCCGTCAGCTAGCCATGAGCGTCCAGAGCCGTCAGCCAGTCATGAGCTGCCCCTCAGCCCAGAGCTGCCATCTATCCAGAACTGCCCCTCAGTCCAGAGCTGCCCCTCTGTCCGGAGCTGCCCTTCAGTCCGGAGTTGCCCCTCTATCCTGAGCTACCTCTCTATCCTGACCTACCTCTCTGTCTTGAGCTATCTCTCTGTCCTGGTGCTGCCCCTTGTCCTGGTGCTGCCCCTTATCTTAAGGTTACCCTTTAAATTAAGTGGGTGTAAAATGAGGGTGGTCATTCTAAGGGGGAGACGTAAGCTGGGATTGACTATGGTGGGGTGGGGACCTCGCCCAGAGCCTGAGCCACCACCGTGGTCAGATGCCCACCCAGACCCTCCCCTAGACTTTGTGCTGGTGCGCCCGGAGTTCGCACCTTGAGGGGGGGGTTATGTCACGTTCCTGACCTGTTTTCTGTTAGTTTTGTATGTGTTAGTTGGTCAGGACGTGAGTTTGGGTGGGCAGTCTATGTTTTCTGTTTCTATGTTGGTTTAAAGGGTGACCTGATATGGCTCTCAATTAGAGGCAGGTGGTTTTCATTTCCTCTGATTGAGAGCCATATTAAGGTAGGTGTTTTCACATTGATTGTTGTGGGTGGTTGTCTCCTGTGTCAGTGTCTGTGTATGTTACGCCACACGGGACTGTTTTCGGTTTTGTTTGTTCGTTCGTTTTATGTAGTCATTTTTCCTGTTCATGCGTTCTTCGTATTTCATGTAAGTTCGTCGTCCAGGTCTGTCTACATCGTTTATTATTTTGTAAATTGTTCAAGTATATTTTCGTGTTCGTTTTCGTCCTTGTGAAATAAATATAATGTCAAGTTACAACGCTGCGTCTTGGTTCAATCCATGCTCCTCTTCGGATGAAGAGGAAGAGGAAAGCCGTTACAATAATAACATGCATTATGGGTAAAATGATGAAAAATGCAGTTATTAAACCTTTCTTTGCTTTTACATTTGGACTGTGGCCATGCATTATTGTGCCAATTTATATTTTATTTAAAAACATGTCTTGTAAATTATGCCATGCCAATTATATTTTTAATCACATTTGGTCAGAAAATATGAGTGCCTCATTTATCATTCTGTGTATTTTTCCACAAAGTTCAGATTGCGCAATACGGTGACGGCAGTGCTTTGTTACAGGAAATGAGTATATACCCTGAAAGAGCCATACCCTCTTTCAGTTTTTCTGGTGCAGAGGTCTCTGAGTGTTTAACTTTTTCACTAGAAACCAGCCTATAAGTATAACTATCGGTACAAAAAAATATGTAGTGAACAACTTGTAAAAAATGAAGTAGAGCCTATATGTTGTGAAGAACTTATAATCATCAAGGAACAGACTAGACAAGATTCAGATTGGGAGACATTCTATAGGCCTAATATAGGAGAGTTGGCAGAATGATTGTCCAGTACTAAAATGTAAATGTTTCATCTTAATATTGATGAATTGAATGAAGGTACAGTGTAAATAATTTGTAATTTGTATGTAAAAAAAACTTTGCGATAAAGTGGTCAAAACACAAATTTACGGCTTCTCCTCTCTCCATCTGTATTCTCCACAGTATAAACCCCAGAATCTTCTATCTGAAAGTCTGACACAGTTAAGTATCCTGTAACATTGTCCCAGTGTGGGTGGTTTTCTAATCTCTTATCAAGGTTGATAATGCTTTGTTTAGCAGGCTACACCTGTGCAATATTGCCATTCATACATTTTACTGCCCACTTCCAACACCTGCTCTGGAAAAAATAAAGACTTTCCCATGATCTCTTTCACCTACTCTGCAGTTATTGAGCCAGATTGGACTCAGTGGACAGACGTTTGGTATTTTACGTAAATCTTTGCCCCTCCAATAAGTAGTATTGATTATAAAGACAAAAGTTTAAATAATTAAGACAGAAATTATAGGAGGGAGGTTGGTCAGTGAGGATGGGTAGGACATATATCACGACCGTCTAGCAATCCAAATGTTGAGTGTTTAAGTATCATCAGGGTAAATTGTAGCATTTTAGCTTCCCCTTCCCCTAACCATTATTCTAACCTTCACCCAATTCACCTAACTTTTTATGTAAATTATCCTAACCTTTGTCGTTACTTCTCCGAACCACTAACGTAAATTCTCCCCATAATTCTAATTGTTGTTACAACACAACAAGCATCCTGGTCTCAGAGAAACACAGAGATTACACATCCTCCAAGATGTGGTTACGTCATCCAATTCGTAAGGACTGTGATGCCGTCCTCTAATTTGTGTGATATTGTACGACCGCTATTCCATTCATAATGTAACCTAACCTAAAGTAATGTATCATGCTAAATGGTGGGGAACATATTTATATAGTAGTCTTACGAATTCCCCTGAGACCATGTTAGAGATATTGTGCAGACCACAACCTGTAAGAGCTTCCTTCTCCCATGAAAAAGCTCAATTTACTACCCTATTTACCTCTCTCTCTCTCCAACAGAAGTAAAGAGTGGAATGGTTTGCAGTGAGATAAATAAAACACATTGTTTCAATACAACAACCCAACCTATAAATCATCCATACCGTAGGCCTATGCAATGTCCTTTCATTTAAATTATATTATTAGGACATACAGGATTACACTTAAGGTTTAGGTGTAGCTGTAAAATAGGCTGCTGGTATGTTCAGTACAAATAGTTGCTCTAACATAATTCCCACCATGTTAGGCTGCAATCAATAAACCAAATGCACATCATTTAAGTAAATAAATGTAAAAATAGGGCAACATGCTAACAAGACATAACAGCCTGAACCTAAGTTGAGCCCTCCATGTCCTAACGGTTAGGACCTTACAGGTGCAGGTGAGATCTCAACAGACCTGATCTCACCACTAACCTAACCTCTGATTCCCTCTGGAGGTAGAGAGAGAACATTACAACTCAATGTACAGCTGTGTAGCTGCCAACCCTGTTAGTAACCAGACCATCACAGTCAACATCACTACACCCTGTGAAGATGGAGGCCCGGAACTGAGCAAGGTAAGATAAATCATTATCCTTTATTGCCATCAGCTCTGAGCTCAATACACTATTGTATAAATCTCTTTTGAGACGAGGGCTTAGTAGACTTGTTGTATTGTGATGAACCTGAGCTTAGATTGGTCAAGAGCACCTTCTATTGGAGAAAATGTAGAATTTCATTGTGAACTTATACAATTATATACTTGAACTTGTGGACCCCAGGAAGAATAACTGCTGCTTCTTCAACTGTTTGCAGTTTACATTACCTTGTATGCTTCTGTGTTGTATTATGTGAGGTACACTAAGTATGTAATGTATTGTATTTGTTTTTCACCCACAAAACACCGCACAACAAAGATGAGAGGCATGGTAGAAAATACTATACTCTTATCCCAGCAGCCTTTGTGGTGTACCCAGGAATCTTTGCAGTGTTCTTCAAAGGACCAAAGGCCATTTTAAAACCGTCCCGCAACTCCTGCCGTGTCCACAGACATCCCCCAAATAATCAAAAAAACGACTCTCGGAAAATGAATGCTCCAGAGGAGGCTGGTGGAAAGAGCTGTAGGAGGAGGGGCCCATGAAATGGAATGGTACCAAACACACCAAGCACATGGAAACAACGTGTTTGACTCTGTTCCACTAATTCCATTCCAGCCTTTACAATGAGCCCGTCCTCCTATAGCTCCTCCCAAAACCTCCTTTGGAGTGCACAACTGGTAAATAGTCGCATATAGATATGTCAGTCAGTCAGGTGGCTAGCTGCTTCCAGATACTTGTATTGCAGTAATGTTGAAGGGCTCTGGCTAGTATTACTTTGCCAGCCAGCAGGATGAAGTAAGAAGCTAACATTAAACTGAGGCTACCTCAGCAGGAGCAAAAAAATACTCTACTAAGTTTTAATAACTTTGCTTTACAGAGAGTAGAATACTGAGACAAACATTGATGTAGCGCTCAGTGGTGAGGCTGAGGCAGGCTACAATGCATGCAGGAGGAAGCAGAGGACACAGAGAGAGAGAGAGGAAGTTAGCAGAGAGAAGTTAGTACATTGGTTCCCAAACTTGGGGTCGGGGCTCTATGTAATACGCCGCTGATGCTACGTGTCAGTGTGAATCATTTCTCATATTTCCCTCCTTTCAGAGGTATAACAGAGATAGTAGGCTAGGCTCAGGGACCAGGAGATAATAGGCTAGGCTAGACTCAGCAACCAAGATATAGTAGACTAGGCTCAGCAACCAAGAGATGGCAGGCTAGGCTAAGCGGCCTAGGCAAGGGGGCAAAGCGGACTAGGCTATACTTGCTGAGAGTGTCATAAATACATTAACTTTTTTAATTACTTAGCATTTTGTCCACCTCGTTCTTGACCTTTCCTAAATTTAGTCTATCTAACACACTATCATGGTTAGAATCTTAATATCACAAACAGAACTTATGTTACGAACAGTTTTACGAGGAAATTTCTTTTTTTGGGGGGGGGTGATGCCCCATCGAAACTACATTGAAACTAATTTAATTTCTCACATATAATAATAGTCAGCCTAAAGACAATATTAAATTGACAATAGTCTGATGGATGATAATATTATCAATTGTTAAAATGTATATGAAGAATCTGATTAACAGTGCAGCTTGGAATTGACACAAAGGCAGAGAAATTAAATGGAGTGCCAAAAAGTGAATTTCCTCTACATTCCTCTACAGAGTTGCAAGCAGATAAGATGTTTTGATGTCTATATAGTATCAGACAGATCAGAATCTGACCCCTTGAGCTCTATTTCAACATTCTGGGCAGAATTAGTGTGTTACACATGCTCGCCACATGCACTTGCAACACTCAAAGCACAGTCATTTAAACTCAAAATATGCCATTCTGTTGTTTTGAAAATACTTTTCTTAAGACCTGCTCTTAACAAATGAATAATTAATTATATTTGTTATGGTGTTTATTTAATGGATTCTCGCACTTGAGTTGTGGTGTTGTAGTGGTTTTTACTTTGTACGTACAGCCTACAGTTACATAAACTAATGGGAATGCTATTGTGTTCTTTGAAATACATTTTCTTTCGTATTATAATGTTACTGTCACTGTCACACCCTGGCCTCTGTTATATTGATTTTCTTTATTAGTTTAGTTAGGTCAGGGTGTGACATGGGGGATGTTTGTGTGTTTTGTCTAGTTTAGGGTGTGTGTATTGTTTAGGGGGTTGTGTATAGTGTATGGGGTTGTGTTCAGTATAGAGGTTTAGGAAAGTCTATGGTTGCCTGGTTTGGTTCTCAATCAGAGACAGCTGTTTATTGTTGTCTCTGATTGGGAGCCATATTTAAGGCAGCCATAGGCTTTAGGTGATTGTGGGTAATTGTCTATGTCTAAACGTTAGTAGCTTGTGTGTGCACTTTCGTTTTGTAGCTTCACGTTTGTTGTTTTGTATAGTTTGTAAAAGTGTTTTGTTTCGTGTTCATCTTCGTTATAAATAAAAGGGAAGATGTATTCATATCACGCTGCGACTTGGTCCTCTCTTTCACTAGAAGACGATCGTGACAGTCACGTTCGTCATAATGAGTAGACACAGGCGCAGCGTGAGTAGAGTTCCACATATTTTTAATAAATCGAAACTCAGCAAAACAAAACAAACACAACGTGAAGCTACTGGTGCACACAGGCAACTATCCGTAGACAAGATCCCACAAACATAAATGAGGAAATGGCTACCTAAATATGATCCCCAATCAGAGACAACGATAAACAGCTGTCTCTAATTGGGAAACATATCAGTCCAACATAGACATACAAAAAACCTAGATGACCCACCCTAGTCACTATCACGCCCCAACCAACATAGAGAATAAACAGCTTACTATGGTCAGGGCATGACGGTTACCTAAGACCTTAATAAACACAACCAAATTATAATTTTTACGATAGCATAAATTAAATGTATTTATTAGACTGCTAGAATGTTGAATTTCAACAGACACGTCATTGGTCCGAAGGGAGGTCCAACAAGGCCAGACTTTTCTAGTGTTAATCAATAGCACAGACGCCAATCAAAGTAGATCAGGTGTGCATTAGGTTACATGCTGCATATTATTCAAGCTTGCTGTTAGATAGCTAGCTAACATTACGTGTATGAAATGTGTGTAGTGATGTTATCTCAGAATGCCATTTCGCATCTATTGTATAATAATGCTAACATATTTGTATCTGGAATTTGCGATTCAGCATCAGTAGAACACGCCTGACTCTCCTCCACCAGTCATACGAGGACAATGGTCTAATGACTCCCATCAAAAAGAGAGCTGGCCCAAGCAAGCAAAGGCAGCAGCGCAGTCATCAACTAAATGCACCATTTCTTCAACAACTACAGAGTTGGGGAAACACCTGTGGACCTGAATTGTGATAACTGCAGTGGCCAAAACAAGAACAAGTTTGTGCTCTGGTATTGTGCCTGGCGGACCATGCACAAGCTCCACCACAGTATGGACCTTCACTTCCTGATCACAGGCCACATCCCCGACTAGTGCTTGGGGCTCATCAAGCAGCGCTTCAGAAAGACCAGAGTGAACACTTTGTCTGAGATTGCTGGTGTTGTGAAGGACAGCACTGTGACAGGGGTCAACATCCCACAGCTGGTTGGACTGGAGGATTGTACGGTGCTGGTGGAAAGCTATGGCTGGCAACAACACCTGACCGATCACTTCAGGTGAAACAACACCAGTACCAGCACTTCAGGTGAAAATAATTTTAATTGAATAAGGTTATTCTTATCTAAATTTGGGAGGTGATGTTGTAATGTCTTCTGATTTTTTGTTGTTGTTGTTGTTCCCTGTTTTACAGCTTTGATGCTCTGGAGCCTGGTGTTGTTGTCGCCAAGGAGCATTCGGACTGTCGGGACCAGGTTTCTGCTGCGCAACGCTGACATCCTTCCTCCCATAGATGGTCTGCCTGTACGAGCACCACCTGGACTGGACACAGCTAGACAAACATATATTTTTGAGAAGATCAGGGAGTTTTACGACGAAGAGGGTATGGACATCACTTGCCCTGCACCAAAGTCAAGGGCAAGACAGAAACAGGCTCTCCAAATACAGATTCCCTTGTTCATGCGTGTTTCGGATGGACCAGGCATCAGCACTATCTGCAGTGCCTCTATTCAAATGACTCTCTCTTAACACACGTTGCTGCTACAAATTTTTTTATCCTGCTGCTCAGCCACTTTACCCCTGATTTATATCATCATTGATATTGTTCTTGTACATACTGTATATTCTTTTACGTATATTGACACTATCTATTTCTGATATTGCTACTATGCAAGTAACCATTTGGCTATACCGTTTCCACCTTCTGTAGAGACCCATCCACTTGGCAAGATGTGGCTGGGGGTTTTAGCATTTCTTTCACATGACCCATCAATTTAGACAAGTGTGTCTGGGTAAGTGTCATCTAATATTTATAAAATATTTTTTATCTGGACACTTTCTGTTAAACCTGGATTGTTTCCTTATTGTAGGTTACTACCACTTTTAGTCTCAATCTTTACTACACTACTCACTGTTTAGCACATGATCTCATGTGAATCCTTCAAGAGATGGGTGGGGCTGGCTTAAGAGTGATACCCATCCCGGATCCGGGATCCTCCTCATCAAAAGAGCTGACTAGCATAGCCTAGCCTAACGGGACAGGGATATCATATAATATAATTTTCATGAAATACAAGTCCAATACAGCAAATGAAAGATGAACATCTTGTGAATCCAGCCATCATTTCCGATTTTTTAAATGTTTTACAGCGAAAACACAATATGTATTTCTATTAGCTAACCACAATAGCCAAACACACAACCGCATATTTTCACCATGTTTCTACCGCATATGTAGCTTTCACAAAACCGACAAAATAGAGATAAAATTAGTCACTAACCAAGAAACAACTTCATCAGATGACAGTCTTATAACATTTTATTCAATAAATCTATGTTTTGTTAGAAAATGTGCATATTTGAGGTATAAATCATAGTTTTACATTGCAGCTACCATCAGAAATTGCACCGGAAGCAGCCAGAATAAATACAGACACCAATGTCAAATACCTAAATACTCATCATAAAACATTTATGAAAAATACATGGTATACAGCAAATGAAAGATAAACATCTTGTGAATCCAGCCAATATTTCCGATTTTTTTAAGTGTTTTACAGCGAAAACACAATATAGCATTATATTAGCTTACCACAATAGCCAGAAACACAAGCCCTTCCCCAGTAGCAAAAGTTAGCGATCGTAACAAACCAGCAAAAGATATATAATTTTTGACTAACCTTGATAAGCTTCATCAGATGACAGTCCTATAACATCAGGTTATACATACACTTATGTTTTGTTCGAAAATGTGCATATTTAGAGCTGAAATCAGTGGTTATACATTGTGCTAACGTAGCATCTTTTTCCCACAACGTTCGGATATTTTTCTGACACTTTTTCTGACACACATATTCTGACCAAATAGCTATTCATAAACATAACTAAAAAATACATGTTGTATAGGAAATGATAGATACACTAGTTCTTAATGCAATCGCCGTGTTAGAATTCTAAAAATAACTTCATTACGACATCCAGCTTAGGTATAGCGAGAGAGTACCCAAAAGCTGGGCGCAAACGACTAGCACAACATGTTCGACAGATATATGAAATAGCATCATAAAATGGGTCCTACTTTTGCTGATCTTTCATCAGAATGTTTTACAAGGGGTCCTTTGTCGGGAACAATCGTTGTTTGGATTTAGAACGGCCTTTTTCCCTCTCGATTTAGCAAGCACACTTGCCAAGTGGCGCGAATCTCTCCATGTCAACAAACGGAAGAGAACGGAACACGGCAAAACTCCCGAACAAAATTTCAATAATCTGATTAAACTATATTGAAAAAACATACTTTACGATGATATTGTCACATGTATCAAATAAAATCAAAGCCGGAGATATTAGTCGTCCATAACGACAGCTTATCAGAAGGCAAATCCAGGTCCCTTGACGCGCTCTCCAGAAAACAGGAAACTGGTGACACGTCATACAAAGAGCTATTATACGAGTTCAGATCAAGTTACACACTCAATTTCTTCTCTCACTCCTTGTCGACATCTAGTGGAAGACGTATGAAGTGCATCTAAACGAATAAATATCAAGGACTTTAATAGGCAGCCCCTAGAAGAGAGCATCGATTTCAGATTTTCCACTTCCTGTCAGGAAGTTTGCTGCAAAAGGAGTTCTGTTTTACTCACAGATATAATTCAAACGGTTTTAGAAACTAGAGAGTGTTTTCTATCCAATAGTAATAATAATATGCATATTGTACGAGCAAGAATTGAGTACGAGGCCATTTGAAATGGGCACCTTTTATCCAGCTACTCAATACTGCCCCTGCAGCCCAAACAGGTTAAAAGACACCATTGTAAGTCAGTTTTTGCTCTCATGCGCCTGACTTCTCTACCGCTAGTACGCACCCCATTCCAGAATTCCGGACCACTCTATGGAGTCAGCAGGAGCAGGTGTCCCGGGTATAGGGGTGGAGGAGTGTGTCCGGGAGCACGCAGCAATGCTCCACCATCTTGGCACCGCCATGGACCGCATTGTCCAGACAATGGACTGCTGGGAGAGATAGGGAGTTCTCCCATCGCCTCCACCAGCACAACCGGGGTCTCGACTAAGCGCCCCCCCCTTCTCCTGGTTCCAGAGGGATTCGTCTCTCCCTGCCCCAGGAATACGATGGGTAGGCTGCGAACTGCCAGGGGTTTCTTTTGCAGCTGGACCTATACCTTTCCACCGTCCACCCGGCTCCTTCGGGCCGTGAAAGGGTGTCCGCCCTCATCTCGTGCCTCACCGGGAAAGCCCTGGAATGGGCCAACTCTGTTTGGAGAGAGGGAGATGCGGCGTTGGACCAGTTTGAGGTGTTCACCCGCTGCTTCCGGGCAGTCTTCGACCACCCGCCCCGAGGGTAGAGCTGCGGGTGAACGCCTCTTCCATCTGAGGCATGGGACTGATATAATCATTTGAATGTTTAATGGTAATGACTAAAGGATTCCACCCAAAAATGTATAACTGTGTGAAATGTGTTAGAATCATAAGAATATAATCTGAGAATGTGTGTAGCTCTGTTAGAATTCTAGAACTAGGGCATTATATTATTTTATAGATATGCAGGCAGGGTGCAGTTGTAAAACAGAAAACCATTAGAGGTTTTTCAACCAACGGGGGAGGAGAAGTGAAAGACTTGAAGAACGTGACAAGATTGATCGTTTTTTCTCTATTCTGTGGTCAGTGGGAAAATACTGTTTGTTTGAACAGGGAGTAGCCTAAGATAAGGATTTATGTGTGTATAAAAGACTGGCTCTGCTTTTGGGGGCAGAGCGCTCTCTGAATAAAGTATTGAACCTATGTATGATGGGACAAAACTTAGAGCTTTACAACCTCTAAGATACAGATGGAGTATAAAGAAAGTTCAGTTAGAACATAGAGATAAAGATTCTCGTGAGAGGGACGAGGAGCGCCCAGGAATTCGCCCTGGAGTTTAGGACCCTGGCTGCCAGCCCGGGATGGAAAGACAGGGCCCTGATCGACCGTTATCGCTGCAGTCTGCGCGATGACGTCCGTCGGGAGTTGACCTGCAAAGACACCACCCTCACGTTCTACCAGCTGGTGGACCTGTCCATCCGGCTGGACAACCTGCTGGCTACCCGCGGACGTTCAGATCCACGTCTGTTGGGTCCATCCCCCCGCACCCCCTCTCCGTTACCCATGGAGCTGGGAGGGGCGGTGCGCAGGGAGACCGGAGGGGGTTCCAGCTCGTGCACCATCTGTGGCCGCAGGATCGGTGCCGGGGTTGTTTCCTCTGTATGACATAGAGCAGTGGCCCATGGATCCCACTCCCATACTCCCCGCCTCCTGCCTGGTGGTGTGGGAGCTGGACACGGACATTGAGCAGGCTTTACGTGCAGAGCTCACTCCCGTCCAGTGTCCCGCTGGGCGTCTGTACGTCCCGTCTGCTGTTCGTGACCAGTTGATCTATTGGGCCCATACGTCACCCTCCTCTGGTCAACCTGGGATCGGTCAGACAGTGCACTGTTTGAGCGGGAGGTACTGGTGGCCTACCTTGGCTAAGGACATGAGGTTTTATGTTTCCTCCTGCTCGTTGTGCGCCCAGTGTAAGGCTCCTAGGCACCTGCCCAGAGGTAAGCTACACCCCTTACCCGTTCCACAACGGCCTTGGTCGAACCTGTCGATGGAGTTTCTGACTGATCTTCCACCCTCACAGGGTAACACCGCTATCCTGGTCGTTGTGGATCGTTTCTCTAAGTCCTGTCATCTCCTCCTGCCCGGTCTCCCTACGGCCCTTCAGACTGCGGAGGCCTTCTTTACGCACGTCTTTCAGCACTACGGGATGCCTGAGGATATAGTGTCTGATCGAGGTCCCAGTTCACGTCTAGGGTCTGGAAGGCGTTCATGGAACGTCTGGGGGTCTCGATCAGTCTTACTTCAGGGTTTCACCCCAAGAGTAATGGGCAGGTGGAGAGAGTAAACCAGGATGTGGGCAGGTTTCTGCGGTCCTATTGCCAGGACCGGCCGGGGGAGTGGGCGGCATTCTTGCCCTGGGCCGAGATGGCACAGAACTCGCTTCGGCACTCCTCCACTAACCTCTCTGCGTACTGGGGTAACATACAGTATGTTGCAGATGTTATCGCAGGTGCAGTGAAATGCTTATGTTTCTAGCTCCAACAGAGCAATACTGTAGGTAGCATGGTGGTTTGGATCGTTGGGCCAGTAACCAAAAGGTAAAAATCTGTTGTTCTGCCCTTGAGCAAGGCAATTAACCCTAATTGTTCCAGGGTCGCTGTCAATATTGGCTGATCCCTGGCCGTGACCCCACTCTCTGAAGGTGTCTCAGGGGAGTGGGATGTGCAACAAAACACATTTCCATTTCACACCTCACACTTGCACAGGTTACCCACTTGTACATACAGTACAGTGTAACATGACTGTATAATATAATACCCTCCAATTAAAACAATATTCAATAATACAAAAAAAAATGTAAAGAAAGGAAATAAAAAATATCACAACAAGCAATGTCTGGAATATAAATATATATGTATATAATGGTGTGTTGAGATATTATGGGCAGTATATGAATAGAACTAGTATGTACAGAATACAGAATACAGTACATACATATGAAGTGACCAGTGTTCAAAGACACTGTACACAGGGCTGCAGTCTCTAAGGTACAGGGTAGAGTACAGGGTGGTAGCCAGCTAGTTACATTGACTAAGTTCAGGGTGGAGGGCAGCTAGTGGTGACTATTTAACAGTCTGATGACCTGGAGATAGAAGTCATTTTTCATTCTCTCGTTCACAGCTTGCACCTGTACTGTCTGAACCTTCTAGATGGTAGCAGGGTGAACATGCCGTGGCTCGGGTGACTGAGATCCTTGATAATCTTCTTGGCCTTCCTGTGATACCGGGTGCTGTAGATGTCCTTGAGGGCAGGAAGTAAGCTGAGATCTGGTGTTTGGAGGGTGTTGTATACAGTATAATCCCAGTGTAAGTTTTTTTAACACACAGAAGTGAAGTGCTCTGAAACACTGAACCTAAATAATGGTGTTTTTAAGAGAATGTTGTGAAAACACTTTTTGGGGTTTCAGTTTATGCAAAAGGCAGCATCAAATCACAAAAACTGGGTTAGAAATGAGAATGGTTTATAACCTACATTTTTATTGATAATATAAGGGTCTACTGAGAATATTTTTAAAAGAATTCCACCTTTATTTTTTTCAAAGCTTTGTTTAGACATATTGGAAACAGGAGGGCCAGTAAGATGGTACATTTCATTGGAATTGTACCCTCTCAACCACATAGCCACTCTACAATAAATTATTCTGTGATGAATTGAAATTTACAACAAAAAAACAACAACAACATATACTTAGTAAAAATGTATGCAAGTCATACAGGGCCTGTGGTCTAACGGACAGCAGTAACGCACCTGGCTTAGACATTTCACCCCTCTTCCCACTGAAGATCGGGGTTCAATTCCGTGCTCCAGCCATTCATTCTGTTTCTCCCACCTATCTGTATCCCCTCTGTCATTTCATAACTGCCCAAATGTATGCAAGTCATTTAAATGATTTGTTAATTTTATTTTACTTTCAGGAATATAACCAAAGAGAGAGAAAATGTTATGATTTAACTTATTAAAGTCTTTGGTTTTAAACACATTGCAGTTCCTATCTTGGCACACATCATCCAAAGTTATACGCTGCTATGCACAGCCTTCCCAGAGCCACCAGTCATAAGCTTTAAGAGATGTCCTACCCTACATGACAAACTAGTCTACAGCTACCTTCCTTGTGACTCTCAAAAAACGTGGCTAGACCACAAACCCAGGGGCTTTTTAAAATGCAACCAGTGCAACCATTGCATAAACATTGCACATAAAAAGTATTTTGTTGACACAGCTTCTAAAACGGAGTATCAGGGTAGCATTTCATTAACTATAACAGCACTCATGTCATTTACCGATTGGAATGTCCACAGTGCAAGGTATTCTACATTTGACGGACATAGAAACGCCTTCGAGACCGCTTAGCGGAACACAAGTACACCATATAGGGAGGCTATGAAGACTACCCTATGACAAGGCACTACAAGTATTTACACCATGGCGACCCTGCCTCCATACAAGCTATGGGTATGGATCATGTTCCGGCCTCAATTAGAAAAGGGGACCACCCTAAACAGCTAAACCGAAGGCAAAGTTTTGGGATTTACATACTACAGGTCACTAAATTAAGTATCCTGGTTTAAATGAAGATATGTTTTTTTTAAACTTTCCTGTAGAGTTGTGAGAGGTCCCTTTGCTGTCATCTAGTGGACATATTGCTACATTGCCCTCAGCTATGTTTAGACTCCTGTGGTCTAGTCTACTATAAAACAGATGTCTCTCTTATTCTTACCACTTTTCCCAGTCATATTCAAGGTTAGAACTTTGTTTTTCTTGGGGTTCTGATGCTTCTAGCCTTGATTAGCACTTTGAAAACATATCTACAGCATTTTATTTTTTAATGTGTATAGTATTGCTTACAAGGTGTTGTCCAATGAATTATGTAACCACTCCCTCTTCAAATCAGGATTGATTGGAAAATGCTGTTCTAAAGAGGAAATTGTATTATTGTATCTTTGTACTCCCTGACGAAGGCCATGCAGCCAAAGTTTGTAATCTTTGTTTCCATTGAACATGCCATACAAATAAAGGAATTTTAATAAATGATATGAAGAGTGCCTTGCAATGGTGTAATGGACCATGATGAAACCATCAGGCAGATTAATGTTCAATGAGGACTGCACCCATTCCCACATCCAGAATTGTCAATGTGAAGGATTGTGTGGTACCGGTGGAGAAAGTTGTGTGTGTTAATTGTGGGGGCTGGAGATCGGAGGTGTCCAGTGAGAGAAAGGGAGACTGAGGTTGCCAGGGTTGGAGTAGTACAGAAAATGTATTATGTCGAAGCAGTGAAGAGAGTGGTAGAGGAAGATGTGTACAGGGTGAGGGATCCTGAGAGGATTCCTGTGAGTAGGCAGAGACCAAGAGACAGTGATGGGAAGAACATGAGCTTCAGAAAGGTGGAATTTTTAGCATTTATAGCCATGGTTGTCAATTATACTGCAGAAGTGGATTGAAAGTCACAGAAAATAGAAGTTGTGGTGGCAGAGGCAGAGAAGTATTTGAGATTGCAAGGATTAAATGCAGAACAGCTGCATGAGGTGTTGTGTGGTAGTGTTATGTCCTCTCAGACTGTTGGTCTGGAGTAGGACTAGATAGGGTTCAATAGTGGAATGAGTCGTAATTTGTTTGGAGTTGGCATGGCAAATTTAGCAATTTTGAATTGTCGTATCAAATAATATAATGTAGGTAGGTGATGAGTGACCTCACACACCAGTACAGAAGGTGGCGTTGTATGCACCTAAAAGTTGGATGCGATCCACCAACCAAATCTCAAAGAAGAAGAAGGAGAAGAAGAAATAGGATTTTCAATGAAAGAAGCAAGTGCAAAATACCAAATTCTTGCAGGTCAACCTCCCAGTGGAAGCTCCTCGGAGGAGGAAGGGGAGGACTGTCCTCCTCAGTGAATTTTATGGAAATAAAAATAGTGAAACATTTAAAAAGTCATCCATTTTAGATAAAACTATACTTAATATATTCCCGTCACCAAATAATTAATGAAAACACACTGTTTTGCAATGAAGGTCAATAGTAACCTCAACAGCACTCTGTAGGGTAGCACCATGGTGTAGCCGGAGGACAGCTAGTTTCTGTCCTCTTCTGGGTACAATTACTTCAACACACAACCTAGGAGGCTCATGGTTCTCACCCCCTTCCATAGACTTACACAGTAATTATGACAACTTCCGGAGGACGTTCTACAACCTGTTAGAGCTCGTGCAGCATAAACTGACATGTTGTCCACCTAAAATCAAAGGATCAGAGAATGAATCTAGTACTGAAAGCATGATATGCACCTAGCTAGCACTGCATTGCATAAAATGTGCTAAGTAATTGACTCAAAGAGAGAGAAAGACGATAATTGAACAGGGGCCCGCCGGTCTAACTGTTAATCTGTAACTGCACGATCATAACGGGTTTACTAACGCATTAGTTCTAGTAGCTATGTTTACTTGACGCTAGCTAATATGGTGAAAACAATGTAGGCAGTGTGTAGTGTTTAAGTTTAAATGTGACTTTGTATTATTTAGGTAGGGTAACTTCCTTATTGGGACATTGCATAATTCATTTGGGGGGCCTTGGGTGGCAAATAATATTGCTGGCGGGCCAGATTTGAACCACAGGTAGCCAGTTGGAGAACCATGTCTATTAAAGGGTAGCCAGTTTCTGCTCTGCTTGCTTTTATAACTCGGTGAAAGAGCGCAACACATACACACTGAACTATGATCAAATCTATAATTAATGACAATGAGACAAGAACATAATGCCCGGAAATAACAGTACTAATCACAATAGGCAAGCATTGTTTTGATAAATGTTGGGCTTTTCTTCTGATGTCTTTTCCCCAACTAGCGCTATGTTAGGTTACCCATCTAGTGGTTGAATGTTTTTATATTTCAGCATACTTTATACCGGTGGTGCAACTTTCACTGGGGACAGGGGTTATGTCCAGCGCACATTCTGAAATTGCATTTTTGTCCCCTCCAGTTTTATAATTGCAATGTGATACAAAATACAGCTAAGGCGTGCTTTAGGACCTTGCGGACGCCTCCGAGCAGTGAGGCTGTTTGGAGTGTTCAGCTGGCTGGATTTAGGACCGCTGGATTTAGGACCAAGGGCACACCACAGAGTGGGCTGACAGGCTGTGTGAAGGCAAAGCTGAGAGTTGAGCATAATTCACTGTGTATGAGTTGCACTCTTTCACCAAGTTGTAAAAGCAAGCAGAGCCTACTCTTTATTTGACTGATGTAGCTGGCAAGGTAACTACTGTTTAAATGAACATCATTTTTTAAAACTACTGTTTATTCGTAGTGCTGAGCTAGTATTGTAACTGACATGTTAGCTAATGTTTCATCCCCTCTCGACTGAGGTGAATTTACAAGCTACAGTAGCTACCTCAGCCAGGTCAGCTCTAGCTTCTAGTTATCTGTCAGATAGTATTAATAGCTGTCTAACAGCTGTTGTTTTTACGGAAATGTTTTGTAGTCTTTGTTTTGTCCCGTTTCAGATGTAAACTAACTTGGTTAGCGTTCGCCAGTTGATGTACCGTTAAAGAGAAAGCTGGCCAAAAATTGGCTAATGTTAGCCATTATTTTAGCTTCAATCACACAAGACCTGAATCAAACGATGAAACCATCTGCCAAAGATTGATATTCTGAAGTTTTTTCACTGCAATGTGAATTTATTAGTCATTATGGCAATGTAATGTTATTGATCTGTCAGTTTCCCAAGCTAATTCCCTACTTTTCTCACTGACACAGTAATAAAGAGCTCTAACATTACAGGCTTCACTGTCATGGTGCACCAGCTGGCTTTCTGTCTGACTCCTAAACCAAACCGCAATCCCGCAATATTATTTTAGGCGTATGTCATGCAGCTTGCCTGCCAGCCACGGTCCCAGCACTTTTGCGTCCTATAGGCAATATTGCATTTGCAAAATATCTTGAAAAATATGTACAATTACCAGAGATTCTCACATGGTAAAATGTCTGGTAAAATTTCCAGAGATTCTCACATTCTCCCTTATTGTGTATTACTGGGATATGTCAGCCAACGTCATTCAACAGGAGAGAGAATGCAGGAGGCAGTCAACTAATGAAGCATGCAGTTGACCATTATAGATCACTTTCTATGCAAGTGTTGCACAGCAATAAATAGAGAAAAACTACCCCATTCGAGTAATTCATTTCAACAATAATCTTAATTTGATTTCGCAAACAATAAGATGGCTTAATTGGAGTCTATTTCTGCCGAGCCTAGGCCTATATAAAATATACCTTTAATGGCTATGAGGCAGGCTATGAGGCTTAACAGAATCTTTCACAATAAAAAAAGTATATGGTCTAATGGAAGTGGGATTGTTTTATTAGGTCTACTTACAATTGCAACTGGCCAAAAATGTAGCATCCTACAAAAAACAATAATTTAAAGAAAAAAAGGTGACATCTGTGTCTGAATGTCTGTATCGGGATAGCCTGCTCCTGTAACGACGGAACACAGAAAATACTGTCCGTTTGATACCTAAATATCCCTGGATAAGCACTCACAATAATGTTAGTATTTACTAAATACAGTTATATAGGCCACTAAGTTACTTACTCAATGGGAAAGGTTGAATTTCCCCTCGGACACGATCTTGTGGATGACGGGTGAGAGAAGCGCAGGCAGTCCACAATTGACTTATGTGAAACCCGGATCCTGTGGTGAGTCTATATTGCATTCATAGAGGAAAAATAGGACTCGCAGGTGTAAGTCGATCCAAACATTGTTAGCACATAAAATGCAAGGTTATTTATTGTGCTGTATTCTGAGCATGCCACCCAAAACGCAGACAAGGATTCGGCACTCCTGAGCTCATTCCTGATTTGGCTCGATGCCTGGAATTCAAATCAGCTCAGTTTGAATTGAATTGAGGCCTAATCCAGCAAGGGTGTCGTTTTCTTAGCAAGGGAGGATATTTCTCAACCTGGGCGGACTGTGAGAGGAACACGTAAAAACGCAATGATATCCTTGGGCATGCTGTAGCCTTCCCATCTGGTGGAGAAGTTGTCCCTCAGCTGCTTGGTGAAATCTTCCATCACCTCTGTGACAATGCTGCGGACTGGTCCCTCTTCCTGTCGTTTCTTCAGTGTGCTGAAATGCAGCAGCCTTCCAGATGACAAGTCCAAATCGAACAACTCAAGATTCCTAGTAAAAACTGCAGATTAAACCCATTTAAGTGACTTAATATGTCCGCCAAAAAAGCCTTGTGTGTAGCTTGCAGTTATAAACGCTTCAATGTTTCTGCTCCGGCCTCTGTCTGGGGCGGGAAGGACACTTTGAAAGTTATATGCTTGGATTTTCAATGACGTCTGAGATTGAATTATTTGCAAACAGGGATATTTTCATTGCAAATAAGACACATTGGCTCGGGATTTGGAAAATATGGAAAGATGAACCTATCTCTGTACAATCTTCCCTGAAACTTCGATTTTTATTATCCACCTTTCTTTTGATACTTTTCTCTTGCTATCAAACTAATTGTTCTGAACAAATGTTGACGTATAACAAAGAATTGTAGCCTACAGTAGACTATATAGACCTGTTTTTCCCACCAATTAACGCACAGAGAAATAGACAAAAATAGTATTGAATAGAGATGTGATTTTGTGAGCATATTTATGGATTCATTATGTACTAATCAGATGTGTTAAAAATGTTGTTCAAATTGTAGTGTAGGCCAATGAATTGTGCTAATATTATATTACAACTTATGTTCTGGCCCGACGACTTTTGGCTCCGACACAATTTGGCCCAGGGCCAAACCTAGACGACAAACCCTGATTTGGGGGATGTCTGTAGACACCGCAGGAGTGCAGGGACGGTTTTAAAATTGTCTTTTGGAGAACACTGCAACGATTTCTGAGTACACCACAAAGGCTGCTGCTGGGATAAGAGTATGTTCATCCATGCCTCTCATCTTTGTGTGGGTGAAAAACAAATACAATACATTACATACATAGTGTACCTCACATAAATAGAACACAGAAGCATACAAGGTTATGCAAACTGCAAACAGTTTTGATTTTATTTTATTCAGATCCCCATTAGCTGTTGAAGAATCAGCAGATATTCTTCCTGGGGTCCACAAGCGCAAGTATATAATTGTATAAGTTCACAGTGAAATTCAAAATGTTCTCCAATCTAATCTCAGGTTAATCGCAAATTAATTATAAAAAAGTAACCTTTATTTAACTTGGCAAGTCATTTAAGAACAAATTCTTATTTACAATAACGGCTTACACCGGCCGACACTGGGTCAATTGTGCGCTGCCCTATGGGACTCTCAGTCACAGCCGGATGTGATGCAGCCTGTATTCAAACCAGATACTGCAGTGATGCCTTTTGCACTGAGATGCTGTGTCTTAGACAGCTGCGCCACTCGGGAGTGCCAATACAACAAGTCTATTAAGCCCTCGTCTTAATTTTTTTTTAACAATAGTGTATTGAGCTCAGAGCTGATGGCAATAAAGGATAATGATCTATCTTACCTTCTTCATC
Source organism: Salvelinus namaycush (assembly GCF_016432855.1). Classification (NCBI taxonomy): domain Eukaryota; kingdom Metazoa; phylum Chordata; class Actinopteri; order Salmoniformes; family Salmonidae; genus Salvelinus; species Salvelinus namaycush. The sequence goes on from NC_052314.1 coordinate 52,333,080, forward strand.
TCCAAGGTCTCCATCTTCACAGGGTGTAGTGATGTTGACAGTGAAGGTCTGTTTAGTGACAGGACTGGCAGCTAACCAGCTGTAAATGGAGTTGTAATGTTCTCTCCCTACCTCCAGAGGGAGTAAGAGGTTAGGTTGGTGGTGAGATCAAGTCTCACATGCACCTGTAAGGTCCTAACCGTTAGGACATGGAGAGCTAAACTTAAATTGAGGCTGGTATGTCTTGTCGGTATGTAGGCCTAGGTTGACCTTTTTTTACTTAAATTATGTGCATTTGGTTTATTGGTTGCAGCCTAACATGGTGGGAATTATGTTAAAGGAACAATTTGTACTGAACATACCAGTAGCCTATTTTACCGCTACGCCTAAACCTTAAGTGTAATCCTGTATGTCCTAATAATGTAATTAAAATGAAAGGACATTGCATAGTCCTACGATGTGGATGCTTTTTTGATTGGGGTAGTCCCGATAGGGGAATTCATTTCATTACATCATTGATGTTTCCTACTGTTGGTTTGTTGTTTTGAAACTATGTCCTTTATTTGCATCACTGCACGAGAAAAATAAAGAGAGAGTTAAATAGGGTAGTAAATAGAGCTTTTTCATGGGAGAAGAAAGCTATTACAGGTTGTGGTCTGCACAATATCTCTAACATGGCCTCAGGGGAATTCGTAAGACTACTATATAAATAAACTCAGCAAAAAATAAACGTCCCTTTTTCAGGACCCTGTCTTTCAAAGATGATTTGTAAAAATCCAAATAACTTCACAGATCTTCATTGTAAAGGGTTTAAACACTGTTTCCCATGCTTGTTCAACGAACCATAAACAATTAATGAACATGCACCTGTAGAACGGTCATGAAGACACTAACAGCTTACAGGCGGTAGGCAATTAAGGTCACAGTTATGAAAACTTAGGACACTAAAGAGGCCTTTCTACTGACTCTGAAAAACACCAAAAGAAAGATGCCCAGGGTCCCTGCTCATCTTTGTGAACATGCATGCTGCAAGGAGGCATGAGTACTGCAGATGTGGCCAGGGCAATAAATTGCAATGTCCGTACTGTGAGACGCCTAAGACAGCACTACAGGGAGACAGGACGGACAGCTGATAGTCCTCGCAGTGGCAGACCACGTGTAACAACACCTGCACAGGATCGGTACATCTGAACATCACACCTGCTTGACGGGTACAGGATGGCAACAACAACTTCCCGAGTTACACCAGGAATGCACAATCCCTCCATCAGTGCTCAGACTGTCCGCAATAGGCTGAGAGAGGCTGGACTGAGGGCTTGTAGGCCTGTTGTAAAGGCAGGTCCTCACCAGACATCACCGGCAACAACGTCGCCTATGTGCACAAACCCACCGTCGCTGGACCAGACAGGACTGGCAAAAAGTGCTCTTCACTGACGAGTCGCGGTTTTGTCTCACCAGGGGAAATGGTCAGATTCATGTTTATCGTCGAAGAAATGAGCATTACACCGAGCCCTGTACTCTGGAGCGGGATCGATTTGGAGGTGGAGGGTCTGTCATGGTCTGGGGTAATGAGTCACAGCATTATCAGACTGAGCTTGTTGTCATTGCAGGCAATTTCAATGCTGTGCGTTACAGGGAAGACATCCTCATCCCTCATGTGGTGCCCTTCCTGCAGGCTCATCCTGACATTACCCTCTAGCATGACAATTCTACCAGCCATACTGCTCGTTCTGTGCGTGATTTCCTGCAAGACAGGAATGTCAGTGTTCTGCCATGGCCAGTGAAGAGCCATATAGCACGTCTGGGACCTGTTGGATCGGAGGGTGAGGGCTAGGGTCATTCCCCCCAGAAATGTCTGGTAACTTGCAGGTGCCTTGGCGGAAGAGTGGGGTAACATCTCACAGCAAGAATTGGCAAATCTGGTGTAGTCCATGAAGAGGAGATGCACTGCAGTACTTAATGCAGCTGGTGGCCATACCAGATACTGACTGTTACTTTTGATTTTGACCCTCCCTTTGATCAGGGACACGTTATCCCATTTCTGTTAGTCACATGTCTGTGGGACTTGTTCAGTTTATGTCTCAGTTGTTGAATCTTGTTATGTACATACAAATATTTACAGCAGTTGACAGTTGACGCAGTTGACAGTGAGAGGACGTTTCTTTTTTTGCTGATTTTATGTTCCCCACCATTTAGTATGATATATTACTTTCTGTTTGGGTACATTATGAATGGAATAGCGTGTGTACATTATCACACGAAATAGAGGAAGCTATCATAGTTCCTCTGAATCGGATGATGTAACTTATCATACATTTTGGAGGATGTACAGTGCATTCGGAAAGTATTCAGACCCCTTGACTTTTTCCACATTTTGTTATGTTACAGCCTTATTAAGAATTTATTCAAAAAAATATATCTACAAACAATACCCCACAATGACAAAGCAAAAATAAGTTTAGACATTTTTGTAAATGTAAAAAAATGAAATATCACAAGTATTCAGACCCTTTACTCAGTACTTTGTTGAAGCACCTTTGGCAGTGATAAAAGCCCCGAGTCTTCTTGGTTATGATGCTACAAGCTTGGCACACCTGTATTTGGGGAGTTTCTCCCATTTCTTCTGCAGATCCTCTTAAGCTCTGTCAAGCTGAATGGGGAGCGTCACTGCACAGCTATTTTCAGATCTCTCCAGAGATGTTCGATCGGGTTCAAGTCCGGGCTCTGGCTGGGTCACTCAAGGACAGTCAGAGACTTGTACCAAAGACACTCCTTCGTTGTCTTGGCTGTGTGCTCGTTGTCCGGTTGGAAGGTGAATCTTTTCCCCAGTCTGAGGTCTGGAGCACTCAGGAGCAGGTTTTCATCAAGGATCCCTCTGTACTTTGTTCCGTTCATCTTTCCCTCAATCCTGACTAGTCTCTCAGTCTCTTCCGCTGAAAAACATCCCCACATCATGATGCTGCCACAACCATGCTTCATGGTAGGGTTGGTGCCAGGTTTCCTCCAGATGGGATGCTTGGCATTCAGGCCAAAGAGTTTGATCTTGTTTCTGATGGTCTGAGAGTCCTTCAGGTGACTTTTGGAAAACTCCAAGTGGGTTCTCATGTGCCTTTTACTGAGGAGTGGCTTCTGTCTGGCCACTCTGCCATAAAGGCCTGATTGGTGTAGTGCTGCATAGATGGTTGCCCTTCCGGAAGTTTCTCCCATCTCCACAAAGGAATTCTGGAGCTCTGTCGGAGTGACCTCAGGTTCTTGGTCACCTCCCCGACCAAGGCCCTTCTTCCCCAATTGCTCAGTTTGGCTGATCAGCCAACCCTAGGAAGAGTCTTGGAGATTCCAAACTTCTTCCAATAAAGAATGAGAGAGGGCCCTGTGTTCTTGGGGACCTTCAATGTTGCAGAAATGTTTTGGTACCCTTTCCCTGATCTGTGCCTCAACATAATCCTGTCTCTGAGCTCTGCAGATAATTATTTCGACCTCATGGCTTGGTTTCTGTTCTGACATGCACTGTCAAGTGTGAGACCTTTTATAGACAGGTGTGTGCTTTTCCAAATCATGTCCAATCAATTGAATTTACCACAGGTGGACTTCAATCACGTTGTAGAAACATCTGAAGGATGATCAATGGAAAACAGGAAGCACCTGAGCTCAATATTGAGTCTCATAGCAAAAGGTCTGAATACTTATTTAAATAAGGAATTTAAATGTCCAAAAATGTGTTTTCACTTAGTCATTATGGGTTATTGTTTGTAGATTGATGAGGAAAACATATATTTTAATCAATTTTAAAATATCTGAATACTTTCAGAATGCACTGTATAGTATTATACGTCTTTCTCTGAGACCAGGTTGCTTGTTGTGTTGTAACAACAAATGAGAATTATGTGGAGAATTCACGTTAGCGGTTAGGAAAAGTAATGACAAAGGTAAGGATAATTTATGTGAAAGGTTAGATGAGAATGCTGTTCATCGACTATTATCAGCTCAGCATTTAACACCATAGTACCCTCCAAACTCATCATCAAGCTCGAGACCCTGGGTCTCGACCATGCCCTGTGCACTGGACTTCCTGACGGGCCGCCCCCAGGTGGTGAGGGTAGGTAACAACATCTCCACCCCGCTGATCCTCAACACTGGGGCCCCACAAGGGTGCGTTCTGAGCCCTCTCCTGTACTCCCTGTTCACCCACGACTGCGTGGCCATGCACGCCTCCAACTCAATCATCAAGTTTGCGGACGACACTACAGTGGTAGGCTTGATTACCAACAACGACGAGACGGCCTACAGGGAGGAGGTGAGGGCCCTCGGAGTGTGGTGTCAGGAAAATAACCTCACACTCAACATCAACAAAACAAAGGAGATGATTGTGGACTTCAGGAAACAGCAGAGGGAGCACCCCCCTATCCACATCGACGGGACAGTAGTGGAGAGGGTAGTAAGTTTTAAGTTCCTACGGCGGACACATCACGGACAAACTGAATATGTCCACCCACACAGACAGCGTTGTGAAGAAGGCACAGCAGCGCCTCTTCAACCTCAGGAGGCTGAAGAAATTCGGCTTGTCACCAAAAACCCTCACAAACTTCTACAGATGCACAATTGAAAGCATCCTGTCGGGCTGTATCACAGCCTGGTACGGCAACTGCTCCGCCCACAACCGGAAGGCTCTCCAGAGGGTAGTGAGGTCTGCACAACGCATCACTGGGGGCAAACTACCTGCCCTCCAGGATACCTACACCACCCGATGTCAAATGAAGGCCATAAAGATCATCAAGGACAACAACCACCCGAGCCACTGCCTGTTCACTCCGCTATCATCCAGAAGGCGAGGTCAGTACAGGTGCATCAAAGCAGGGACCGAGAGACTGAAAAACAGCTTCTATCTCAAGGCCATCAGACTGTTAAACAGAAACCATTAACATTGAGTGGCTGCTGCCAACATACTGACTCAACTCCAGCTCACTTTAATAATGGAAATTGATGGGAATTTATCAAAAATGTATCACTAGCCACTTTAAACAATGCCACTTAATATAATGTATATGTATATACTGTACTCTATACCATCTACTGCATCTTGCCTATGCTGTTCTGTACCATCACTTATTCATATATCTTTATGTACATATTCTTTATCCCTTTACACTTGTGTGTATAAGGTAGTTGTTGTGGAATTGTTAGGTTAGATTACTCGTTGGTTATTACTGCATTGTCAGAACTAGAAGCACAAGCATTTCGCTACACTCACATTAACATCTGCTAACCATGTGTATGTGACAAATAACATTTGATTTGATTTGATTTAGATGAATTGGGATAAGGTTAGAATAATGGTTAGGGGAAGGGTAAGAGAAAATGCTACAATTTACCCTGATGCAACTTAAACACACAAGCTTTGGATTGCTAGACGGTCGCGATATACACCCTACCCATCCTCCGCAACCAACCTCCCTCCAATTTATTTTTCTTAAGTAACCTTCTGTCTTTATAATCAATACTAATTATTGGAGGTGAAAAGATTTAAGTAAAATACCAAACGTCTTTCCATTGAGTCCATAACTACAGAGTATGCCAACACTTGATTGGTTGTTTTGATTCACAAGACATGTGGAACAATGATTATAAACTCCACATTTACAGTGTCTGTGATTGTTAACTGATTCATCTCTCGTTAGAATTGATCTGAGTTAATTAAAGGGTATTTTCCTCTGAAAGATGACTTTCCTTCTCTCCAATTACTTTTCTCACACTAATACACAAACAGTATAGACTTGTTTGTGTTTCCCATTTCAATGAAGTTTGAGGACAATTCCTTCTATGATGATGTAACTTTCTATAGAGGATGTGCCCAACCAATATATTCAAATGTAATACCGATCAGATTTTCATTCATGAGTTTCATCCCAAGTAGGCATGTTAAATGTTAGTTAGACTGCTCCACTCTAAACAGAAAATGTTGGTGGTTTCCTGTGATTACGTGGTCAGTGTCTATCTGTCACGTAGCCAGATGGTAGAGTGAAAGACGTGTGGTTGAGGAACAGGTCATGTGCTTTATTAAATAGATCATGGGCAGACAAGTGAGATGGGTGAAAATGTTGTAGTTAGTTTCATGACAAGTGTTGCAGCATGAGCAAAACAAGACTGCCGTTTTTGGGGGTCTTAAAAACTTCTTGCGACTACAGGGGGTGCTGTTCCGAATTAGCATTTTGTCGTCTCCAAATTAAACTGCCTAGTACTCAATTCTTGCTCGTACAATATGCATATTATTAATTCTATTGGATAGAAAACACCTTCTAGTTTCATACAACGTTGAAATGATGTCTGTGGGTGACCCAGAACTCTTTCTACAGCGAAATCCATGACAGACAGTGAAAGGTCTGAGAGCGAAGCTCTGGTTTCAGATCAGTTTTTAAGGTCTCTGTCTATCCTATGGAACGACACGAACTGCACCCGCCTTCCCCTGGATGTCAGTAACCAATGAGAAGTGGAATGGGCCTTCTAGGTAGCTCTCAGAGGTTATAAAAGACCAAGGAGTGAGAGTAGCCCCCCTTTCGACGCTCGCCCTTACGCAGGATGGGACCTCCGGACGCCATTTTCACAGGCTCGGTTATCAACTTGAAATGTATCCGTCTGTAATTTAATTCGATATAGGACTTAGAAACATCATAAGGTAGTTAATTTAAACCGTTTTATAGCAATTTATATCCGTTTAGTGCGATTTTGAGGAATTTCTTTGTTGTGCACTCTGAAACTTTGGACACGTTTTGGGGTCCCGTTCGATCGTTAGTGGATATTTCGAAGGACAGAGGACATCTATCGACCAAAAGACGTTTATAACATAGAAAGGATACATTGCCCAAGAATATGATGGAAGAACAGCTCAAAGTAAGCAATATTTAATATGATAAATTGTTGTTCTGTCGAAATATTTTAAACGCATATTTCGCCATTTTGTTTGGTATAGCTTCACTTGGCGAACCCTGTATTGAAAAGTAAGGATAATTTTAAAAATGTAAATCAGCGGTTGCATTAAGAACTAATTTGTCTTTCGATTCCTGTCAACCCTGTATTTTTTAGTCAAGTATATGATTAGCTTTCAATTAAACTAGATCACTCTGATAGATGACGTCAGACATATTGAGGCTTGATTTCCTAGTATTTTTATTGTGTAACCACGGTTTTGTATGGCTAAATATGCACCTTTTCGAACAAACTGTATATGTATGTTGTAAAATGATGTTACAGGAGTGTCATCGGAAGAATTCTGAGAAGGTTAGTGAAAAAATTAATATCTTTTGGCGGTGATTACGTTATAGCGCTCTTTGGCTGGAATCGATGCTCTGGTAACGTTTGCACATGTAGTATGCTAACTTATCGATTTATTGTGTTTTCGCTGAAAAACGCTTAGAAAATCTGAAATATGGTCTGAAATCACAAGAACTGGGTCTTTCCATTGCTATGCTTTGTCTATTTTTATGAAATGTTTTATGATGAGTAAATTGGTCATACACGTTGCTCTATCTAGTAATTCTAGTCGATTTGTGATGGTCGGTGCAATTGTAAACTGTGATTTCTACCTGAAATATGCACTTTTTTCTAACAAAAACTATCCTATACCATGAATATGTTATCAGACTGTCATCTGATGGTTTTTTTTATAGGTTATTGGCTATCAATATCTTAGTTGAGCCGAATTGGTGATAGCACCTGAAGGAGTAAGAAACTGATGGAGTTAGAATAGTGGTGTATTTTGCTAACATGTTTAGCTAATAGATTTACATATTTTGTCTTCCCTGTAAAACATTTTAAAAATCTGAAATGGTGGCTTTATTCACAAGATCTGTATCTTTCATCTGGTGTCTTGGACTTGTGATTTAATGATATTTAGATGCTACTATCTACTTGTGAAGCTATGCTAGCTATGCTAATCAGTGTGTGGGGGGTGGGGGGTGCTCCCGGATCCGGGATTGATACTCGTGAAAGGTTAACTGGAAAAAACAGACTCTAAATGGTGTAGCTTACGTATATAATATATACTCTACTTTGTGACAAGTGTGTTGATACTGAGATATCGAAGCTATCTACTCTGTGAAGCCCAGCATTCAGCTCAGTCTGAAACTCAGCAGGTGAAAGAGATTGTGGGAAAGTATTTTTTTTATACACTTAATTAGTTATACATATATGCTGGTTTCTGGTGAAAAAGTGCAACACCCTGACAACTGTGCACCGAAGGAGGGGTTGTCAGTGTGAGCTGCAGAAACATCTGTTTTAGGAGGAGCCATAGACAGTTCTTCACACTGACCATAATGCTAAAGATCAGGAATCAGGAAGTTAAAATGTAACAAAACACTGGAGTCACAATATTGCACAATCTGAACTTTGTAGAAAAATACATCACATAAATACACAGAATGATAAATGAGGCACTCATGTTTTCTGACCAAATGTGATTAAAATTATATTTGGCATGGAATAATTTACAAGACATGTTTTTATATAAACATAAATTGGCACAATAATGCATGACCACAGTCCAAATGTAAAAGCATAGAACGGTTAGAGAACATTTTGCTGACACATGATTTAAGTTACACTTACAATATACAGTACACTGACTCAGAGTACAAATTGGTGTACACTGGCTCAGAGCACAAAACTCTTCCTGGGGTCCACACAAAACATTGAACCGTACATTCAAACTGCATGAACACAGTTATTGTCAAAGCAAGATCTGAACTACACTTAATCAAGTCTGCATTTTGTGAAAAGCAATAAGAGTAAAATGTCACCAAAGATCACTTTCTGAGTCAAAAAGCAAATCAAGATCTACCACTCAGAAATGTTTCAACAGAATTTGGTGGTTTCCAACGTAGCCTAATTGTCACGTTCTGAACTTAGTTCCGTTTTTATGTCTTTATTTTAGTTTGGTCAGGGCGTGAGTTGGGGTGGGCATTCTTTGTTTTGTTCTGTATGTTATATTTCTATGTGTTTGGCCTAGTATGGTTCTCAACCAGAGGCAGGTGTCAGTTGTTGTCTCTGATTGGGAGCCATATTTAGGTAGCCTGTTTTCTATTGTGTTTTGTGGGTGATTGTTTCATGTGTTAGTACCAATCGTTACTGGTTCGGTTTTCATTTATTCTCTTGTTCTTTTGTATTTTGTATTCATTCTCGATTAAATGATATTATGGATACGTACCACGCTGCATTTTGGTCCTTCCACCAACGAAAGCCATTACACTTATAGCCATTGTGCTGAGGAGTAGGTGGCTTTTTCTCACCAAACATCTACTTTTTATGTTCACAGCTGCTATCCACTGGCAAGCTAAATAATGACCAGTTATAAAAAAAATATACAGGGGCGGCACCTACATTTAAACAACAGAACAGACAATACTGAAAAGAAGCTTTGGCACAGCAGTAGTATAGTAAGTACACTAATTAATTGTATTAAAAGAGGTTCCATTTGTTTTAACCTATACATTTGGACAATGGGCACTTGAAAAGAGGGATCATCCTACTAATAACCCTAGGCATAGTTATTGAATTTGTCTGCATCAGTGAATCTCATCAAGCCCCCAAATCAACAAGAGACTGTGAGAATGACCAACAAAGGAAGTTTGAAATGATAACAGCACAATCGTTAAATGGGAATTTCCTCCAGTAACAACTGTGCCTCCATTAAGTTTTCCAGATGAATATTTACTATAATTTTGTCTCAACATCCACTGTAAGAGGTAACACCTTCTCTTGGATGTGAATTATCATGTTACCCTCTCAGTAACTTGCTGTTCTCTCTCTCCTTCATGCTGTGTCAACATCCTCGCTGGCAGCCATGTGATGTTACTGGAGTGTATAATAAACTAATGTTCAGGTTAGTGTTGTCTCTAAGCAGATCCAGTTCTGGTATACCTCTTCGCTCCTCCTAGACAGGGAGAGGGAAAGAGGTAGGGAGGGAAGGATTGAGAGGGACAAGGAAAGAGGGGCAGAGACGCGGGGAAGAAAACGTGTAGCAAGAAAGTTAAAGAAAAATAATAATGTGTTTCGTTATTAGATACTTTGTACCAGAGGAAGGAAACAAGACACGTCTGATGCTCTCTTGTCTATTCTCATTGTTCTGCATTAAGTAACTCAACAGTCAACACATCTAGAACATTCCTAAATCTAGTGGGAGGAGCCAAGAAGCCAAGCTTAAAAGTCCACTGACTTGACAAATACTGTAAAAGACACGGGAAGATCAAAGGCATTACTATACTGAACAAAAATATGAATTAAACATGCAACAATTCCAAAGATTTTACTGAATTACAGTTTATATAAGGACATCAGTCAATTGAAATTAATCCAATAGGCTCCAATCTATGGATTTCTCATGACTGGGCAAGGGCGCAGCAATGGGTAGGCCAGAGAGGGCATAGGTCCACCCATATGGGAGCCAGGCCCAACCCTCCCACCCCTCCCAGATGACCTGCAGGTGAAGAAGCCTGATGTGGAGGTCCTGGTTGGTATGGTTACATGTGGTCTGCAGTTGTGAGGCCGGTTGAATGGGTAGGTGTGTCCAAACGTTTGACTGGTACTGTATGTACAATATGCAGTGTGGCTTCTCATTGTGCAACCTAAACATTTCATATGGGAAAAACTGGTTGCAGTGACATCAGGCCGGTTATCAAACTCAAGTGGTCTGTGCAACTCAATACCACATTAACTCACTGGCACAGAGCTAAAGCCTACAGTTGTAGCCTTGAGGGCTACAAAAGCTGCTGTATTTCATCTCCTATGTTTATCAGCCTGTAGCATTATTACTAAACTGGTTATCTGCTGGTTTACTGTGAGTTCTCTGCATAGTGAATGTCATCTTGTTTTCTTTCAGCTGAATCTATGAAGGCAAATAAAGGAAATGAAACATACAGTGTGGGTGGGAGTAACTGACAGATATGCACAAATGCTCACCCCAAGGACAGGTTCCACAAACACTAAGGACTCTTTTTTCCACCAGAGAAGCTATAAATATTGTCAGAGTCTGCTTGTGTGTATGTGCCTTCTGCATTTTCAACATTTAGAGAAGTGGTCTGAAATAATGCAACTGTCTGACCAAGCAGAGGAAGTGTGGAAGATACACCTCTTCATTTGACCTGCATCCGTTGTTCAGGCAAACATTTCCTACCTATTCCAAAACACGATCCTTGATAATTAAAAAAGGTTGTGCACAAGGAGAATGACCTCACCCACCTACAAGATTAATACCTGCATGTGAGTGTCCGTTTCTCCTCTTCTTAAGATAGATTGCAAGTCCAACAAGTCCTGAAGCAACCAGAACGCAGATTACAGCAATAATAAGACAACCTTGAGTCCTCTCATCACCATCTAAAGTAAAAAGAGAGCAAACAATATTTTAATTTAAACATTGGGATTCATAAAATGAGCTCTACCATACTTATTGCTTCATATACAAGTTGGTATTGTCTGGATATCTGCAATTTAACATTGCTACTGTATATGTTTTTACCTGCCACCTTGGATGGATCACTCTCTATACAGGGATTTGGAACAACAGCATTCTCCTTGCTGACTCGGTTGGCAGCCTCACATCTGTAAGACTCTCTGTTCTGTTCATCCACCTTGAGCAGTATAGAGAGTGTGATATTGAGGTCAGGACTGCTGGTATGGTTGAGTTTCTCCTCTCCTCGGTACCAGGACAAGGTCACATCTCTCCCGTTCTCCACAGAACACAACACACTACAGGAGCTGCTGTCATGGACTGTCACTTGAGGTTTGGACAGAACTGGAAGACAAATAATGAATAAATGGGAATTGGTGACATGGTAGTTATCTTTAAATTGTCAAAGAGCAGATGCTACATACATTTTTGGACTTATACATTCATGATTTGGACACATTGATTCCTGAAGAATATAACTCATAAATGCTTCATGAGCTTAGACCCGTCAGAGAACCCATCAGCTTGTTTTACTCCAGTGTTTGTAAACAAAGAAATTGTAAGCAAACACTATATATAGTCTAAAAACATGGTTACAACTATAATTGTTATATAATGGTTGATCAGTCCTTGCATCCATAGCTCTGTCTATGAATTTGACAGTGGTTACATTTCTCCAGAAACATCCCTCAGCTTTTTACCGAACCAATAAAGCAACAGCTTTAGTATTGTTTCTACTGCTCATTGCCACTTTAATGATTTAGTAATTTACAGCACACACACACTTACAGTACACAGTCAGCTGAAATGCATGTGTCATCTCTTCATCTGCATTGTCCACAGTGTAAATCCCAGAATCGTCTATTTGTAGGTCTGACAAAGTGAAGAATCCAGTAACATTGTTCCAGTGAAGGCGGTTTTCAAATCTCTTCTCAAGGTTTGTATTACATTGTTTACCAGGGTACACGTGTGCAATATTGCCAAGGTCTTCATAAAGTAAAGTGCCAGACTTCAACACCTTTTCTGGAAAAGAGAGAGACTTTCCCACGATGCCTTTCACCTGCCAAGTCTCAGGTTGGGTAGAATGCTGGGCTGAGCAGAGTACTGTGGAGAGAAAGAGAGACTCAATATCAACACATTGACAATATCAAAGTTCTTCTCTAATAACATAGCAATGTAGCAAATTAATTGTTCTTGATTGCTTGAGAAGTGTCCACACAGAAATAACTTTTTCTAAACAACTAACAGTCAGCCCCAAACTGAAACAAGTTGGCCAAAATGACACATTTCATTTGCGAAATGCATTAAGACTTAAATACATGACACAAAATCAACTACATCCATCAAAACATACAACTTATTACCTAATAAAAAAAATCTTTACACAACGGCCCAATAAATACTAACTACAACTATCAATATACCCATACATGGTAAAACCTCTTATATTTCTGGGTCATCTGTTGATACTATAATTATAGCATGACCATAAAGACAAGTAACCATATCACAGCATGGGTGTATTCTTTTGTCCTAAAATGATTTGACCAAAGATGACCAATGCAGAAAGAATGTCACATCTGAACCCCTCTTCCTCTATTGGCCCCTCTACCTCTCCGTTGACCATGCCCTCTGCCTTTAACTTGGTCCATTCTTGCAAACAGCAATTCAGAGGTGAGTGACCTCTTTAATGCATGAATAAGGACTGATTGCTGACTGAACAATTGTGCAAAGAAGTTTTGCACATGTTCAGAAGTAGTTCACAATCATGGGAATCATTTATATCAGCTGTGACCAAATGTTTTAATTTAGTTTGACATGATTTAATCAACTGAATTTTGCTTCTTTTGTAGAGAGTTGTGATTACTGTTTTGCAAAAAAAATTGCTTAGCATTTGCTATGATGTGTCATAACCTAATGGTTATGGTTATGATGTGTCATTAAAAGTTTAATTGAAAGTGTCTTAGCAATCGAGAAAAACTGTAAAGGCCTGATGACAGTTGGGAAAGACAGTTAGGAAAGAAATGACAGGACTGGTAGCTCTACGAATTTGTTTGTACACACTCTTAGAAAAACTGTTCCAAAAGGGTTCTTCGGCTGTCCCCATAGCATAACTTTTTTTGATTCTAGGTAAAACCCTTTTTGGTTCTCAGTCTAACCCTTTTGGGTTCCATGTAGAGTAAATGGGGGGCAAAGTACGGCCCGCCGGGCACTTCAATCCGGTCCGCGAGACATACACCTTTATTCCCCCCCAAATTTTTGGTATCCAATTGGTAGTTATAGTCTTGTCCCATCGCTGCAACTCCCATACGGACTTGAGAGAGGTGAAGGTTGAGAGCCGTGCGTCCTCCAAAACATGACCCAGCCAAGCCGCACTGCTTCTTGTTCCAATGCCCACTTAACACGGAAGCCAGCCGCATGCATCAGGCCCGGAACAGGAGTCGCTAGAGCGTGATGGGACAAGGAAACCTCAGCCTGTCAAACCCTCTCCTAACCCGGACGATGCTGGGTCAATGTGTGCCGCCTCATGGGTCTCACAATCACAGCCAGCTGTGACACAGCCAGCTGTGACACAGCCTGGGATCGACCCAGGGTCTGTAGTGACACCTCAAGCAATGCGATGTAGTGCCTTAAACCGCTGCGCCACTCAGAAGCCAGGATATGCATATCATTGGTATCATTGGATAGAAAACACTTTGAAGTTTCAAAAAATGTCTGAGACTATAACATAATTGATATGGTAGGCAAAAATCCGAAGGAAAACCAGCCAGAATTTATTTTTTGAGGTCCCAGGCTCTTATAATAGAAAGCTATGGATCCTATGTAATTCTGGCTCCCAGATTGCAATTTCTATGGCTTCCACTAGATGTCAAAAGTTTTTGTTCAAGGTTCCAGGCTTGTTTCTTAAAAAATGAGTAAGAATTTTGAGTTTTTGTATAGAGACCACTGGAACAATATCAGTATTTCGGCGCGCAAGGAAGAGGATGTGTGCTTAGTAATTTGACTTTCCTATTGAACATACTACTTTCCGTATGAAATATTATAGTTTATTTATATTTTAGGGTACCTGATGATTAAATAGAAATGTCGTTTGACTTGTTTGGACGAAGTTTAGCGGTAGCTTTTTAGATTCCTTTGTCTGCATGTTGAACGAGTGGATTCCTGAAATCGATGGCGTCAACTAAACAGACTTTTTGGGATATAAAGAAGGATTTTATCAAACAAAACGACCATTCATGTTGTAGCTGGGACCTTTGGGATTGCAAACAGAGGACGATTTTCAAAAGTAAGTGATTTATTTAATCGCTATTTGTGATTTTGTGAAGCCTGTGCTGGTTGAAAAATATGTTGATGTGGGGCGCCGTCCTCAGACAATCGCATGGTACGCTATCGCTGTAAAGCCTATTGTAAATCAGACAATGCAGTTAGATTAACAAGTATTTGGGGTGGCAGCGTAGCCTTGTGGGTAGAGCATAACTGGAAGGTATGCTCTAACCATAGCCATAACTGAAAGGTTGCCAGTTCAAATCCCCGAGCTGACAAAGTACAAATCTGTCATTCTGCCCCTGAACAAGGCAGTTAACCCACTGTTCCTAGGAAATCATTGAACATTTGAATTTGCCTAGTTAAATAAATGTAAGCTTTTAAAGAATGACAGAAGTTTGCACAAGAGGGCTTTATAAACAAAAAGAGAGCAGTGATTTGATCTACAAGACTGATAAGACTCATATAAAATAATAAGAAGAAGAAGAAGACTGATATAAAATGCAATGATTTGTAATAAAGCAAAGTGTGCTGTTCTAAACTGAATCTAATGGTTTCCGTGTAGTGGCAGTTGCACTCATATATAAATGGTGTCATCTTAGTCTAGTACTGGCAGGAAAGCTGACTGAATTATCTGCTTTCTGCTGTTCAAGGAGAGGCATGATCTATTTACAAAGAAGAAGCCCATTTTATTCTCAACTAAGTAACCTCTACGGGATCGGTGTCCCCCAGAGATGTTCGAGCTAACGTAGGCTAATGTGATTAGCATGAGGGTGTCAGTAGCAAAATAAATTCTCAGGACAGAGACATATCTGATATGGGCAGAAAGTTTAAATTCATGTTAATCTAACTGCACTGTCCAAATTACAGTAGCTATTACAGTAAAATAATACCATGATATTGTTTGAGGAGAGTGCACAATTATGAACATGAAAATGCATTAATAAACCAATCATGCAGTATTGATATAACATCTTTAACAGATATACAATGGTTCATTGGATCAGTCTAAAACTTTGCACATACACTGCTGCCACCTAGTGGCCAAAATCTAAATTGCGCCTGGGCTGGAATAATACATTATGGCCTTTCTCTTGCATTTCAACGATGGTACAAAAAATATATATTTTTTAATTGTATTATCTTTTACCAGATCTAAAGTGTTATAGTCTCCTACATTAATTTCACATTTCCACAAACTTCTAAGTGTTTCCTTTCAAATGGTATCAAGCATATGCATATCCTTGCTTCAGGTTCTGAGCTACAGGCAGTTTGATTTGCTCATGCCATTTTAGATGAAAATTGAAAAAAAGGGTCAGACGCTTATTTCCATAAGCTTTTTAAAAGATAACTTTTAGTCAATCCAGATGTCCAGATATTTATAAGTGGGACGCGATCAATGTGGGCACCATCCAGATACATTTTTAGGAGAATTGGAAACATCATGTACTTGGTTTTAAATGCATACAAAGGCCGATTGCAGCTCCGAAAAAGCCTGGTCAACAGTGGCCAAATAGCCGTGGACAAAAGTTTTGAGAATGACACATTAATTTTCACAAAGTCTGCTGCCTCAGTTTTTATGATGGCAATTTGCATATACCCCAGAATGTTATGAAGAGTGATAAGATGAATTGCAATTAATTGCAAAGTCCCTCTTTGCCATGCAAATGAACTGAATCCCAAAATAACATTTCCACTGCATTTCAGCCCTGCCACAAATGAACCTGCTGACATCATGTCAGTGATTCTCTCGTTAACACAGGTGTGAGTGTTGACGAGGACAAGGCTGGAGATCACTCTGTCATGCTGATTGAGTTTGAATAACAGACTGGAAGCTTCAAAAGGAGGGTGGTGCTTGGAATCATTGTTCTTCCTCTGTCAATCATGGTTACCTGCAAGGAAACACGTGCCATCATCATTGCTTTACACAAAAAGGGCTTCACAGGCAAGGATATTGCTGCCAGTAAGATTGCACCTAAATCAACCATTTATTGGATCATCAAGAACTTCAAGGAAAGTGGTTCAATTGTTGTGAAGAAGGCTTCAGGGCGCCCAAGAAAGTCCAGCAAGCGCCAGGACCGTCTCCTAAAGTTAATTCAGCTGTGGGATCGGGGCACCACCAAAACAGAGCTTGCTCAGGAACGGCAGCAGGCAGTGGTGAGTGCATCTGCACGCACAGTGAGGCGAAGACTTTTGGAGGATGGCCTGGTGTCAAGAAGGGCAGCAAAGAAGCCACTTCTCTCCAGGAAAAACATCAGGGACAGACTGATATTCTGCAAAAGGTACAGGGTTTGGACTGCTGAGGACTGGGGTAAAGTCATTTTCTCTGATGAATCCCCTTTCCAATTGTTTGGGGCATCCGGAAAAAAGCTTGTCCGGAGAAGACAAGGTGAGAACTACCATCAGTAAAGCATCCTGAGATCATTCATGTGTGGGGTTGGTTCTCGGCCAATGGAGTGGGCTCACTCACAATTTTGCCTAAGAACACAGCCATGAATAAAGAATGGTACCAACACATCTTCCGAGAGTAACTTCTCCCAACCATCCAGGAACAGTTTGGTGACGAACAATGCCTTTTCCAGCATGATGGAGCACCTTGCCATAAGGCAAAAGTGATAACTAAGTGACTCGGGGAACAAAACATCAATATTTTGGGTCCATGGCCAGGAAACTCCCCAGACCTGAATCCCATTGAGAACTTGTGGTCAATCCTCAAGAGACTCCTCAAGAGACAAACAAAACCCCACAAATTCTGACAAACTCCAAGCATTGATTATGCAAGAATGGGCTGCCACCAGTCAGGATGTGGCCCAGAAGTTAATTGACAGCATGCCAGGGTGGATTGCAGAGGTCTTGAAAAAGAAGGGTCAACACTGCAAATATTGACTCTTTGCATCAACTTCATGTATTTGTCAATAAAAGCCTTTGACACTTATGAAATGCTTGTAATTATACTTCAGTATTCCATAGTAACATCTGACAAAAATATCTAAAGACACTGAAGTAGCAAACTTTGTTTCATTCTCAAAACTTTTGGCCACAACTGTATACACAACAGTGTCATCTGCATACAGTATGTTAATCTTTTTTGCAGAAAGACCAATATATTATATATAGACAGTAAGACATACAGGACCTAAAATCAACCTGTTGGACACCTTTCCTAATATCAAAGAAACTGGACTGGTCCTATCTGTCAGGTAGATTATAAACCTGAGCCACAGAAAAACATTTGGTGAGACAGCATTTGTCCCAGTATTTTTCAATATGTTGTGGCGGTGTCACGTTCTGACCATAGTTCTTTTGGTTTTTCTTTGTTTTAGTATGGTCAGGGCGTGAGTTGGGGTGGGCAGTCTATGTTTTCTGTTTCTATGTGGGGTTTCTTGTTTGGCCTGATATGGTTCTCAATCAGAGGCAGTTGTTAGTCATTGTCTCTGATTGGGAACCATATTTAGGTAGCCTGTTTTGTGTTGGGTTTTGTGGGTGGTTGTCTTCTGTCTTTGTGTCTATGCACCAGATAGGACTGTTTCGGTTTTCCACATTTGTTGTTTTTGTATTTTGTAGTGTTCTCCTTTTTTGTCGTTGTTAAACATGATGAACACTAACCACGCTGCGCTTTTGTCCGATCCCTGCTACACCTCCTCTTCAGACGAAGAGGAGGAAATCTGCCGTTACAGAATCACCCAACAACCAAGGACCAAGCAGCGTGGTAAAGGACAGCAGCAGCAGCGGCAAAAGACACAGGATTCATGGACTTGGGAGGAGATTCTGGACGGCAAAGGACCCTGGACTCAGCCAGGGGAATATCGCCGTCCCAGGGCAGAGTTGGAGGCAGCGAAGGCAGAGAGGCGCTGGTATGAGGAGGCGGCGCGGTTGGAAGCCCGAGAGTCAGCCCCAATAATTTCTTGGGGGGAGGCACACGGGGTGTGTGGCTAAGCTAGGTAGGAGACCTGAGCCAAGGAAATCTGCCGTTACAGGCGGCGCTGCCACATCGAATGCGTTTACAATATATTTGCATTAGTTCACATCATAGAAAAACGTATCAAAAAGTTTTGCAACTGAAAAAAAGCAGGTGTTTCTTATTGGACAAGTACCTCAATTTAGCCCAAGTTCCTCGAGAAGCCCTGACTGCAGTGTGCAGTTCGGGGCCTTTGCTCAATGTGGGCGGAGTCAAACGTCGGAGCCGGGCTCAATGTGGGCGGAGTCAAACGCGTTTAACCCGAACTCTTCCCGTCTCCTTCAAGGTCACCCAAGTTGAGGTAAACGTTGAAGGTATCAACGTGAACGAAAGCGAATCTTAAATCGAACCTAAGCTAACCTACATGGATAAAAATATAAACCATGGAAGTAAGTAAGACTGTCATTATGCATAAAGTATTTTGTAATATTCATGTTATACCAGTGTAGTGGTATGTTTTTATATGACCAACTACCGCACTGATGTTAGCATAGCACCCATTTGCACCTGAGCTAGCTAATTGCTCACAACGAGGTAATCTTATTTGGACAGAATTGCCTACATGAGCAGTAAGCCTAGGTTTCCATGTACAGTTATGTAATTGATTTCATTGTTGAATGTCTGTGTTTCTTCAATGCCTTGTTTTGTTTGGCTGGCTCTAAATGTGTATTGTTGATGCCATTCCCTTAGTTACACATAGCGAGTCTACAAAGCCTACACATTGTATATACAATAATGACATCCCCTGGTCCCAACATACATGGCAGGTCAAAAGTCATTGTAACTTTTCCACACTGCAAACTGAAGTTAAATAAGAAAAAACTTCAAAACACATTTACGAAGAAAGCATACAGATTGTTTTGAAACAGTGTCCAAGGAAAGATTTTTGGCATATGAGTGCATTGATGTGAGAAATGGTGTGTTTGCAGTCAAAAATACATTTTCTGGTACAGCAAAACTCATACATTGTTACATTCGTTGAAATGAGTAGACCAAGGCGCAGCGTGCATAGAGTTCCACATATTTTTAATAAATCGAAACTGACCAAAACAAAACAATAAAGCACAAACGAAACGTGAAGCTACTGGTGTGCACTCAGGCAACTAACTGTAGACAAGATCCCACTAATAACCATGGGGAAATGGCTATCTAAATATGATCCCCAATCAGAGGCAACGATAAACAGCTGCCTCTGATTGGGAACCATATCAGGCCACCATAGAAATACAATTTCACCTAGATGACCCACCCAAGTCACTATCACGCCCCAACCAACACAGAGAAAAAACAGCTTACTATGGTCAGGACATGACAGTACCCCCCCCCCCCCCCCCCCCCCAAAGGTGTGGACTCCGACCGCAAAACCTGACTCAATAGGGGAGGGTCCGGGTGGGCATCTATGATGGATGACACAGGGCGTCGGGGGCGGCTCCAGTGCGGGGCGCATCGCCGGAAGCTCCGGACCGTGGTTCGTCGCCAGAGGCTCCAGACTGTGGATCGTCGCCGGAGAAACCGGACCGTAGATCGTCGCAGGAGGCTCTGGACTGAGAACCCCTGCTGAAGGCTCCGGACCACCGACCGTCGCCGGAAGCTCTGGACTGTGAGGGCGCACTGGAGGCCTGATGCGTGGTGCCGGCACTGGTGGCACCGGGCTGATGACACGCACCTCAGGGCGAGTGCGGGGAGGAGGCACAGGACGTACTGAGCTGTGGAGACGCACTGGAGGCCTGATGCGTGGGACCGGTACAGGTGGCACCGGGCTGATGACACGCACCTCAGGGCGAGTGCGGGGAGGAGGCACAGGACACACTGGACAATGGAGGCGCACTGGAGGTCTAGAGCGCAAAGCTGGCAAAACCCTTCCTGACTGGATGCTCACTCCAGCCCGGCAAGTGCGGGAAGCTGGCACAGGACGCACTGGGCTGTGAAGGCGCACTAGCGACACAGTACGTAGAACCAGCGCAGGATATCCTGGACCGAGGAGACGTACTGGAGACCAGGAGCGCTGAGCCGGCACAATCCGTCCTGGCTGAATGCCCACTCTAGCACGGCAACAGCGGGAAGCTGGAACAGAGCGCACCCGGCTGTGAATGCGCACTGGAGACACCGTGCGCATCAACGCATAACACGGTGCCTGACCGGTCACACGGGGAGTTGAATCAGGTCTAAACCCTGACTCCGCCAATCTCCCCGTGGGCCCCTCCCCCCCCCCCCCAAAATTGGGGGCTGCCTCTCGTGCTTCCGTCGTTGTTCTAACTCCTCGTATCGTCGCCGTTCCGCTCTCGCTGCCTCCAACTGCTCCCTTGTACAGCGATACTCTCCGGCCTGCGTCCAGGGTTCTTCTCCATCCAGGATTTCCTCCCATGTCCATTCCTCCTGGCCACGTTGCTTGGTCCGTTTTAGTGGGATCTTCTGTCACGTTCGTTGAAATGAATAGACCAAGGCTCAGCGTGCATAGAGTTCCACATATTTTTAATAAATCGAAACTGACCAAAACAAAACAATAAAGCACAAACGAAACGTGAAGCTACTGGTGTGCACTCAGGCAACTAACTGTAGACAAGATCCCATAGAAATACAATTTCACCTAGATGACCCACCCAAATCACTATCGCGCCCCAACCAAGACAGAGAATAAACAGCTTACTATGGTCAGGGCGTGACATACATGTTGTAAAAAATACTTGGGCTAATTCAGCTCCAACAGTGTTCAAAACTGTTATGCATGCTGGAGTATAAAAAGCTGTTGAATTGTACTTTTTCTTTACTTTCACATACACTGTGTTCACAGAAACATTGCTCGGATCTTGTCCCCTGGACATTGGAGGACTTTTGGTGTGGATGATGTTCAGGTTAGATATTCCTTTAACTTCTTCTGGCTGCAGCTCGACACCGGTACACTTATGACAACATCCAGCTCAAGTGCAGGGCGCGAAATTCAAAAGATATTTTTTTTAAATATTTAACTTTCACACATTAACAAGTCCAAGACACCAGATGAAAGGTGCACATCTTGTGAATCAAGCCAACATGTCCGATTTTTAAAATGTTTTACAGGGAAGACACAATATGTAAATCTAATAGCTAATCACGTTAGCAAAAGACACCAATATTCTTACTCCATCAGTTTATGACTCCATCAGTAGCTATCACAAATTCGGACAAATAAAGATAAAAATAGCCACTAACCAAGAAACAACCTCATCAGATGACAGTCTGATAACATATTTATTGTATAGCATATGTTTTTTTTTGAAAAATTTGCATATTTCAGGTATAATTCATAGTTTACATTTCAGCTACAATCAGAAATTGCACCGAAAGCAGCCATAATATTTACAGACACCAACGTCAAATACCTAATTACTCATCATAACACATTTCTGAAAAATACATAGTGTACAGCAATTGAAAGACAGGCATCTTGTGATTCTAGACAATATTTCCGATTTATTAAATGTTTTACAGCGCAAACAAAATGTAGCGTGATATTAGCATAGCCACAATAGCCAGAAACACTTGGGCGCCCACGACCAGTCAACATGCACGACAGATATTAGAAATAGCATTATAAAATGTTTCTTACTTTTGGTGATCTACCGTCAGAATGTTGGATAAGGTGTCATTTGTCCAGAATAGTCGTTGTTTTGATCTGGAACGGCAAATATCCCTCTTCATATAGCATTCATATAGCATGGGCACTTGCCAAGTGACACGGATTACTCCAACGTCAACAAAGTTAGAAAACGGAACACGGCAAAACTCCCGAAAAAGTTTCAATAATCTGATTCAACTATATTGAAAAAACATACGTTACGATGATATGGTGACATGTATCAAATCAAATCTAAGACGGAGATGTTCGTATTTCATAACGACAGCTAAACAGAAGCCATATCAATGTCCTCTTTCGCGCCCTCCAGAAACAGGAAATGAACGGTCACGTCAAACAAAGACCTTTTATTCCACCTCTGACCAAGATAGACACGAAATTTCTTCTCTCACCGCATCTTGACAACCAGGGGAAGGCGTAGGAAGTGTTTGTAGACTCCTACGTCACACGCCCATGTATAGGCATGCAGTTGAACAGAGCATAGATTTCTGACATTTCACTTCCTGGTCAGGAAAAGTGCTGCAGAAGGATTTCTGTTTCACTCAGAGAAATAATTCAAACGTTTTTAGAAACTAGAGAGTGTTTTCTATCCAATTGTAATAATAATATGCATATTGTACGAGCAAGAATTGAGTACGACGCCGTTTGAAATGGGCACATTTTTTCTGGCTACTCAATACGCCCCCTGCAGCCATAACAGGTTAAATTATTCCGCTGAACTGTACCATTTGATTGTCATTCATATATTGAAAATTGCACCTTGTTCAAACCACAGGGCCGACCAAAGCAAGGTTTCTCAAACAACTGTGGGGTGTTTGTTTTGATGGTAAGATGCTAGCTATTCAGTATGTTATATTAGTCCTATTTTCTGTTATAACATATGAAAAGTTATTATTATTTCTGTGCTTGCAGCATGCAAAGCACACTATTGTTATTGCTCATACTTCTTCTTGTTAATTATTCTTGACACTTTTTGGGACCTATTTTGTACAGTTTTTACACTACAAACTCCTGCAGAGCTGGACGCTGATGTGACATGCTGTGACTTCTTGGGGGGGATGTCTTCTACATCCTGAAATATATTCCTGGGGAAGTATTATTATTATTTACTATTATCATTATTGTTGTTATCATAACTATCAAACGTAATCTTTCTTAACTTGCAGTACGCTCTGTACATTGCAATGGAAGCACAGTGTAGCGGGCGAACGGCTGTTCCACCTTCGGCAAGAGAAGAGGAGCACGCAGGACTTTGCGCTGGAGTTCCGGACCAGCCTCCGGGAGCCTCCGGGAGGATGTCCGCAGGGAGCTAGCTTGTCAGGACACCTCTCCCTCGACGAGCTCATAGATATGTCAGTCGGACTGGACAACCTGCTAGCTGCCCGCGGGCGTCCAGAACGGGTTCTGTCAGTTCCACCTCCCGGCCCTTCCGCTCCAATACATATAGAGTTAGGGGGGGGGGGGGGCGCATCGAGGGGAACCGGAGGAGGAGGCTCCTCCTGCACCAGTTGTGGTCGGAGAGGACACACTGCCGATCGGTGCTGGAGGAGCTCGTCTGGGTGTCGAGGGCAGGCAGAGCACTTCTCGGTCACCCCAGGTGAGTCAGCACCAGACTCACCCAGAGCTCCTTGTTGGTCACATGTTTTTACTAATCTCTTTCCCTTGGATTTCTCCTTCTCTCCAGCATAAGGCGCTAGTTGATTCAGGCGCAGCTGGGAACTTTATGGATCGCGGACTCGCTCTTAGGTTAGGGATTCCGCTGGTGCCGATAGATCAACCCTTCCCCGTGCACTCTAGATGGCCGACCGTTAGGGTCAGGGCTGGTCAGGGAGGCCACGGTTCCACTGGACATGGTAACGCAGGGGAATCATGGGGAGCGGATTAGTCTCTTCCTTATTGATTCACCTACGTTTCCGGTGGTGCTGGGGATTCCCTGGCTGGCTAGTCACAATCCTAAGATTTCATGGAAGCAGGGGGCTCTCCAGGTGTGGTCAGAGGAGTGTTCAGGTAGGTGTAGAGGAGTTTCCATCGGTGCTACAACGGTGGAGAGTCCAGACCAGGTTTCCACTGTGCGCATTCCCTCAGAATATGCCGATTTGGCTATCACACAATTACCACCTCATCGACGAGGGGATTGCGCGATAAACCTCCAGGTAACGCAGCACTTCCCAGGAGTCACGTGTACCCGTTGTCACAGGAGGAGACAGTGGCTATGGAGACATATGTCGCTGAATCTCTGGGACAGGGGTACATTCGGCCCTCCACGTCACCCGTCTCCTCGAGTTTCTTTTTTGTGAAAAAGAGGTAGGGAGGTCTGCGTCCGTGCATTGATTGATTACAGAGGTCTAAATTCCATCATAGTGGGGTTTAGTTACCCGCTACCTCTCATCGCTACGGCGGTAGAATCATTTCACGTAGCGCGCTTCTTCACTAAACTGGACCTCAGGAGCGCGTATAATTTGTTGCTTATCCGGGAGGGAGATGAGTGAAAGACTGCGTTTAGTACCACATCTGGCCATTATGAGTACCTCGTCATGCCGTATGGGTTGAAGAATGTTCCAGACATTTTTCAATCCTTCGTAGACGAAATTCTCAGGGACCTGCACGGGAAGGGTGTGGTGGTATACATCGATAATATCCTGATCTATTCAGCCACACGCGCTGCGCATGTGTCTCTGGTGCGCAAGGTACTTGGGCGACTGCTGGAGCATGACCTGTACGTCAAGGCTGAGAAATGTGTGTTCCCCAAACAAACCGTTTCCTTCCTGGGTTATCGCATTTCCACCCCTGGGGTGGTGATGGAGTGTGACCGAGTTACAGCCGTGCGTAATTGGCCCACTCCGACCACGGTAAAGGAGGTGCAGCAGTTTTTAGGGTTTGCCAATTACTACCGGAGCTTTATCTGGGGTTTTGGGCAGGTGGCGGCTCCCATTACCTCACTGCTGAAGGGGGGGCGCGTTTACGGTGGTCGGCGGACAGAGGTTTTAGTCGTCTGAAGGCGCTGTTTACCGACGCTCCCGTGTTTGCTCATTCGGACTCCTCTTTGGCGTTCCTAGTGGAGGTGGATGCTTCCGAGGCTGGGGTTGGAGCCTTGCTATCACAGCGCTCGGGCACGCCACCGAAGCTCTGCCCCTGCGCTTTCTTTTTGAAGAAGCTCGGTCCGGCGGAGCGAAACTATGACGTGGGGGACCGGGAATTGTTAGCTGTGGTAAAAGCTCTGAAGGTGTGGAGACATTTGCTTGAGGGGACCAAGCACCCTTTCCTCATCTGGACTGACCACCGTAATCTGGAGTATATCCGGGCAGCGAGGAGACTGAATCCTCATCAGGCAAGGTGGGCCATGTTTTTCACTCGATTTAGGTTCACCATCTCCTATAGACCAGGTTCCCTTAACCTCTCTGGGGCAGGTGGGACGCAATCGTCCCACCTGGCCAATAGCCAGGGAAAATACAGCGCCCCATATTCAAATAAAATGATATAAAAATCAAACTTTCATTAAATCACACATGTAAGATACCAAATTAAAGCTACACTCGTTGTGAATACAGCCAACATGTCAGATTTCAAAAAGGCTTTTCGGCGAAAGCACAAGATGCTATTATCTGATGATAGCACAACAGTAAACAAAGAGTAGCATATTTCAACACTGCAGGCAACACTAACTTTACCAAAACATTTCAAACCACTTTTGTAATACAACGTTAGGTATTTTTAAACGTTAATAATCGATCAATTTGAAGACGGGATGATCTGTGTTCAATACAAAAAGAAAACAAACTGACGCAACTTTTTTCATAACGTGCCTCACTCAAACAATTCACTTAATGTGACCCTCATTTACGATAGCCCTACTTCTTCATTACACAAAGGAATAACCTCAACCGATTTCCAAGGACTGGTGACATCCAGTGGAAGCGGTAGGAACTGCAAGCAAGTCCCTTAGAAATCTGGTGTCTCTAACAAAACTCATTGAAAAGACAGTGACATCAAAAAAATAAAAATTCTGAATGGTTTGTCCTCAGGGTTTTGCCTGCTACATAAGTTATGTTATTCTCACAGACATGATTCTAACAGTTTTAGAAACTTCAGAGTGTTTTCTATCCAAATCTACTAATAATGTGCATATCTTATATTCTGGGGATGAGTAGCAGGCAGTTGAATTTTGGCATGCTATTTATCCAAAAGTGAAAATGCTGCCCCCTGCCCCGAAGAAGTTAACACTACGGCTGACGCGCTGTCCCGTCTCTATGACACCGAGGAGCGGTCCATCGATCCTACTCCCATTCTTCCAGCTTCATGTCTGGTGGCACCAGTGGTATGGGAGTTGGACGCGGACATCGAGCGGGCGTTACGGTTGGAACCTGCGCCCCCACAGTGTCCAGCGGGTCTTCAGTACGTGCCCCTTGGTGTTCGTGACTAATTGATTCGGTGGGCCAATACGCTACCCTCTTCGGGTCATCCGGGTATTGAGAGGACGGTGCGGGGTCTTAACTTCTCTGGGATATGTGGGACGGTAGCGTCCCACTTGGCCAAAAGCCTGAAAAAATGTAGCGCCAAATTCAAATATATTACTAAAAAAATCAATCTTTCATGAAATCACACATGAAAGACACAAAATTAAAGCTACACATTTTGTGAATCCAGCCAACATGTCTGATTTCAAAAAGGATTTACGGCGAAAGGACACCAAGCGATTATGTTAGCTCAGTACATAGCCACAGAAAAACACAGCCATTTTCCCAGCAAAAGATAGTAGTCACAAAAACAGAAATAGAGATCAAATTAATCACTAACCTTTGATGATCTTCATCAGATGACACTCATAGGACATCATGTTACACAATACATTTATGTTTTGTTCGATAATGTGCATATTTATATCCACAAATCGCGGTTTACATTGGCGCCATGTTCAGAAATGCCTCCAATATTTCCGGAGAAATTGCAGTGAGCCACGTCAAATAACAGAAATACTCATCATAAACTTTGATGAAAGATACATGTTTTACATATAATTAAAAATGCACTTGTTCGTAATGCAACCGCTGTGTCAGATTTCAAAAAAACTTTACGTAAAAAGCACACCATGCAATAATCTGAGACGGCGCTCAAAAATAACAACATTTCTCCGCCATGTTGGAGTCAACAGAAATACGAAATTACATCATAAATATTCCCTTACCTTTGATCATCTTCATCAGAATGCACTCCCAGGAATCCTAGATCCACAATAAATCGTTGTTTTGTTCGATAATGTCCATTACTTATGTTTAAGTAGCTACTTTTGCTAGCATGTTTAGTGCACATGTCCAAACGCTCGCGCAGATTTTTTAATTTTTTTAATTTCACCTTTATTTAACCAGGTAAGCAAATTGAGAACACGTTCTCATTTACAATTGCGACCTGGCCAAGATAAAGCAAAGCAGTTCAACACATACAACAACACATGGTTACACATGGAGTAGAACAAACATACAGTCAATAATACAGTGAAAAATAAGTCTATATACAATGTGAGCAAGTGAGGTGAGATAAGGGAGGTGAAGGCAAACAAAATATATAAATAAATAAAAAAGATTAAAAAAGGCCATGGTGGCGAAGTAAATACAATATAGCAAGTAAAAAAACACTGGAATGGTTGGTTTGCAGTGGAAGAAAGTGCAAAGCAGAGATAGAAATAATCGGGTGCAAAGGAGCAAAAATAAATAAATGAATACAGTAGGTAAAGAGGTAGTTGTTTGGGCTAAATTATAGATGGGCTATGTACAGGTGCAGTAATCTATGAGCTGCTCTGACAGCTGGTGCTTAACCTGTTATGGCTGCAGGGGGCGTATTGAGTAGCCAGAAGAAATGTGCCCATTTCAAACGGCGTCGTACTCAATTCTTGCTCGTACAATATGCATATTATTATTACAATTGGATAGAAAACACTCTCTAGTTTCTAAAAACGTTTGAATTATTTCTCTGAGTGAAACAGAAATCCTTCTGCAGCACTTTTCCTGACCAGGAAGTGAAATGTCAGAAATCTATGCTCTGTTCAACTGCATGCCTATACATGGGCGTGTGACGTAGGAGTCTACAAACACTTCCTACGCCTTCCCCTGGTTGTCAAGATGCGGTGAGAGAAGAAATTTCGTGTCTATCTTGGTCAGAGGTGGAATAAAAGGTCTTTGTTTGACGTGACCGTTCATTTCCTGTTTCTGGAGCGCGCGAAAGAGGACATTGATATGGCTTCTGTTTAGCTGTCGTTATGAAATACGAACATCTCCGTCTTAGATTTGATTTGATACATGTCACCATATCATCGTAACGTATGTTTTTTCAATATAGTTGAATCAGATTATTGAAACTTTTTCGGGAGTTTTGCCGTGTTCCGTTTTCTAACTTTGTTGACGTTGGAGTAATCCGTGTCACTTGGCAAGTGCCCATGCTATATGAATGCTATATGAAGAGGGATATTTGCCGTTCCAGATCAAAACAACGACTATTCTGGACAAAGGACACCTTATCCAACATTCTGACGGTAGATCACCAAAAGTAAGAAACATTTTATGATGCTATTTCTATTATCTGTCGTGCATGTTGACTGGTCGTGGGCGCCCAAGTGTTTCTGGCTATTGTGGCTATGCTAATATCACGCTACATTTTGTTTGCGCTGTAAAACATTTAATAAATCGGAAATATTGTCTAGAATCACAAGATGCCTGTCTTTCAATTGCTGTACACTATGTATTTTTCAGAAATGTTTTATGATGAGTAATTAGGTATTTAACGTTGGTGTCTGTAAATATTATGGCTGCTTTCGGTGCAATTTCTGATTGTAGCTGAAATGTAAACTATGAATTATACCTGAAATATGCAAATTGTTCGAAAAAAACATATGCTATACAATAAATATGTTATCAGACTGTCATCTGATGAGGTTGTTTCTTGGTTAGTGGCTATTTTTATCTTTATTTGTCCGAATTTGTGATAGCTACTGATGGAGTCATAAACTGATGGAGTAAGAATATTGGTGTCTTTTGCTAACGTGATTAGCTAATAGATTTACATATTGTGTCTTCCCTGTAAAACATTTTAAAAATCGGACATGTTGGCTTGATTCACAAGATGTGCACCTTTCATCTGGTGTCTTGGACTTGTTAATGTGTGAAAGTTAAATATTAAAAAAATATATCTTTTGAATTTCGCGCCCTGCACTTGAGCTGGATGTTGTCATAAGTGTACCGGTGTCGGGCTGCAGCCAGAAGAAGTTAAAGCTAGTGAGGGAGATAAGTGTTTCCAGTTTCAGAGATTTTTGTAGTTCGTTCCAGTCATTGGCAGCAGAGAACTGGAAGGAGAGGCGGCCAAAGGAAGAATTGGTTTTGGGGGTGACCAGAGAGATATACCTGCTGGAGCGCGTGCTACAGGTAGGTGCTGCTACGGTGACCAGCGAGCTGAGATAAGGGGGGACTTTACCTAGCAGGGTCTTGTAGATGACCTGGAGCCAGTGGGTTTGGCAACGAGTATGAAGCGAGGGCCAGCCAACGAGAGTGTACAGGTCGCAGTGGGGGGTAGTGTATGGGGCTTTGGTGACAAAACGGATGGCACTGTGATAGACTGCATCCAATTTATTGGTTAGGGTATTGGAGGCTATTTTGTAAATGACATCACCGAAGTCGAGGATTGGTAGGATGGTCAGTTTTACAAGGGTATGTTTGGCAGCATGAGTGAAGGATGCTTTGTTGCGAAATAGGAAGCCAATTCTAGATTTAACTTTGGATTGGAGATGTTTGATGTGAGTCTAGAAGGAGAGTTTACAGTCTAACCAGACACCTAGGTATTTGTAGTTGTCCACATATTCTAAGTCAAAGCCGTCTAGAGTAGCGATGTTGGACAGGCAGGCAGGTGCAGGCAGCGATCGGTTGAAGAGCATGCATTTAGTTTTACTTGTATTTAAGAGCAATTGGAGGCCACGGAAGGAGAGTTGTATGGCATTGAAGCTCGCCTGGGGGGTTGTTAACACAGTGTCAAAAGAAGGGCCAGAAGTATACAGAATAGTGTCGTCTGCGTAGAGGTGGATCAGAGACTCACCAGCAGCAAGAGCGACATCATTGATGTATACAGAGAAGAGAGTCGGTCCAAGAATTGAACCCTGTGGCACCCCCATAGAGACTGCCAGAGGCCCGGACAACAGACCCTCCGATTTGACACACTGAACTCGATCAGAGAAGTAGTTGGTGAACCAGGCGAGGCAATCATTAGAGAAACCAAGGCTGTCGAGTCTGCCGATGAGGATGTGGTGATTGACAGAGTCAAAAGCCTTGGCCAGGTCAATGAATACGGCTGCACAGTATTGTTTCCTATCGATGACGGTTAAGATATCGTTTATGACCTTGAGCGTGGCTGAGGTGCACCCATGACCAGCTCTGAAACCAGATTGCATAGCGGAGAAGGTATGGTGGGATTCGAAATGGTCGGTAATCTGTTTGTTAACTTGGCTTTCGAAGACCTTAGAAAGGCAGGGTAGGATAGATATAGGTCTGTAGCTGTTTGGGTCAAGAGTGTCCCCCCCTTTGAAGAGGGGGATAACCGCAGCTGCTTTCCAATCTTTGGGAATCTCAGACGACACGAAAGAGAGGTTGAAAAGGCTAGTAATAGGGGTGGCAACAATTTCAGCAGATAGTTTTAGAAAGAAAGGGTCCAGATTATCTAGCCCGGCTGATTTGTAAGGGTCCAGATTTTGCAGCTCTTTCAGAACATCAGCTGACTGTATTTGGGAGAAAGAGACATTGGGAATGCTTGGGCGAGTAGCAGAGGGGAGGGTAGTGCTGTTGACCGGGGTAGGGGTAGCCAGGTGGAAAGCATGACCAGCCGTAGAAAAATGCTTATTGAAATTCTCAATTATAGTGGATTTGTCGGTGGTGACAGTGTTTCCTATCTTCAGTGCAGTTGGAAGCTGGGAGGAGGTGTTCTTATTCTCCATGGACTTTACAGTGTCCCAGAACTTTTTTGAGTTTGTGTTGCAGGAAGCAAATTTCTGCTTGAATAAGCTAGCCTTGGCTTTTCTAACTGCCTGTGTATATTGGTTTCTAGCTTCCCTGAAAGGTTGCATATCACGGGGGCTGTTCGATGCTAATGCAGAATGCCATAGGATGTTTTTCTGTTGGTTAAGGGCAGTCAGGTCAGGAGAGAACCAAGGGCTATATCTGTTCCTGGTTCTAAATTTCTTGAATGGGGCATGCTTATTCAAGATGGTGAGGAAGGCATTTAAAAAAAATATCCAGGCATCCTCAACTGACGGGATGAGATCAATATCCTTCCAGGATACCTCGGCCAGGTCGATTAGAAAGGCCTGCTCGCTGAAGTGTTTCAGGGAGCGTTTGACAGTGATGAGTGGAGGTCGTTTGACCGCTGATCCATTACGGATGCAGGCAATGAGGCAGTGATCGCTGAGATCTTAGTTGAAAACAGCAGAGGTGTATTTGGAGGGCAAGTTGGTTAGGATGATATCTATGAGGGTACCCGTGTTTACGGAATTGGGGTGGAACCTGGTAGGTTCATTGATCATTTGTGTGAGATTGAGGGCATCAAGCTTAGATTGTAGGATGGCTGGGGTGTTAAGCATGTTCCAATTTAGGTCGCCTAGCAGCACGAGCTCTGAAGATAGATGGGGGGCAATCAGTTCACATATGGTGTCCAGAGCACAGCTGGGGGCAGAGGGTGGTCTATAGCAGGCGGCAACGGTGAGAGACTTGTTTTTAGAGAGGTGGATTTTTAAAAGTAGAAGTTCAAATTGTTTAGGAACAGACCTGGATAGTAAAACAGAAGGTAATCTTTGCAGTAGATTGCAACACCGCCCCCTTTGGCCGTTCTATCTTGTCTGAAAATGTTGTAATTAGGGATGAAAATGTCTGAATTTTTGGTGGTCTTCCTAAGCCAGGATTCAGACACGGCTAAAACATCCGGGTTGGCAGAGTGTGCTAAAGCAGTGAACAAGAGAAACTTAGGGAGGAGGCTTCTAATGTTAACATGCATGAAACCAAGGCTATTACGGTTACAGAAGTCATCAAAAGAGAGCGCCTGGGGAATAGGAGTGGAGCTAGGTACTGCAGGGCCTGGATTCACCTCTACATCACCAGAGGAACAGAGGAGGAGTAGGATAAGGGTACGGCTAAAAGCTATGAGAATTGGTCGTCTAGAACGTCTAGAACAGAGAGTAAAAGGAAGTTTCTGGGGGCGATAAAATAGCTTCAAGGAATAATGTACAGACAAAGGTATGATAGGATGTGAATACAGTGGAGGTAAACCTAGGTATTGAGTGATGATGAGAGAGATATTGTCTCTAGAAACATCATTGAAACCAGGTGATGTCATCGCATATGTGGGTGGTGGAACTGAAAGGTTGGATATGGTATAGTGAGCAGGGCTAGAGGCTCTACAGTGAAATAAGCCAATAAACACTAACCAGAACAGCAATGGACAAGGCATATTTACATTAAGGAGAGGCATGCTTAATCGAGTGATCATAAGGGTCCAGTGAGTAGAGGTTGGTTGGGGTCACGGCGATCCAGACAGCTGGCCGGGTAGATGGCTATCGGTAGCAAGATAGCATAGGATGGAAGTCTATTTTTAGACACCTCGTGCGTTTCCGTCGGTAGATTAGTGGGGTTCCGTGTGGTAGAGGGGATCAATCCAATTGGCAAAATAGATATAGTGACCCAAGAAAAATTGTCCGATATACTTATTCAGATAGCAGCCGATAAGACAGCTAACGATTAGCGGGCCCCAGATGAGCGTTCAGGTAACGTTGCGACGGAGGTGCCAGTTGGATAACTCCCTCGGGCAGATAACGTCGGCAGTCAGTCGTAAAGGCCCGATGGGGCTCCGCATCTGCAGCAAAAAACAAAAACAAAAAAACGGGTCCGGATAGGTGACTGTAGCCCAGGAATGGCTGATGGAACTCCTCAGCTGGCTAGCTCCGGAATAATTTAAGTTTGCTCCGGGATCGACGTAAGCCAATAGTCACACGGTTTGCAGCTAGCTAGCTGCTAAATCAAGGTGCAAATGTCCAGAGCCTACGGCTGAAATTCGGGGACACTGAGAAAAATAGGCCCGGTATGCTCCGGTCCGAGTCGCGTTGCACAAAAGTGCCGATAGATTATCGAGCTAAAGGAATATCTGAAGACCACAAAACGTGGGCAGCTGAAACACCAACGCTAGCCAGCAAACCGGCTAAATTCTGGGCAGCTTCAGATTAGCTACTGGCTAGCTTCTAGTTAGCTTCTGGGTAGCTTCCGGCTAGCTTCTGGCTAGTTTCTGGCCGGCTTCTGGTTAGCCTCTGGCTAGCTTCCACTGTGGATTTTCAGATTTGAGGTAAATAATACTTTTTTTTTTGTAATTGGTGAGGCGGGTTGCAGGAAAGCTTTTCTAGTTGAGTTCCTGGATAATAAAATATATAAAGATATGCGAAGAAAGGTGTAAATATATATATATATATATACAGGACACGACAATACGAGGACAAAATGACGTCTGAACTGCAATGCCATCTTGGAACAGTGATGCAGGCGAACTCGGACGAAAACTTCAAAAAGTTATATAACAGGTCGAATAAACTGGTCAAACTAAGTAGAGAATCAATCTTCAGGATGTTGTTATCATCCAATAACGTTCCAACCGGAGAATTCCTTTGTGTCTGTAGAAGTTATGGAACGCAAGGCAATATCATGAGGAAAGCGCATGACCAGGAACTGGCCTTCTGCCAGACCAATGACTGAAACACCTCCCATCCGGCCCCACATCACACTAGAGGCTTCATTCCATGTTCTACAGACTGTTGACATCTAGTGGAAGGCGTAGGAAGTGCAAACAGATCCATATCTTACAGGGAATTGAATAGGCGATGAGTTGAACGTTGACCAGTCTCAGAATTCTTCCTGTTTGGATTTTTTCTCAGGTTTTTGCCTGCCATATGAGTTCTGTTATACTCACAGACATCATTCAAACAGTTTTAGAAACTTCAGAGTGTTTTATATTCAATAGTAATACTAATATGCATATATTAGCATCTGGGACATAGTAGGAGGCAGTTCATTATGGGCACGCAATTCATCCAAAAGTGAAAATGCTGCCCCCTATATCAAAGAAGTTAAAGGGAAGTACGGGTAGCCCACTTTAGTGAAGGACGTGAGGTTTTATGTCTCCTCCTGTTCGGTGTGCGCTCAGAGTAAGGCTCCTAGACACCTGCCTACAGGGAAGTTACAGCCCCTCCCCGTTCCACAACGGCAGTGGTCTCATCTGTCGGTGGATTTTCTCACCGACCTTCCCCCGTCTCAGGAGAATACTACGATCCTGGTTGTTGTGGATCGGTTTTCTAAGTCCTGCCATCTCCTCCCGTTGCCCGGTCTACTTACGGCCCTACAGACTGCGGAGGCCCTGTTTACCCACGTCTTCCGGCACTACGGGGTGCCTGAGCACATCGTTTCTGACCGGGGTCCCCAGTTCACGTCCCGAGTTTGGAGGGCGTTTATGGAGCGTCTGGGGGTCTCGGTCAGCCTGACCTCGGATTTTCACCCTGAAAGTAATGGGCAGGTGGAGAGAGTGAACCAGGATGTGGGTAGGTTTCTGCGGTCGTATTGCCAGGACCGGCCAGGAGAATGGGCAAGGTATGTCCCATGGCCGGAGGTGGCTCAGAACTCACTCCGCCACTCCTCCACGAACATGTCGCCTTTCCAGTGCGTGTTGGGCTACCAGCCGGTCCTGGCACCGTGGCATCAGAGCCAGACCGAAGCTCCTGCGGTGGAGGAGTGGGTGCAGCGCTCAAAGGAGACCTGGGAAGCCGTCCAGGAATCACTTAAACAAGCTGGTGGGCAGCAGAAGAGGAGCGCTGACCGCCACCGCAGTGAGGCCCCCGTGTCCGCACCGGGGGACAGGGTCTGGCTCTCGACCCGAAACCTGCCCCTCCGCCTGCCCTGCCGGAAGCTTGGGCCGCTGTGTGTGGGGCCATTTAAAGTCCTGAGTAGGATAAACGAGGTGTGTTATAGGTTACAGCTCCCTACTTACTATCGTATTAACCCCTCGTGTCTCTCCTCAGGCCGGTGGTAGCTGGTCCCCTGCAGGAAGGTGAGGTGCCGGAGGTCCCTCCGCCCCCTCTGGACATCGAGGGATTTCCATCACTGCTGAGTGATTTCCATCGCCCTGCGCACCGCCCTCCGGGTCGCCTTCGAGGCCGGTGTTGGCGCACTGCGGGAGCCGCGCGTCAGGGGGGGGGTACTGTGACGACTTCTACCGAAGGTGGCTCCTGTTCCTGTTCGGGCGGCGCTCGGCGGTCGTCGTCACCGGTCTACTAGCTGCCACCGATTCCATTTTCTTTTTTCTGTTGATTATGTCTTTATTGGTTTCACCTGCTTCTTGTTTGGGGGTTATTGCAGGGCTATTTAAGCTATACAGTCATTCTACAGTGCCTTTGAATTAACACGAGTTTGTCCAGTCTTTGGTTTGAGTATCATGTGGTGAGCTATGCATGCCTAGTTTGTTAATTTAGCATAGCAAATGCTCTTATATTCCCAT
This sequence comes from Salvelinus namaycush, assembly GCF_016432855.1. Classification (NCBI taxonomy): domain Eukaryota; kingdom Metazoa; phylum Chordata; class Actinopteri; order Salmoniformes; family Salmonidae; genus Salvelinus; species Salvelinus namaycush. The sequence goes on from NC_052314.1 coordinate 52,368,879, forward strand.
GCCCACAGTCAACACAAATCTATTTTGTAACAACAATAACATGGAATGAAATATAATAAATTAGTAGATAGTTTCCTGAGTGTAATACAAGTTACAAGTGCATATACTGTAGGCCTACCTGATGATATGCGGCTCTGTGTTAAAACAAATGTATTTTTCTCAAATTCGACGATTAGATACTTCAGATGTAACTGGTTCATTTTACTCTGTTAGCACTGTTCCTAATCCTCTTTTTTAACAGCCTGTATTGAAATCACAACCTCTCTGGTGCTGCAGCAGGCGCTCATTCATTGTCTTGCTCTGGTGTGATATTAAAAGATTATGCTTGTCTCCAGTCATGTAAAATGAAGTAGAATTGCATAAAATGTGTTTATAAAAGGCAATTTCTTCTCAGAATTCAAATAAGATGATAGATTCATGCAGTGCTTTTATTATAATGGAGATCTTTTCCCTCCTACTCTTGTCCGCGGTGGAATGTGAATCCACAACCTTCTGACAACTTTGGCATGTAGGCTAATGCTTACAAAATGAAGACCAGTTTCTAAAACTACATATCTAAAGGCTCTGGTCTGTCCATGGATTGAGGATAAAACGGTAGGCATGTTCTCTGCTATCCACTTTGTTTCATTTTGGGTACAGAGGAGGGTCAATTGTCTTTTTTCAAGCGGTCAGGGAGTGTAAAAATATATGTTACTGAAGGGTCATCCATTTTCATTTCAGAGAGGTCCGATGTTCTCCAGGTATCCCTCATTAAAAATAACTTACAGTCCCTTAATAGTTCACAAGCACCTCAGTCAAGGAACTGAAGATAGATCTGACAGACAAAACCAAAACCTGAAAACCCACATTGTTTCCTTCTCACACTACATCTTAAATACTTTGAGGGCTTGTTTCCCAGACACATATTAGGCCTAGTCCTGGACTAAAATACTATTTTAATGGAGATATTACATTGTGCATACTTTTTAGTCCAGGGCTTAATCTGTGTCCAGGAAACAGGCGCTGAACATTTGAGAAACGGGGTTCTTCATTTTGTTGATGGACCTGGGCTCATTGTCATTCAATGATACAACACCATGACCAACTCTAGTTCTTATCATGACAATAATGTTTTAAAACATCATACAAATCATAAACACAGTTGTTCATGTTACAGTTTCAGAAAAGGTAGGTTGTTCAAGATCAGCGCTTTAGGCAAGTTGGACAAACATCTAATGCAGTGAGTTGATAAAATCTTGTTACCAAGAGGAAATGCTCTCTCTTCTCCATCCTGAACACAGAGGGGAATGACGTGTGTGAGCTCACGTTCAAGCCCAACATTCAAATAAGAGGCAAATTAGTTGCAGTCAGATCCTTAGTCCCAGAGAAATAGATAACAAAGTCACCTTGAGTTACTCAAGTTGATCAACTTCGCTTTCTCTATGAGATACAACAGAGAGTTTGTCTGCACAATTTTCTTTACACAACTGTTGTTAGGTGTAGCCATCAACGCTTGTGAACATAGCCATGCGAAATAGGGGTGCTATAGCACCCCCTGAAAAATAAAAAAGGAAAAAAACTAACAAAAACAGCGCCCAGCCCCCACCATCATACTGCTTTCTGCGGCTATACTTGTCTAATTGCTTTTGCACAGAAAATCTCCCTACAACCTTATCAAATGGGTCGATGTCTCCTTTTATATCAGTTGTGTAACTTGAGGGTGTACGCTACGCCTGGAACAGTGGAAGTCCCATAACATTGTATAAAGCATCAGGTAGCCAAGCCTGCAGATATAGTAATTACATTTGGGAACATAACTAATAACACTAATAAGCCTACATGTACAGCTTACCTATATACATGTATATATATTTGACATTTCTGTATCACATGGAAAAATGTCTAAAGGTGTCACAAATGAGTTTAAACACAGCTGTCTCCAGTCTCTACAACCACAGTCACAATAATCAAGGGGCACATACCGAAGAGATGCAGTAGCGTCACCTTCAGTTTTTTTCTTTGAGAAAACAGCATTGTAGCCTACAATCCATCCAATCATCCAACTGGTTCCACACAATCATCTACAAATAACATGACATAGTATGAGAAACTCGACAAGAGTGCCCAGACATTGAGTTTGTTAGTTTAAGCTGTCCCAGGGGCCGGGTGGGCGGAGTTTGAAACAACTACCACTCCATCTACAGCTGTATTTGCTTTTCACACGCAACACAAAAAAGAGGAGGGGCATGGAGGGAGATATTATCCTGTTATCCGAGCAGTAGCCTTGGTGGTGTACCCAGGAGTCTTTGCATTGTTTTTCAATATGATGAAACCGCATCAAAGGTAACACCTGTTAATTTGTCCCTCAAAAGACTGTTATAGATGAACTTAACCTGTTTGCATTCTTTCTAGCCCAGATAATTGTTGAATGTTGAGTGATGGTGGATGAGCATTCCATTTTGATGCAGAGAACAGAGAGAGAGAGAGAAGGGGGAGAGCGAGAGAAGGGGGAGAGTGAGAGACAGGAGAGAGAGGGGGGGGGGCGAGAGAGAGGGGAGAGAAAGAGAGAGGGGAGGAGAGAGAGAAAACAGCCAGATCACACTCTAATCATTCTTGATTAAACATTATTATTTATTTATTTTTTACATCAAATAAAATTACATTTTATTGGTCACATGCACATATTTAGCAGATATTATTACGGGTGTAGCGACGTGCATTTATTTAATGGATATTGTATGTTTGTGAAGGATTCACCATCCTACTTTGGAAACAATTTGACCAGGTGACACAATAATGATCGATTTGAACAGGGCGTAATGTGTTTAGTGTCTGTGTGTGCAGACAGTCAGCTGTCTATTTTGATCCACATTGGGTGAACCGTTTAGGAATTACATCACTTCTTGTACATAGTTCCCCTAATTTAGGGGACCAAAAGTATTGTCATATTTCTACAATTGTTCTTTTAGTTTGAAAATGTGTTGTAGGTTGTTTAAAAAATCCCAATTGAATCCCTTTTAATATTTTTATTTAAGGCAGCAAAATGTGAAAACTGCGCAAGGGTTTGTTGAGTTGCTAGATCGAAAGGTTGCTAGATCGAAAGGTTTCTAGATCGAATCCCTGGGCTGACAAGGTAAAAATCTGTTGTTCTGCCCCTGAACAAGGCAGTTAACCCACTGTTCCTAGGCGTCATTGTCAATAAGAATTTGTTCTTAACTGGCTTGCATAGTTAAATAAAGGTAAAAAAAATTCTAATACACATTTCAGTAGGCAATGGGGACCCTATTCAGACTTGAGATAAGTTGATTTAACATGGACTTAAGCCCCCCAAAATGTACTTAAGTGAAACTAAAACTAAAATTACCTAACCCAACACATAAATCTAATAATAGCTCATTAAAATCAGTTACTATACACTGTACACTCAATAGTAACAATATACTTACTTTTTAGCACTTTGAGATTGTTTTTAATTGAAAGCAGGTTAACAATCGAAATGTATTATTATTGATTACTGTTACTCTTAAATAATATGCATGTCAAGCAAATTTGTCTACTTAGATAAGCTTTGTCACAGACATGTTCATTTATTCTTCAGTTCCTCACAGCTCGTTAAATACATTCTTATATCACCTGAACTGACACATTGGTGAAGGTTAGCTGGACAGACAGGTTTCACCTGCATTCTGATTGGTTTTCTTTTGTGACGTTAGCATAGGGATATTGTATAGTATATTATTTTCCCTATTCATTTTGGAGAAAAGCCTGTTGTTTGTGATTTATGAGGGATTGTGGAGTAGATGCCTTGGAATCAGGACAAGACCGAGGTAAGACAACAATGGACACATTTCTGTAATAGGGTGAACTATAACTTTTATAAGATACACTGGACAAAAACGACATGCCGACGGACAGTGGTGGCTGCTGAGCTGGATGAGATGGGTCTTTAATGGTCATGGGACAGACAGTGGTGGCTGCTGAGCTGGATGAGATGGGTCTTTAATGGTCATGGGACAGACAGTGGTGGCTGCTGAGCTGGATGAGATGGGTCTTTAATGGTCATGGGACAGACAGCGGTGGCTGCTGAGCTGGATGAGATGGGTCTTTAATGGTCATGGGACAGACAGTGGTGGCTGCTGAGCTGGATGAGCTGGGTCTTTAATGGTCATGGGACAGACGGCACAAGCTGTGGTGTTAGACAGACTCCAGTGGGAGAAGATTGTTGAGGCTTAATGTCCCTCACGGGAATAATAGGACTGAATAAGTACAACTTTTAACGCTAAGAAATATTGTAAATCTTAAACCTTTAAAATCTTGAATCTTGAAATTAATACCACCATCATTTTGACATCCAAGGCCGTCGTTCACATACAGGATAGTTGGTAAATACTAGGCTACAGTGAATGCAACATGGATATGTTGCCAGTAAACAGTTTTTATATTGACTCATTCTCTATATTGACTCATTATATTGACACATCTCTAGAAAAACACATTTATGTTAAACATATTACCAATTAGAGATACATATTGTATTTATTTATCCTTTAAACAGACCCTTGAGGTTAGAAACCTATTTTGAGAGGGTTATGTTAGCTAGTTAAACCATTTAGCAGTTGTCAGTTCATTCAGATGTACTAATGGCACTAAAGAAGTCTCTTTTCTTGTTCTACGGGAGTGTTTTTAACCAGAACAAGAACAGTTCACCACGTTCAGACACTCAACTATGACACTATGATAACTGCAACACCCTCATAACCCACAGGTTTTTTCTTCTCACGCTTTAACAGTGTCATTATTGAGACATTCACAGCATTCTCAACCATCTTCCCCATCTCATTTACTGCTCTGACCACATTGACGTTTTATGCTATCTAGCTTCTCTATGTGAAAGACATTTCCTTTAAAAGAACAACAGTATGATACCATGAAATGCATCTTAAATACTTGCCATACTTTTAATTTGATCCAAAGGGTTCTTCATTTTGTTGGTGGACACAACAACATTGGAAGACTTGATACAGCTGATGGTCACTTTAAATGGAACACTAGTCACTTTAATGTTTACATACTGTTTTACTCATTTCATATGTATATACTGTATTTTACTGTAGTTTTTGTGAATGCCACTCAGGCATTGCTTGTGATAAATGTATATATTTCTTAATTCCATTCTTTTACTTTTAGATTTGTGTGTATTGTTCTGAATTGTTAGATACTACTGCACTGTTGGAGCTAGGAACACAAGCATTTCACTATACCTGCAATAACATCTGGTGAATATGTGTATGTGTCCAATACATTTGATTTGTTGAACAGTACATTTCTATGTGGATGACACTGTTCTCTATTCAAGTGGCAGCAGTTTGACTTTTGAAAAAGCTCAAACAGCTTTTAACATCCTTCAACAGAATCAGTATGATGTGAAGCTTCTTCTGAATTCCTCTAAAACAAAATACATTTAAAATACTTTTCCAAAACTAAACACTCTGAAAACCGTGTCATTACTACCTTGGAAGGACATTCCCTACAGCAAGTGAAGCTGAGTTTCCATAATCATGTTGAGAACCTGGTAAAGAATATCAAGTTGAGAATAGTTTTAATTTACCGGCATAAGGGTTGTTTTTCTTTGGAGGCCAGAAAATAGCTGGTACGGAGTACATTCCTCTCTGTCTTGGACTATAGTGATATAATTTATTAACAGACCTCAAGCACAACTCTGAAGGCAATTGATTTTGTGTATCATGCAGCTCTTAGGTTTATTAGCAACCCAAAGCATCTGACACATCACTGTGATCTCTATAGTGCTGTTGGCTGTTCGTCGTTGACTCTACTACGCTTACACATTGTTATACTATGATATGAAGGGCATTTTGGGAAAACTGCGACTTTATCGCTGTTCTTCTTTGATAAGGTCAGAAAATAAATACCAGTTACGGTCTCACTACTTTCTTTTAACGGTTACTAAAATCAGAACGGATCATAGCAAAATTTATTTTTGCAACTAATTCCCATGTTTATGTAATTCTGTCCAGACCAGCATGAATCGCCAGGATGTTGTTTCCTTGGAGGAGTTTGAATGTTTGGTTGACTCTCATGTTACTAAGGAATGTGATTGTCATTCGGACTTGATGCTGTGGTACATATGATATATTTTTTATCTAAGACGATTGTATGTTTCTGTAATTGAAATGGATGTCTGTCTATGTAAATGTTAATTTTTTATGGTGTGTCTATGTCTCTTAAGTTGTTACAGTATGTCTGATATTTGTATCAAACATTGCTCCCCCCTGCTGCTATCTCTGTTGGACAAGGTCTCTTTTGAAAAATGTATTTTATCTCAATGAGACTAACCTGGATAAACAAAGGCTAAATAAAACAATGATACATATTGGGGGCGTTTCCCAACTCAATGTTCCTGTTACAGTGTCAGAAAAAGTTCAAGAGGAAGTGCGAGCTCTGTCAGTTGGCCAATATTCAAAACAGAGGCAAATTTTGGCTCCCAAGTGCAGCAGTCTAAGGCACAGCAACTTAGTGCCAGAGATGTCACGATAGTACCTGGTTCAAATCCAGGCTGTATCACATCTGGCCATGATTGGTGCACAATTGTCCCTGTGTTGTCCGGGTTTGGCCGGAGCAGGCCGTCATTGTAAATGAGAGTTTGTTCTTAACTGACTTGCCTAGTTAAAAAAAGGTTAAATAAAAAATAGTGATGGTGAAGCTGTAGAACCTTTTGAGGATCTGAAGACACATGCCAAATCCTTTAAATCTCCTGAGCGAGATTTGTTGTGCCCTCTTTGTCGTGCCCTCTTCACAACTGTCTTGGTGTGGTTGGACCAATATAGTTTGTTGGTGATGTGGACACCAAGGAACTTGAAGCTCTCAACCTGCTCCACTACAGCCCCGTCAATGAGAATGGCGGCTTGCTTGGTCCTCCTTTTCCTGTAGTCCCCAATCATCTCCTTTGTCTTGATCAAGTTGAGGGAGAGGTTGTTATCCTGGTGTAACAGTATAACTTTACGGCGTCCCCTCGCCCCGACACGGGCGCGAACCAGGGAACCTCTGCACACATCAACAACGGTTGCCCACGAAGCATCGTTACCCATCGCTCCACAAAGGCCGCGGCCCTTGCAGAGCAAGGGGCAACCCTACTTAATGTCTCAGAGCAAGTGACGTAACTGATTGAAATGCTACTAGCGCGCACCCGCTAACTAGCTAGCCATTTCACATCCGTTACACTGGCACCACACGACCAGGTCTCTGACCTCCTCCCTAATGGCTGTCTCATCATTGTCTGTGATCAGGCCTACCACTATTGTGTCGTCGGCAAACTTAATGATGGTGTGTCGTGCTTGGCCATGCAGTCATGGGTGAACAGGGAGTACAGGAGGGGCCCCAGTGTTGAGAATCAGCGTGGCAGATGTTATGTTACCTACCCTTTCCACCTGGGGGCGGCCCATCAGGAAGTCCAGGATTCAGTTGCAGAGAGAGGTGTTTAGTTCCAGGGTCCTTAGCTTAATGATGAGCTTTGAGGGCACTATGGTGTTGAACGCTGAGCTGTAGTCAATGAATAGCATTCTCAAGTAGGTGTTCCTTTTGTCCAGATGGGAAAGGGAAGTGTGGGGTGCAATAGAGATTGCATCATCTGTGTATCTGTTGGGAAGGTATGCAAATTGGATTGGGTCAAGGGTTTCTGGGATAATGGTCACACCCCAAGCCAGTTTAGAGGGTACCAAACTAGGAGGCCCACGGCAGTCCAAGCACACACAGTGTCACGCCCTGACCTTAGTTATATATGTTTTCTGTATTATTTTGGTCAGGTCAGGGTGTGACGAGGGTGGGTATACGTGTTTTGTGTTGTCTAGGGTTTTTGTAGATTTATGTTTTTTTTGTAAGTCTAGGTGATTGTAGGTCTATGGTGGCCTGAATTGGTTCCCAATCAGAGGCAGCTGTTTATCGTTGTCTCTGATTGGGGGTCCTATTTAGGTTGCCATTTTCCATTTAGGTATGGTGGGTTATTGTCTATGTGTAGTTGCATGTCAGCACTAGTTGTTTATAGCGTCACGTTCGTTTTGTTAGTTTGTTTAAGTGTTCTTCGTTTTAATAAAAGAAGAATGTATTCCAATCCCGCTGCGCCTTGGTCTCCTCGTTACGACGAACGTGACACACAGGTTCCACCGGCTCCAAAAAGCTGCACAACTAATTGAATTCAGATATCCATACCACAAGAGATCCACATGGCATGCAATATTTTGAAATGACACCCAGCCGTGTATCGCGTCCTTTCTTTTTTTTACTCCGTTTTTTTCCCCTCTTGCGGCTGCTTTTCACACACAACAAGCCCGGCCCCGCCACTCAACCAGCACAATTCCTCCTCCTCGCTGTAAGATTTACTATAAGTTTGCATGCTGTTCTGTTAGGTCAAATGCAGTCAACGGATGGTTCCAAACAAGAATAATGCTGCTTTCCACTTTGCTTCTAAATATACATCATCCTACCTCTATTATTCCAACAGTTTACCCATGTGTTTTTATATATATTGCAAGTCAAATTGCATTTGAAATATTTGGTTAAAAAAAAAACGCTATATGATTTTTTGCCTATATCGTGCAGCCCTAGTTACAGAAGCCACCTTTTCCCCTAATGCTTACCCAAGAAGCCTGCACTGTCAGAGCCACATGTAGACCAATTCCATAGACCCCATGGTTTCAAAAACAATACTCACCTTGTGAGTCTAAAATGTCAGAACCTCACGTCCACAACATTAGAACACCTGTCGTGACTTGGTGAAACACACACGTGCGCTGGGTGTTTGATGGTAGAGCCTTCAATCCCTACATGACACGCCAAAATGGCTGCTATTTAAACCTTCAATGTGGAAAAAGAAAGGCCCTACACAAAAAGTTATTGCAAGAACGTCAAAATGTCCACCAAAGAGTTCTGAAAAGGAGAAACTCAACCACCGAGGGGTGCAGTCTCCACTCCGTAGAGATATCTGGGAAGATACATTGCCCTGAGCGACAGGAAATTCGCACTGCTCCTTAAGAACAGATAACGTGCCAGGTTTAGGAGAGAGAGAGACCACATCCCCCCCGCCTGTTGATAGACCTTACAAGCACATACAGGTCCTCCAACATCTGAACAAAAAAGCTCAGCTATAGCAAAACTGTCTGTAGCTCTAGGGAATTAATACGCAGCATCCTTTGTGCTGTTTACCAAATCCCTCTTTCTGAGTAGCGCTCCATATCCCAGTAAGGATGCTTCGGTCATGATGACCCTGCAGTCACTACCCGGCACATGAGAACCCCACCTCCATGTTCCTGTTAAACTCTTGCAGCAAATCGACATGATACTTCTATAGCATTGCAACCACATTCAACAACCGGTCCGCGACACCCGCAGCTTGGTACTCTCTGTCCAGCTGATGCTCTGAGAATCGGCACTAATTATTCGGAAGCACCGAGCTAGGATTAGCCCCCTTTTTAGCATCTGGAGCAAAGTAACTCGCCAGCTTTCCATCCATCAGCAGTGTGCAAATCGCCCAGCCTCCTCGCATACCCTCTACTGGGCTCCTGAGTGCCACAGCAGTCTAAGGCACTGCATCTCAGTCCCTGGTTTGAATCCAGACTGTATCACATCTGGCCGTGATTGGGAGTCCCAAAGGGCGGCACATCACTTCACCAGCTTGGTCGAAAGAAGGGTATCACAGCTTGCCTTTAGCTCATCGGCAAAATCTTTAAAGAGGGGTAAGCGACGCTTCACCACTGCAGGGACAGGAGATAAATACATTCCCCCAAAGCTGGTGGAACTCCACTGCAGGGGAGAAGACCAATAGTTCACTCTCCCCCGCCGAAATCCAAAGCTGGTGCTTTAAGGCTCCCCCGGACTGATGTCATTCGATTCAAACTCTGAAAATCCTGCAGAGCCAACCAGGGATAGTATATCATCCCAGAATCTGTACTCTAAACACTGCCAGAGAAATCGGCTCTGCTCTCTTCAGGCTTCAGACTTCCCCATTCCTGAGGTCGCTTCACCGGAAGACCCTTTGCCAGCAGCCCCAATCTCTCTCACAAAGTCAGCCCAACACTCAATGGAAGTTGTACGCAGCCAGAGACAATAGTCACACAAACTGGTACGAGCCAAAGCCTCCGGAGTGTGTTTCTACCCCAGACAAACAGGACAGTACTCCTGAGTATCTTTCATTTGCATTGTGAAACTACATGCCCTCAGGTATGGCCGGAGGTTCAAACTCGGCTGGTTAGCCTTTGTGAACTTAATCTTACCACTGGCCATCTTACTCAAGCAAGGAAGCACTGGCTACACAAGCAGATCAGAAAGTAGTGGGGGTTTAGCAGACACAAATCCTACCCAAGCAGAAACTACATGCCCTAGGGTATGGCCGGAAGTTTAAACTCGGCTGGTTAGCCTTTGTGAACTTAATCTTACCACTGGCCATCTTACTCAAGCAAGGAAGAATTAGCTACACAGGCAGAGCAGAAAATAGTTGACTTTTAGCAAATACAAAGACCGATACCAAGACCCAAAACTGACAAAATCTAGGGGCACCAGTACTCTCAACCCACTATCATAGACCTAAGTCACAGCTGAATTTGGTAGTCTTTGTGTGATTGAACATTTTGTAAATTCCTTGACACATTCTTCCTTCAGGTGATCTGAAGAGCAAAGAATTGAAGAAATGAATGCGTGCCCCGGTATTAGCACCAGGAAGACGGGCTTTTGAGTGCGGGCTAGGCATCCATTGACCTGTTGGGCCTGATTTCTTCAGGTAAATATGATTGGTCGTTAACTCCGCATAGTATGTTATACCGAGTGACCGACTGAAAGAGAACAGATAGAAAATATGTAGAAATGATAATGGACCTATATATTTTAAAATAACTGTCCTTTTTCTGGACTGCAAACAGCTTTTGAAGAACAAATCGGTCAGGAAAAGTATTATCAGCTAGCGTTTTCATTCTGATTCATTCACTTAAAAGAGCCGGCTCCGAACTTCCCTTCATTCAGCAACCATGATTGTGTTAAAGAGACATGGGCGGGTGCCTCAGACATGGCCTCTGCCTGGGGCCTCTAAATCACCACACACACACCACCACCCTTGCACTCACACACCACCACCCATGCTCTCTCTCACCCGCCGTCTCTCCCTCCTCTGTAAATATTTGTGTAATAAAATGTCATAGACAGGCCTATGCTCAGATAAGATAAACAAGAGGATGTCTCTATAACAGCAGTGGAAAGAGAAATAAATCTGCTGATAGGCAAGCAACTGGCAGCCTACCCCATGATGGCTAGTCTACTCCATTACCGTCCAAGATCTTTATATTTTATGTCCAGAATTGAACTGGCTCTTGCAGCCAAAACAGTCTGCGAGTCTTGATTAATACATTTATATTTTCAGTTCAATACTTTTCTGGCCTCCCTCTTCTGTTACACACAGGTGTTCTGAGATGCTGGATAGCTCTTTCTGTTCCATGAACAAGCACACACAGAGTTGGTGTAATATGGAAATATGGCCGTGGGATCCTTTTTGTTTTTAAAAATGATTTCTCGATGATTTGAAAGTAAAGTTTCAAAGGTTTCCAAAACCATATTGGAACCCGAGGATTATTAAAGTTTACACAGAGCGTCGTCGGGACTGCTGTATAATTGTAACACCTGAATCTTGTTAGGCCTATCTGAAAAGACATACATTTTGAAGTCTTAAATTGACAACCCATGCATTGATCTTGAAATATTGATGGCTATTCAGAGAGTAGGCTAAGCCATCTTCGAATAAGCCATCCCTTAGCTACAAATATATTGCAGTGCAGTAGGAATGTATATATTGCAGTTATTACAATCATACTGCAATACTGCCATAGAGCTCAGGGAGGGTTTCACAACACGCAAGACAAAACATAGCATAGTCTCTCGTCAGGGATTTAATTTATTTTGATTGCAAAATACGACCTTTTCATTCAATGCAGTAGAAAAATATTGTTTCAGTTGATAATAAAACATGTTTGTTTAGTTACTTTTTCATCAACTTGTTTCTGTAACTTTCTAGCAAGTCAAGCTAGCGTACAGAGCATCTAACTAGCTAGCTAAAAGCTAAGCTATACTCTAGCTTGCGACCTGTTTTTAATTATCATCAAAAACAAACATCAGTACATTTACAATAAACTAAAATGGGAGGTAACAGTCATAAAAATAGTACCCACTTATAGGAATGGGTAATTGTTTACAAGTTGCTAGCTATCCCATAAACCCATTGTCGAAAACCACATTTTTATCTTCTTCTGTGTTTTGGTAACTTCCTGTTCTATGACGGACTCTGGCCGGACTGAAGAAGACGCATGGTTTCGATCCTTCAACCACATCGGATCCTTCAACCACAAGGGGGCATTGCATTTCCACTCCGCTGTGGATGTCAAATGAATTACATCCTGCGCAATGTAACGGAGTGCTTATGGTTAATGTGAATGATTCCTATAGATGAAAATGGCCAATTTAGGTGCAATCAGATTGCAATCAGCAATCAATCTTATTTTCTCAAAGATAAAATTATATATTTTTAAAAAATCTAGGAATGCTAATCTTATCTGATTCTAGCTACAGAAATAATTTCAGAACAATCTGAGATGGTGGGTGTCATGGCTTGCTGAAATGACAAGGAATGACCAAATAGATAAACAGAATGTAAACTCCCTGAAGGCCCAAAAAACAAGATCAGGCCAGGTTTTTAATTTTACCTTTATTTGACCAGGTAGGCCAGTTGAGAACAAGTTCTCATTTACAACTGCGACCTGGCCAAGATAAAGCAAAGCAGTGAGACACAAACAACACAGAGTTACACATGGGATAAACAAATGTACAGTCAATAACACAATAGCAAAGTCTATATATAGTGTGTGCAAATGTAGTAAGATAAGGGAGGTAAGGCAATAAATAGGCCATAGTGGAGAAATAATTACATGTGAGCAATTAAACACTGGAGTGATAGATGTGCAGAAGATGGATGTACAAATAGAGATACTGGTGTGAAAAAGGAGCAAAAAGTAAATAATATGAGAATGAGGTAGTTGGGTGGGCTATTTACAGATGGGCTATGTCAGGTGCAATGATCAGTAAGCTGCTCTGACAGCTGATGCTTAAAATTGGGCAACGAATGGTGTCGTCTGCGTAGAGGTGGATCAGAGAATCACCAGCAGCAAGAACGACATCATTGATGTATACAGAGAAAATAGTCGGCCCGAGAATTGAACCCTGTGGCACCCCCGTAGAGACTGCCAGAGGTCCGGACAACAGGCCCTCCGATTTGACACACTGAACTCTATCTGAGAAGTAGTTGGTGAACCAGTCGAGGCAGTCATTTGAGAAACCAAGGCTGTTGAGTCTGCCGATAAGAATGCGGTGATTGTCAGAGTCGAAAGCCTTAGCCAGGTCGATGAAGACGGCTGCACAGTATTGTCTTTTATTGATGGCGGGTATGATGATATCGTTTAGGACCTTGAGCATGGCTGAGGTGCACCCATGACCAGCTCAGAAACCAGATTGCATAGCGGAGAAGTTACGGTGGGAATCGAAATGGTTAGTGATCTGTTTGTTAACTTGGCTTTCAAAGACTTTAGAAAGGCAGGGTAGGATAGATATAGGTCTGTAACAGTTTGGGTCTAGAGTGTCACCCCCTTTGAAGAGGGGGATAACCGCGGCAGCTTTCCAATCTTTAGGGATCTCAGACGATAAAAAAGAGAGTTTGAACAGGTTAGTAATAGTGTTGCAACAATTGCTGCGGATAAAAAAAGAGAGGGTCCAGATTGTCTAGCCCAGTTGATTTGTAGGGGTCCAGATTTTGCAGCTCTTTCAGAACATCAGCTATCTGGATTTTGGTGAAGGAGAAATGGGGGAGGCTTGGGCAAGTTGCTGTGGGGGGTGCAGAGCTGTTGACAGGGGTAGGGGTAGCCAGGTGGAAAGCATGGCCAGACGTTAAGCATTTCCCAGTTTAGTCCCCCTAACAGTACAAACTCTGACGATAAATGGTGGGCAATTAATTCACATGTGGTGTCCAGGGCACAGCTGGGGGCTGAGGGAGGTCTATAAGAGAGACTCATTTCTGGAAAGGTGGATTTTAGAAAGTAGAAGCTCGAACTGTTTGGGCACAGACCTGGATAGCATGACAGAACTTTGCAGGCTATCTCTGCAGTAGATTGCAACTCCACCCCCTTTTGCAACTCCACCCCCTTTGGCAGTTCTATCTTGGCGGAAAATGTTGTAGTTGGGGATGGAAATTTCAGAATTTTTGGTGGCCTTCCTAAGCCAGGATTCAGACACGGCTAGGACATCAGGGTTGGCGGAGTGTGCTAAAGCAGTGAATAAAACAAACTTAGGGAGGATGCTTCTGATGTTAGCATGCATGAAACCAAGACTTTTACGGTTACATAAGTCAACAAATGATAGCGCCTGGGGAATGGGAGTGGAACTGGGGGCTACAGGGCCTGGGTTAATCTCTACATCACCAGAGGAACAGAGGAGGAGTAGGATAAGGGTACGGCTAAAGGCTGTAAGAACTGGTCGTCTAGTGCATTGGGGACAGAGAATAAAAGGAGCAGATTTATTGTGGTATTGTGTACATTTACAATGAAGGTTACTGAATGTTAATGTCCATTGTGAGAGAATGGAAAATGGTAGTAAATGTGTCAAGACAAAACAGCGCAGTACAAAAGAAAATGGAATAAATACGTCCAGAACTGCATGGTGAAAATAACTGAAAAACAAATTGCCTTTGTAGAAATATAAATGTTTGAGTTGTCAGATGCTATATATTTTCAACACTATGCAGGATTTAAAAATACTATATTTCAAAGTTATCCAGGATTCTGCAGCTACCATCAGAGTTTCATGTCTCTTTCTATGACTGTGGTGTAGTTATTTAATTTACATGTGATCAGAAGCATAACTGAAATGAAGGTGTTCTACAGAATATAGGCCTACACAAACGACTTCTGATCTTCTGTACAAAACAGTTCTATCTGCAAGGTTCTTTGAATAAGCCCCTGACATTAGTGTCATAACAAAACCCACAAATGGAGAGATTGTGGTACATGCTTCTGGTTGCTCAATTATGACTACAAATACACATGTATCAAAATGAACATGTCAACCCACATGGATTCCATCAACCCTTCATCATCCCTAGAGTATGGTGAGTGTGCATGCATATGTACGTGTGGTAATTGCTTCTCTGTCTATTCTCTTTGTAGTCTGTAGCCTATATGGGTCAGTCACTCTCATTCTCACTTGCTTATAGGAGAGATGTGGTACCTTCCTCCAGCACTGTACAGATTCTCGTACGCAACACAGCTCACGCCACAAACCATGCTCTCAATCCCCTTTACCCCAACTCCTCACTTCTATTTCAGGTCTGGATGTGACTTTCTCAGACTTTAAGAGTAATAGGTCACAGTGTATTTTCACCCCCATCTTGGCTTTGCTGTGCCTGTGTCACACTAGGTTTAACTGTAGCTAACCTCACCTGATAAAACATCCCTCTGCCCTCTGTCAAATGAGAATATAATAAAACATGTATGCAAAGTCAAAGAAGACTGCCTCACTACAGGAATACTGTATGCACAATATGGTTGATATTTTACTAATAGTGTCTTATATGGAATTTATTATCTTGCTGTCTTGGGTTATAAGGGGACACACCATATTGGATCAATAAAAAACATTAGCCTTACCATTCCAAAGTGCTTTATGTGTTGCCTTGCACCATGTGGTAATGATGGGCAGGGCTTGACCGCAATTTGAAAGTGTGAATTAGGGGTGGTTGAATTAGGAGTCATTTGTTACTATGTGTACTAACTGTATCTATGCTTGCAGTCTTTTTGGCGTCAGAGAAGTCCAGCTATTCAAGTAATCATTGTTAGAGAGTGTGTGTGTGTTTGTGTGTTACTTCTGCTTTTTCAACAATTAGAGAAGTGAATCAGACAGGTTAAAAAAAATGCAACAGCCTGACCAAGCAGAGGAAGTGCCACTATATTTTACCTGCATCCTGTGTCCGAACGTGTCTGAGTTTTTTGGGCTAAAATGTCCTGGTACTGTAAAGTTCACAATGCCGTTGACCACAATGCCGTTCACAATGCCCCATAACATCAAAGATCCACCACCATATTTTACAGTAGGGAAGAGGTATTTTCTGCATATGCATTGTTCTTTCATAGGCAGAACCCACCGCTGGCGGGTGTGGCCAACAAGCTCTAACTTCAGGTCATATGACTATTTTCCTAGTTCCAATCCAGGTGCTAATGCCATTTATCAAACTCCAGGCAGTGATATGGTCAGATGTCATGAAAAAAGAGGTCTTTGACCACGCACACCAATGGTGTGAATTATTTATATTTTTTGCTATCCTTTATCAAGGCATCCAATAATCGCGGACCCCACTGTACATATGCGACTGTGTCTCTGCTTGTGACCACAGACTCCTTTCCTTTCCCATCAGTCTGTCACATTGTGTGGTCAGCGCTTTTCTAGCACATAACTAGAGTGTAACTTTACAGTGCTTCTCTACAACATGGTTTTGACGTTATCTAAGTGAACGAGGTATGCAAATCGGTGATGATTCCAGCGTACATACTCCAGGCACTTGATAATAAAGTATGCAGACGGTATAAGCCTAATATCTTTCTGTGTTTATGTCTCACCCACACAAACTCACATACCAAACTCATGTTCATCTAAAATGGTTTAGGATCCTATTCACTTGAATTACCCACTAGCATTTTCCACTAGAATATAGTTGATTTTAAATGAATTATACTTCACTAAAACTTCAAGAGTTTTCACCCCATAGGACTTGCATTAGAGAAAACAACAATTTCTCCACCTCTAAACATTTTATTTGGAAATTATTTTTGTGGTTTGTGTTTTATATTTCAGTTGCGTATATTACATTTATTTGATTTGATGACGTTATGATTTCATCTCTATAGAGCTTCTGCCTATGCTGTCTGCCAAAATCACTGTTATAGTAGATCCGTGTCTACTAACCGGCATAGGTGGTGGAACAAACCAAGATGCAGTACCTGCTTTAGTTTTTGAGATGATCGATCTCTATCGAGGGAGGAGCTGGTTTTTTTGGCGTGTTATTTTCATATTTTTATATATATATATATATTGTTTTACCCCTTTTTCTGCCCAATTTCGAGATATCCAATTGGTAGTTACAGTCTTGTCTCATCGCTGCAACTCCCGTACGGACTCGGGAGAGGAGAAGATCAGAGCCGTGCGTCCACCGAAACACGACCCCGCCAAGCTGCACTGCTTCTTGTCACAATGCTTGCTTAACCCGTAAGCCAGCCGCACCAATGTGTTCGGAGGAAACACTGAACAGCTGGCAACCAAAGTCAGCATGCATGTAAAAACCAGCCATTCAAAAGGAGTTAGGGGCTGGTTTTTATTGAGGTGTATATTTGTTTAACTGCTTTTTTTTCCAATACTTAATTTTATATTCACTAGCTGGACAGGCAAACGCCGCCGAGTACTAAACTGTAAATCAATCAAAGATTGTGTACTGTCCATGGTACTATCGCTGCTGATCATGTCTGCCAATCACATTATCTGTATCTAAGGAAGCATACAGCTGGTGATGACCTCTCGCGAGAGTTCTCTGTCCGACAAACTGCTATGAGGTAAAGTTTTTAACATTTATTTGTAAACTAACTATTTAGTTACACTGTAAGACTTTTCTGTAATTTCAATAGTAAAACACTGTAGGATGCACAGTATAATAACATGCAAGTGTTTTACAGCATTAATGCTGTAGATTGCACTGCATTATGGGTAAAATGATGAAAAATACAGTTATTAAACGTTTCTTTGCTTTTACGTTTGGACTGTGGCCATGCGCAATATGGTGACGGCAGTGCTTTGTTACAGGAAATGAGTATATACCCTGAAAGAGCCATACCCTCTTTCAGTTTTTCTGGTGCAGAGGTCTCTGAGTGTTTAACTTTTTCACTAGAAACCAGCCTATATATATAACTATTGGTACAAAAAATTTGTAGTGAACAACTTGAAAACCAAATGAAGTAGAGCCTATATGTTGTGAAGAACTTATAATCATCAAGGAACAGACAAGACAAGATTCAGATTGGGAGACATTCTATAGGCCTAATATAGGAGAGTTGGCAGAATGATTGTCCAGTACTGAAATGTAAATGTTTCATCTTAATATTGATTAATTGAATGAAGGTACAGTGTAAATTATTTGTAATTTGTATGTAAAAAAAACTTTTCGATAAAGTGGTCAAAACACACACATGCTCAAATTTACGTCTTCTCCTCTCTCCATCTGTATTCTCCACAGTATAAACGCCAGAATCTTCTATCTGAAAGTCTGACACAGTTAAGTATCCCGTAACATTGTCCCAGTGTGGGTGGTTTTCTAATCTCTTATCAAGGTTGATAATGCTTTGTTTAGCAGGCTACACCTGTGCAATATTGCCATTCATACATTTTACTGCCCACTTCCAACACCTGCTCTGGAAAAAATAAAGACTTTCCCACGATCTCTTTACATTTACATTTACATTTAAGTCATTTAGCAGACGCTCTTATCCAGAGCGACTTACAAGTTGGTGCATTCACCTTATGATATCCAGTGGAACAACCACTTTACAATAGTGCATCTAACTCTTTTAAGGGGGGGGGGGGGTTAGAAGGATTACTTTATCCTATCCTAGGTATTCCTTAAAGAGGTGGTGTTTCAGGTGTTTCCGGAAGGTGGTGATTGACTCCGCTGACCTGGCGTCGTGGGGGAGTTTGTTCCACCATTGGGGTGCCAGAGCAGCGAACAGTTTTGACTGGGCTGAGCGGGAGCTGTACTTCCTCAGAGGTAGGGAGGCGAGCAGGCCAGAGGTGGATGAACGCAGTGCCCTTGTTTGGGTGTAGGGCCTGATCAGAGCCTGAAGGTACGGAGGTGCCGTTCCCCTCACAGCTCCGTAGGCAAGCACCATGGTCTTGTAGCGGATGCGAGCTTCAACTGGAAGCCAGTGGAGAGAGCGGAGGAGCGGGGTGACGTGAGAGAACTTGGGAAGGTTGAACACCAGACGGGCTGCGGCGTTCTGGATGAGTTGTAGGGGTTTAATGGCACAGGCAGGGAGCCCAGCCAACAGCGAGTTGCAGTAGTCCAGACGGGAGATGACAAGTGCCTGGATTAGGACCTGCGCCGCTTCCTGTGTGAGGCAGGGTCGTACTCTGCGAATGTTGTAGAGCATGAACCTACAGGAACGGGTCAGAACGGGTCTTTCACCTACTCTGCAGTTATTGAGCCAGATTGGACTCAGTGGACAGACGTTTGGTATTTTACGTAAATCTTTGCCCCTCCAATAAGTAGTATTGATTATAAAGACAGAAGTTTACTTAATTAAGACAGAAATTATAGGAGGGAGGTTGGTCAGTGAGGATGGGTAGGACATATATCACGACCGTCTAGCAATCCAAATGTTATGTGTTTAAGTATCATCAGGGTCAACTGTAGCATTTTAGCTTCCCCTTCCCCTAACCATTATTCTAACCTTCACCCAATTCACCTAACTTTTTATGTAAATTATCCTAACCTTTGTCGTTACTTCTCCGAACCACTAACGTAAATTCTCCCCATAATTCTAATTGTTGTTACAACACAACAAGCATCCTGGTCTCAGAGAAACACGTGTAATACGACACATCCTCCAAGATGTGGTTACGTCATCCAATTCGTAAGGACTGTGATGCCGTCCTCTAATTCGTGTGATATTGTACGACCGCTATTCCATTCATAATGTAACCTAACCTAAAGTAATGTATCATACTAAATGGTGGGGAACATATTTATATAGTAGTCTTACGAATTCCCCTGAGACCATGTTAGAGATATTGTGCAGACCACAACCTGTAAGAGCTTCCTTCTCCCATGAAAAAGCTCAATTTACTACCCTATTTACCTCTCTCTCTCTCCAACAGAAGTAAAGAGTGGAATGGTTTGCAGTGAGATAAATAAAACACATTGTTTCAATACAACAACCCAACCTATAAATCATCCATACCGTAGGCCTATGCAATGTCCTTTCATTTTAATTATATTATTAGGACATACAGGATTACACTTAAGGTTTAGGTGTAGCTGTAAAATAGGCTGCTGGTATGTTCAGTACAAATAGTTGCTCTAACACAATTCCACACCATGTTAGGCTGCAATCAATAAACCAAATGCACATCATTTAAGTAAATAAATGTAAAAATAGGGTGACATACCAACAAGACATAACAGCCTGAACCTAAGTTGAGCCCTCCATGTCTTAATGGTTAGGACCTTACAGGTGCATGTGAGATCTCAACAGACCTGATCTCACCACTAACCTAACCTCTCCCTCCCTCTGGAGGTAGAGAGAGAACATTACAACTCAATGTACAGCTGTGTAGCTGCCAACCCTGTTAGTAACCAGACCATCACAGTCAACATCACTACACTCTGTGAAGATGGAGACCCGGGAGATGAGCAAGATAAGATAAATCATTATCCTTTATTGCCATCAGCTCTGAGCTCAATACACTATTGTATAAATCTCTCTTGAGACGAGGGCTTAGTAGACTTGTTGTATTGTGATGAACCTGAGCTTAGATTGGTCAAGAGCACCTTCTATTGGAGAAAATTTAGAATTTCACTGTGAACTTATACAATTATATACTTGAACTTGTGGACCCCAGGAAGAATAACTGCTGCTTCTTCAACTGTTTGCAGTTTACATTACCTTGTATGCTTCTGTGTTGTATTATGTGAGGTACACTATGTATGTAATGTATTGCATTTGTTTTTCACCCACACAACACCACACAACAGATGAGAGGCATGGAAGAAAATACTATACTCTTATCCCAGCAGCCTTTGTGGTGTACCCAGGAATCTTTGCAGTGTTCTTCAAAGGACCAAAGGCCATTTTAAAACCGTCCCGCAACTCCTGCCGTGTCCACAGACATCCCCCAAATAATCAAAAAAACGACTCTCGGAAAATGAATGCTCCAGAGGAGGCTGGTGGAAAGAGCTGTAGGAGGAGGGGCCCATGAAATGGAATGGTACCAAACACATCCAGCACACGGAAACAACGTGTTGGACTCCGTCCCACTAATTCCATCCCAGCCTTTACAATGAGCCCGTCCTCTTATAGCTCCTCCCAAAACCTCCTCTGGAGTGCACAACTGGTAAATAGTCGCATATAGATATGTCAGTCAGTCAGGTGGCTAGCTGCTTCCAGATACTTGTATTGCAGTAATGTTGAAGGGCTCTGGCTAGTATTACTTAGCCAGCAGGATGAAGTAAGAAGCTAACATTAAACTGAGGCTACCTCAGCAGGAGCAAAAAAATACCCTACTAAGTTTTAATAACTTTGCTTTACAGAGAGTAGAATACTGAGACAAACATTGATGTAGCGCTCAGTGGTGAAGCTGAGGCAGGCTGCAATGCATGCAGGAGGAAGCAGAGGACAGAGGGGAGGGAGGAAGTCAGCAGAGAGAAGTTAGTACATTGGTTCCCAAACTTGGGGTCGGGGCTCTATGTAATACGCCGCTGATGCTACGGGTCAGTGTGAATCATTTCTCATATTTCCCTCCTTTCAGAGGTATAACAGAGATAGTAGGCTAGGCTCAGGGACCAGGAGATAATAGGCTAGGCTAGACTCAGCAACCAAGAGATAGTAGACTAGGCTCAGCAACCAGGAGATGGCAGGCTAGGCTAAGCGGCCTAGGCAAGGGGGCAAGGCGGCCTAGGCTATACTTGCTGAGAGTGTCATAAATACATTAACTGTTTTAATTACTTAGCATTTTTAAAGTTATGTGCACCTCGTTCTTGACCTTTCCTAAATTTAGTCTATCTAACACACTATCATGGTTAGAATCTTAATATCACAAACAGAACTTGTGTTATGAACAGTTTTACGAGGAAATTTCTTTTGGGGGGGGGGGGGGGGTGATGCCCCATCGAAACTACATTGAAACTAATTTCTCACATATAATAATAGAGTCAGCCTAAAGACAATATTAAATTGACAATAGTCTGATGGATAATATTATCAATTGTTAAAATGTATATGAAGAATCTGATTAACAGTGCAGCTTGGAATTGACACAAAGGCAGAGAAATTAAATGGAGTGCCAAAAAGGGAATTTCCTCTACATTCCTCTACAGAGTTGCAAGCAGATAAGATGTTTTGATGTCTATATAGTATCAGACAGATCAGAATCTGACCCCTTGAGCTCTATTTCAACATTCTGGGCAGAATTAGTGTGTTACACATGCTCGCCACATGCACTTGCAACACTCAAAGCACAGTAATTTAAACTCAAAATATGCCATTCTGTTGTTTTGAAAATACTTTTCTGGAATTCATTCCTTAAGACCTGCTCTTAACAAATGAATAATTAATTACATTTGTTATGGTGTTTATTTAATGGATTCTCACACTTGAGTTGTGGTGTTGTAGTGGTTTTTACTTCGTACGTACAGCCTACAGTTACATAAACTAATGTAAGGGAAGTCCCCCCCCAATTGTACAAAATAACATGGCAAGTTATTGGCACCGAGCGGAGCATATACACGATGGACAAGTACACTACTTCTGGCGGTGTTTCATCCAAAGTTGATGGCAAATGCCATGCTGCAAATGAGCTGTGTAACACTCCAAAATTCCTATAGTGGGCGAGTGTGTTCTATCTAAATTTTTCATAGGCTTTATGTAACGCAAGTCAAGACCCAAGAGTAAAATTTTGAGATTTTGAAAGTTTTGGCAAAAACTTATCACCCCCTTAAAAAAGTGCTTTCTGGACCGTTTTTCGAAATTCTTTCGAGTTTTATGTGAATTACACATGTGTAAGAACTATATGAAAATACTTTTTTCAAATTTTATTAACATAATTTTTTTTGATTTTTTTTTTTAACTTAAGGAATATGTTTTGTGCATTTGGAATGTGATTTCATAGGAAGTCAAAAGTCAAAAGTCAAAAATGTCAAAAATTTGGAAAAAAACTTATCACCCCCTTTAAAAAAGTGCTTTCTGGACCGTTTTTCGAAATTCTTTCGAGTTTTATGTCAATTACACATGTATAAGAACTGTATGAAAATACATTAGTCACATTTTATTAACATAATTTTTATTTTTTTTATTTTTTTGAACTTAAGGTATATGTTTTGTGCATTTGGAATATGATTTCATAGGAAGTCAAAAGTCAAAAATGTCAAAAATTTGGAAAAAATGTATCACCCCCTTTAAAAAAGTGCTTTCTGGACCGTTTTTTGAAATTCTTTCGATTTTTAGGTCAATTACACATGTATAAGAACTGTATGAAGATACTTTAGTCACATTTTATTATCATAATTTTTTTTTGAAATGTTTACTTGTACTTAAGGAATATGTTTTGTGCATTTGCAATCTGATTTAATATGAAGTCAAAAATGTGAATAAATTAGAAAAAACTTATCAACCCCTTTAAAAAAGTGCTTTTTGGATTTCATAGTCAAAAATAACATTTTGTTTTTAAAAGGCCAAAATGAAGCATTTAAAACCGTTTTGAAAAATGACGCCTGGTAACCCAAAACATGAAACAGAATATTTTTTGACTTTTTTTGGAAACCTCCTTAAATCACTCAGGCCGGACCCCCATTGACTCGAGAAGAAAAAACAAAACAAAAATTCCAGAAGAAAAAACAGAATATTTTCTGACTTTTTTTGAAAACCTCCATAAATCACTCAGGCCAGCACACATTGATTTTTGCCCGTAGAATAGTGCTCCCAGAGCGGGTATGGAATTCTGGATGCCCCCTAAAAGCAATTTCAACCATGGCACCTGGTAACCCAAAAAAATACCAGGTGCACGAAAAGTTTGGACTTAGAATATTTTTTGAGTTTTTTGGAAAAACTCCATAAATCACTCAGGCCATTGACTCGAGAAGAAAAAACATAAAATATTTTCAAGAAAAAAAAACATAGAATATTTTCTGACTTTTTTTGAAAACCTCCATAAATCACTCAGGCCAGCACCCATTGTTT
This sequence comes from Salvelinus namaycush, assembly GCF_016432855.1. Taxonomy (NCBI): domain Eukaryota; kingdom Metazoa; phylum Chordata; class Actinopteri; order Salmoniformes; family Salmonidae; genus Salvelinus; species Salvelinus namaycush. The sequence goes on from NC_052314.1 coordinate 52,392,941, forward strand.
TTTGCCCGTAGTATAGTGCTCCCAGAGCGGGTATGGAAGTCTGGATCCCCCCTAAAAGCATTTAAGGCTCTGTGTGTCTTTAAGCACCATACTTTTTCATTCTATCCTTGCTGTGTGTGTCTGTGTGTGTGTGTGTGAGCTTTTCTTTGACATCTGTTTAGAGAAATGACTGATTTACACTTCATGAGGGTTGCCTAATCACACACTTAAAGTTTTGGAAAGATCTGACTTTTTTAACCCTTTGAAACAGCACCTATGACCCCATTTTAAGGCACTTCCGGTTGGCACAGGAAGCTATAAGTAAACACCTATCCTGATCGGGGTATGCTTTTACAGAATCCTGAGTTTTAAGTCTATACGTTAAGAACTGACTGATTTACATAGGGTTGAATGCACTATATGTCACAAACTGCTGGTTGGCTATGGCAAAACACTTTTAGGGTGATTTTATCACTTCCGGTTGCTCCCGGAAGCTTAGAATCAACACAGGTAGACCTCATAGTGGCCTGATGGACTGACATCAAAGACAGGTTCATAAGACATTCATAACCCACATAGGCTTCAGGTTGAATTTAGAGGTGCAGTCAATGTATTCCAATGGGGAGACATGTCATTGTAAACTGTTTGATGTAAACACCTTCTTTTAACTGTCAAGGGTTAATGCCACAAGGTCAAGGTTAGGCTTGCACAGATCGGGAGGACCTTAAGAACATTCCTGAGGTCAAATTGTGTTTCTAACCTTAACGGTTCTCTCTCTGTCTCCCAAAAGCAAATAAAATTGACATTGAGGTCAAAGGGTCATTCGTGTCCGTCTTCTTGTAACGGTCGCTGCGCTCAGACCGAGCGAGCTACGGTCAAGCGGGGCATCTCGTTGAACTCGGCACGGCCTGGAGATAATAGTAATGCCATTGCGGGCTTTGTGTGTCTTTAAGCACCGTACTTTTTCACTCCATCCCTGCTGTGTGTGTGTGTGTGAGAGCTTTTCTTTGACATCTGTTTAGAGAAATGACTGATTTACAGTTCATGAAGGTTGCCTAATCACACACTTAAAGTTTTGGAAAGATCTGACTTTTTTAAGCCTTTGAAACAGCACCTATGTCCCCATTTTAAGGCACTTCCGGTTGGCACAGGAAGCTATACGTAAAGACTTATCCTGATCGGGGTATGCTTTTACAGAATCCTGAGTTTTAAGTCTATACGTTAAGAACTGACTGATTTACACAGGGTTGAATGCACTATATATCACAAACTGCTGGTTGGGTAAAACACTTTTAGGGTGATTTTATCACTTCCGGTTGCTCCAGGAAGCTTAGAATCAACACAGGTAGACCTCATAGTGGCTTGATGGATTGTCATTGAAGACAGGTTCATAAGACATTCATAACCCACATAGGGTTTATTTAAAGAATGCACGTTACATTTGCATATGATTCAACAGTGAAAAACATCACATCATATTGCAAACATAACACAGTGTTACATTTGCAATATGATGTGTTGAATCATATTGCAAACATAACACAGTGTTACATTTGCAATATGATGTGTTGAATCATATTGCAAACATAACACAGTGTTACATTTGCAATATGATGTGGTGAATCATATTGCAAACATAACACACAGTGTTACATTTGCAATATGATGTGTTGAATCATATTGCAAACATAACACACACTGTTACATTTGCAATATGATGTGTTGAATCATATTGCAAATGTAACGTGCATTCTCTTAAATACTTTAGAAATACAAAATTGAACGTCCTGATGACCTCAGGATGGCCGGGCAGTGTTAGTGGTTCCTCTCCATCGCTCGTTGCGTGGAAATTTCATCATGTCGATTTTGGTGATGGTACCCCCGCGTTGAAACATATTGCAATTGTACAAAAGTCAACTAGCAAGTCGGTGTCCATCAGTCAATTGGATATTGTCAGACACCAAACTAATACCATCTGACACCAAACTCACTTTTTCCAACTCCTTTAGAAGCCAACTATAACATATTTCAGAGCAGGCCCAAAATTCCCAGCGCTTTCTCTTTAAACCATAATAAAACAAATAATACGTAGTTATGTTCTAGCTGCGGGTCCAATTTTCACATTATGTTTAGCCCTATGTGAGGCGACCTCGAATCCCAAGTTTCGGCTCGATAGGTCATTCGGTGTCCGAGCAAAACCCTAATTGGTGCTGAAAATCCACTTTTTTCATTGCCTTGCTACGGGGTCCTTGAATGAGCAATCAAACAGGCTCGTTGGGGTCTGTCTCTATGGGCCGAGCCGGTTTCAATGCACCTAGTCTTGAGACTCTGGGACTTTTCTAAATGTCGTCAGTTTCGTTGAGCTGAAAATGAATTGAAAACATAGCAAATACACGAGGCTGTTTATCGGTCTGAGAACCTTCTAGAGCCACATAATTCACCGTGCACAATCGACCTGAGGTCTAGAACAGGTTTGTAAATTTTCAGAACTCTAGGTCTGACGGTTCTTTAAAAGTTCAAACAAAAGTAACTACTACATGCACTGTCTGCCTCTTAGCCCCTCAGTGTGTCCCTCCATCATTTCTGTGTGGGTGTGTAATTTTGTTTTTGAAATCTGATGGCATGAATGACTGATTTACAGTTCAGGAGGGTTGTCTATTCACATGTATGATGTTTTGGAAAGATTTGACATTTCGAAACAGCCCATTTGAAACAACCCTTCGAAACAGCCCATTTCACACCAATTAGGGCACTTCCGGTTGGCACAGGAAGCTGAAAATAAACACATATCATCACTGGAGTAGGCTTTTACACAATCCTGAGTTTTAAGTCTGCATGTTAAAATTTGACTGATTTACATAGGGCTGAATGCTCTATTTCTCTCAAACTGCAGGTTGGCTATTGCAAACACTTTTAGGGTGATTTAACCACTTCCGGTTGCTCCAGGAAGCTTAGAATCGACACAGGTAGACCTCATGGTGGCCTGATGGATTTTTATCAAAGACAGGTTCATAAGACATTCATAACCCACATAGGCTTCAGGTTGAATTTAGAGGTACACTCAATGCATTCCAATGGGGAGACATGTCATTGTAAACTGTTTGATGTAAACGCCTACTTTTAACTGTGAAGGGTTAATGCCACAAGGTCAAGGTTAGGCTTGCACAGATCGGGAGGACCTTAAGAACATTCCTGAGGTCAAATTGTGTTTCTAACCTTAACGGTTCTCTCTCTGTGTCCCAAAAGCAAATAAAATTGACATTGAGGTCAAAGGGTCATTTGGGTACGTTCTCTTGTAACAGTTGCTGCGCTCAGACCGAGCAAGCTAGGTTCAAGCGGGGCGTCTCGTTGAACTCGGCACGGCCTGGAGATAATAGTAATACCATTGCAGGCTTTGTGTGTCGTTAAGCACCGTACTTTTTCACTCCATCATTGCTTTGTGTGTGTGTTTGTGTGTGAGAGAGAGCTTTCCTTTGACATCTGCTTAGAGAAATGACTGATTTACAGTTCATGAGGGTTGTCTAATCACACAAATGAAGTTTTGAAAAGTTCTGACCTTTTTAACCCTTCGAAACAGAACCATGACTCCATTTTAAGGCACTTCCGGTTGGCACAGGAAGCTATAGTTAAACACATATCTTGACTGGGGTATGCTGTTAAAGAATCCTTAGTTTTAAGTCTATACGTTAAGAATTGACTGATCTACATAGGGTTGAATGCAGTGATTTTTCAAAATTGCAAGTCATGTATATCAGGATATGTTTTAGGCTGATTTAACCACTTCCGGTTGCTCCAGGAAGCTTAGAATCAACACAGGTAGACCTCATAGTGGCCTGATGGATTGTTATCAAAGACAGGTTCATAAGACATTCATAACCCACATAGGCTTCAGGTTGAATTTAGAGGAGCAGTCAATGTATTCCTATGGGGCGAAATGTCATTGTAAACTGTTTGATGTAAACGCCTTCTTTTAACTGTGAAGGGTCAATGCCACAAGGTCAAAGTTAGTCTTGCACAGATCGGGAGGACCTTAGGATTGTTCCTGACGTGAAATTGTGCTTCTAACCTTAACGGTTCTCTCTCTGTGTCCCAAAAGCAAATGAAATTGACATTGAGGTCAAAAGGTCATTTGTGTCCGTTCTCTTGTAACGGTCGCTGCGCTCAGACCGAGCGAGCTACGGTCAAGCGGGGCATCCCGTTGAACTCGGCACGGCCTGGGGAATATGGTGATGTCATTTTAGTGGTGATTTCAGAATGCTATTTTGGTGCATTCATGGAAGGCGCTGTGAATTTTGGGCCTCCCCTGAAATTTGTGATAGTTGGATTCTAAAGGAGTTGTAAAAAGTGAGTTTGGAGTCAGATGGTATCAGTTTGGTGTCTGAAAATATCCAATTGACTGATGGACACCGACTTGCTACTTGACTTTTGTTGACACTTGCTAGTTGACTTGCTAGTCGACTTTTGTACAATTGCAATATGTTTCAATGCGGGGGTACCATCACCAAAATCGACATGATGAAATTTCACGCAACAAGCGATGGAGAGGAACCACTATCACTGCCCGGCCATCCTGAGTTCATCAGGACGTTGACTTTTGTATTTCTAAGGTATTTAAAGAATGCACGTTACATTTGCAATATGATTCAACATCACATCATATTGCAAATGTAACGGGCATTTGCAATATGAAAAACATCACATCATATTGCAAATGTAACGTGCATTCTCTTAAATACTTTAGAAATGCAAAAGTCAACGTCCTGATTACCTCAGGATGGCCGGGCAGTGATAGTGGTTCCTCTCCATCGCTCGTTGCTTGAAATTTCATCATGTCGATTTTGGTGATGGTACCCCCGCGTTGAAACATATTGCAATTGTACAAAAGTCAACTAGCAAGTCGGTGTCCATCAGTCAATTGGATATTGTCAGACACCAAACTGATACCATCTGACACCAAACTCACTTTTTCCAACTCCTTTAGAAGCCAACTATAACATATTTCAGAGCAGGCCCAAAATTCACAGCGCCTTCTCTTTAAACCATAATAAAACAAATAATACGTAGTTATGTTCTAGCTGCGGGTCCAATGTTCACATTATGTTTAGCCCTATGTGAGGCGACCTCGAATCCAAAGTTTCGGCTCGATAGGTCATTCGGTGCCCGAGCAAAACCCTAATTGGTGCTGAAATTCCACTTTTTTCATTGCCTTGCTACAGGGTGCTTGAATGAGCAATCAAACAGGCTCGTTGGGGTCTGTCTCTATGGGCCGAGCCGGTTTCAATGCACCTAGTCTTGAGACTCTGGGACGTTTCTAAATGTCGTCAGTTTCGTTGAGCTAAAAATGAATTGAAAACACTGCAAATACACGAGGCTTTTTATCGGTCCGAGAACCTTCTAGAGCCACATAAATCACCGTGCACAATCGACCTGAGGTCTAGAACAGGTTTGTAAATTTTCAGAACTCTAGGTCTGACGGTTCTTTAAAAGTTCAAACAAAAGTAACTACTACATGCACTGTCTGCCTCTTATCCCCTCAGTGTGTCCCTCCATCATTTCTGTGTGGGTGTGTATTTTTTTTTTTTTTTTAAATCTGATGGGATGAATGACTGATTTACAGTTCAGGAGGGTTGTCTATTCACATATATGAAGTTTTGGAAAGATTTGACATTTTTAACCCTTTGAAACAGCCCATTTGACACCAATTATGGCACTTCCGGTCGGCACAGGAAGCTGAAAATAAACACATATCATCACTGGAGTATGCTGTTACAGAATCCTGAGTTTTAAGTCTGTATGTTAAAAATTGACTGATTTACATAGGGTTGAATGCACTATTTCTCTCAAACTGCAGGTTGGGTATGGCAAACACTTTTAGGGTGATTTAACCACTTCCGGTTGCTCCAGGAAGCTTAGAATCGACACAGGTAGACCTCATGGTGGCCTGATGGACTGACATCAAAGACAGGTTCATAAGACAATCATAACCCACATAGGCTTTAGGTTGAATTTAGAGGTGCAGTCAATGTATTCCAATGGGGAGACATTTCATTGTAAACTATTTGATGTAAACACCTTCTTTTAACTGTGAAGGGTTAATGCCACAAGGTCAGGGTTAGATTTGCACAGATCGGGAGGACCTTAAGAACACTCCTGAGGTGAAATTGTGTTTCTAACCTTAACGGTTCTCTCTCTGTGTCCCAAAAGCAAATTAAATTGACATTGAGGTCAAAAGGTCATTTGTGTCCGTTCTCTTGTAACGGTCGCTGCGCTCAGACCGAGCGAGCTACGGTCAAGCGGGGCATCTCGTTGAACTCGGCACGGCCTAGAGATAATAGTAATGCCATTGTGGGCTTTGTGTGTCTTTAAGCACCGTACTTTTTCACTCCATCCTTCCTTTTTGTGTGTGTGTGTTTGTGTGAGAGAGCTTTTCTTTGACATCTGTTGGGAAAAATGACTGATTACAGTTCATGAGGGTTGTCTAATCACACAAGTGAAGTTTTGAAAAGATCTGACCTTATTACCCTTCAAACCTGACCCTATGGCACCATTTTAAGGCACTTCCAGGTTACATAGGAAGCTGAGAGTGAACACATACCCTCCTCGGGGTAGGCTCTTATATAATATTGAGTTTTAAGTCTTTATGTTAAGAGCGGACTTATTTAAAGAGGGTTAAATGAGTGTGTGTTATTTCATAAAATCATATAAAATCACAGGATTCTCGCAGAGCTTCGAGACCCACTTTAAAAATGTACGTCTGAACACACTGCAACTGGATCTGTGAATTTTTGGAAAAAAAAATTCCTCTTTGTGAACATCACCAAACGGTCAATGTACGATTTCTCTTAAATTACGATAGATAAATGGCTGGTTCTTTTTTTCCTGACACCGTATGCTTATGTACTTTGACATGAAGCGGTCAAATTAGCACCCTACTTGCGTTTTAACCCTTTAATCCCAGAAAAATGGCCATAACTCAAAAAGCGCCGAGGTCTCGACGCCATCTTGTTCGGGGCCAACTGCCCATTACTCCAAACCTACGCTCGCCGAGTTTCGTCTTCGAAATATTTTCAGTTTAGGAGAAAAGGCCGCGCTCGTTTGCCACGTGCTCGTGCGCCTGCAATATGATTTATTTTCCCTCGTGGGAATTTTCGAGAATGCAGAAAAAAGTCAAAAATTTGTCATTTTTATAAAACGGAAACCGAAAGTTTTTTGAGTGACTTCCTGAAAGAGCTCTCCGCCGCCCACGGCCCGACGCCGTCCGCGATTTTCTGCGACGTCGCAAGACGTCAGGTAAGGGACCGTACATTTGCAATGGGACTTTCTTCACTAACCATACGGCTCCCGTCTCAGAGTTCCCTTAAGGTATGGAAATGCTATTGTGTTCTTTGAAATACATTTTCTTTCGTATTATAATGTTACTGTCACTGTCACACCCTGGCCTCTGTTATATTGATTTTCTTTATTAGTTTAGTTAGGTCAGGGTGTGACATGGGGGATGTTTGTGTGTTTTGTCTAGTTTAGGGTGTGTGTATTGTTTAGGGGGTTGTGTATAGTGTATGGGGTTGTGTTCAGTATAGAGGTTTAGGAAAGTCTATGGTTGCCTGTTTTGGTTCTCAATCAGAGACAGCTGTTTATTGTTGTCTCTGATTGGGAGCCATATTTAAGGCAGCCATAGGCTTTAGGTGATTGTGGGTAATTGTCTATGTCTAAACGTTAGTAGCTTGTGTGTGCACTTTCGTTTTGTAGCTTCACGTTTGTTGTTTTGTATAGTTTGTAAAAGTGTTTTGTTTCGTGTTCATCTTCGTTATAAATAAAAGGGAAGATGTATTCATATCACGCTGCGACTTGGTCCTCTCTTTCACCAGAAGACGATCGTGACAGTCACGTTCGTCGTAATGAGTAGACACAGGCGCAGCGTGAGTAGAGTTCCACATAAACCATAAATACACAAATAATTGCCACACAAAGCATTTTCTGATAGTGATTTATTGATACAAGTGGCGCGTGCCGGCAGTCAAACACGTACCCTAGCTAGTGACCTAAGCTGTAGCATTAGCAATGTCTTTCAAAAGGAGACAACTCACAAAAGTGGAAATTCTGGAGGTTTTTTAAATTTCTGACAATGAGTCTGAAAGTCAGGAATCATATTCTGACAGTGACAGTGAGGAGCTGCCCCCCAACCTTGTAGCCATTGAGAACCCTGAATCTGAATTTCCCTTGTCCACTGACGAAGTACCAGTTCCCTTTGAAGATGCTGGTGGTGATGGAGGCAGACCGACAATTTTGTCCGGGTCAGAAATGTCCAAAAAATGAATAGGTCCGCAAAAGTAAAATTACTACTTTTATGTGAATGAGGCGGAACACACCTGATTTCAAACTGTTATTAGAAAATAAAAAACTTGTTAGAAAATAATTTAAAATTGACAAATAAAAACAGGCTGCGTGCTTTGGTTTGAGGGCAGCGCGGATGAAATGTACTGTTACATAACAATGACATTCTGGAATGGAGAGAACGTTCTAACATCACGTGCATTTTGTCCGGGTCAGAAATGTCCAAAAAATGAATAGGTCCGCAAAAGTAAAATTACTACTTTTATGTGAATGAGGCGGAACACACCTGATTTCAAACTGTTATTAGAAAATAAAAAACTTGTTAGAAAATAATTTAAAATTGACAAATAAAAACAGGCTGCGTGCTTTGGTTTGAGGGCAGCGCGGATGAAATGTACTGTTACATAACAATGACATTCTGGAATGGAGAGAACGTTCTAACATCACGTGCATAAAAAAACTCACGCTGGGGCGACCGTTAGAGATATTTGGAACTCATGCATGTTAACAATGCTGAATGGGTGTAGACAAAGGAGAGCTCTCCAGTAGGTACCAAAACATTCAAAGGCCCTTTTCTCAAAAGTGAGTTTACAAGTGTATCAACTTTCAAAGGAGAATTACTTTCCCATTGTTCCTCAAAAATGCTCTGTACTGTATGACATACCATTTTGTGACTCTCAGTCTCTACTTTTATCCAATGTAAAAACATATATAATTCAAATTTTGCTACATAAGACCGAATCCAGATGGTGAATCACATGATGAGATTATTATAAAAGGACAAAAGTGCAAGATTATTTTAATTTGTCAAACTGCAGCCAAGGATTGATCATCATGTAACCAGAACAAGATCCATGATATTTATTGAAAGGAGAATCAACCTCATCACCATACATTTTCACCACCCTTTGAAGTTCATCATCATTTATTTCATCTGTAGCCTAATAAAATGCATGCTTTCCCATGATATGGGGACATTTTTATCCGACGTGTACTTTACTCGCAGAAAAAGGTTGAGGATGCTGGAGTTATATTTTGGACTAGTGTGCACATCCCTACAGCAGACTTTTTAAGTGGCCTAATCAGATTGAAACATTGTGGCTGGTTGTCTTTATGCCACATATAAAAGGTACTACATTTGAAAGTTAAATGACAAATATTTAGGCTATATTGAAGCATGAGGTTCTAGGTGCGCGAGGAATAGCCGCTTGGATTGGAAAGAAGGAAGAACACCCCTTCTGAAAAAACTAGCATAGACCAGAATACATTTCAAGCTGGTCCATGCTGGTCAGTGCTGGTTGGATGCTGGTCAAGCTGGTCTGACCAACATGGTCTAGCTGGTCAAGATCTAATGTAACTATACACTATATACCTTGAAATAGTAAGAATATGTTTTGCTAACTATTTCATGGGTTGTTGTTGTTGTTGTTGTTATGTTTAATGTGCATTTATAGACTCTACAAGGTGTCAAAAGCTTCCACAGGGTTGCTGGCCCATGTTGACTCCAATGCTTCCCACAGTTTTATCAAGTTGGCTGGATGTCCTTTGGATGGTGGAACATTCTTGATACACACAGGACACTGTTGAGTTTGAAAACCCCAGCAGCGTTGCAGTTCTTGACCCAAACCAGTGTGCATAGCACCTTCTACCATAACCAATTCAAAGGCACTTCAATATTTGTTCTCGCCCATTCACCCTCTGAATGGCACACATACAAAATCCCTGTCTCAATTGTCTCAAGGCTTAATAATCCTTATTTAACCTGTCTCCTTCCCTTCGTCTACACTGATTGAAGTAGATTAAACAACTGACATCAATAAGGGATCATAGCTATCATCTGGTTTCACCTGGTCAGTTTGTCATGGAATCGGCAGGAGTTCTTAAAATGTTGTATACTCGGTGTACATACAATTCGATGGTTTTATATGCTAGACAGAATACCTTGTGCATTACTTGCAAGTAAATATGCTTTATTTTGGTACAGATACTAATTCATTGAATAGCAACAGCTGTCTGTACTGTTAAAGATATTGAATATAGAATATGAAAGTATGTGGATCAGGGGTTGGAACCAGTTCAGGGTTCAAAACCATAAAATAATGACATTTTTCAAAGAACTGAAAGGAAACTGGAACGAAAGTGATCCAGAACCGTTATTTTTTTAAACATGGGAACCGGTTAATAATGTAATTTTACATTCCAGGCATTTTTTTCTAGTCACACAACAAAATGAAACAAAGCGCCTAAGCAAAGCCCTCACTCTGTCACTTAGAAACGTAATCTAGTGTCTCTGAAATCTTGGTCTGTATGTGTTTAAAACTAAACCTGTTCCCTTTAAAGGCTAATATACTTACATTACAATCTTGATTTGACATTACAATATTGATTCAGATTTTGTTTTAATGTATTTCACCTTTATTTAAACAGGTAGGCTAGTTGAGAACAAGTTCTCATTTACAACTGCGACCTGGCCAAGATAAAGCAAATCAGTTCGACACATACAACAACACAGAGTTACACATGGAATAAACAAACATACAGTCAATAATTCAACAAACATACAGTCAATAATTCAATAGAAAAGTCTATATACAGTGTGTGCAAATGAGGTAAGATAAGGGAGGTAAGGCAATAAATAGGCCATGGTGGCGAAGTAATTACAACATAGCAATTCAACACCGTAGTGATAGATGTGCAGAAGATGAATGTGCTAGTAGAGATACTGGGGTGCAAAGGAGCAAGATAAATAAATAAATAAATACAGTATGGGGATGAGGTAGTTGGATGGGCTATTTACAGATGGGCTATGTACAGGTGCAGTGATCTGTGAGCTGCTCTGACAGCTGGTACTTAAAGCTAGTGAGGGAGATATGAGACTCCAGCTTCAGTGATTTTTGCAGATAGGAGAGATCATTTTAATTGTCTAGAGAACAATGGATTCACTTTTTCAATGCTCGTTAAGAATATTATAGGCCTAGTTTTCACGTTTCACGTTGGATTTACAAAAAGGTAAGACTTAGTGCCGCTCAGCACACACAAAGTTGTTAGCTAGATAGCTCAAACTTGTTAGCTAGTTAGCTCAAATGACATTAAAAGTTCCTCCACCTAGGTATTATTCTGTGGACCTATAATGCATGTCATAACAAGACCAATTGGGGTCGGCCCGTCAGGAAGTCCAGGATCCAGTTACAGAGGGAGGTGTTTCGTCCAGAGTCCTTAGCTTATAATTTGATGAGCTTTGAGAGCTTTGTACGCGTCTCTGTGTGTGGAATAAAGGTTGTCTAGAGTTTTTTGCCTCTGGTTGCACGTTTAACATGCTGATAGAAATTTGGTATAACAGATTTAAGTTTCCCTGCATTAAAGTCCCCGGCCACTAAGAGCACCGCCTTTGGATGAGCGTTTTCCTGTTTGCTTATGGTGGAATACAGCACATTGTGTGCGGTCTTAGTGCCAGTATCGATCTATGGTGCTATGTAGACAGCTACGAAAAATACAGATGAAAACTCTCTAGATAGATAGTGTGATCTACAGCTTACCATGAGATACTCTACCTCAGGTGAGCATAACTTTCTTAGATATCTTGCACCAGCTGTTGTTTACATAAGACATTACAGTTTTTAATGTCCTGTTGGTAGGTTAATCTTCCTCATAGGTCATCGGTTTGATTTTCCAATGATTGCACGTTAGCTAGTGGAATGGAAGGCACTGGGGTTTATTCAATCTCCTACGAATTCTCAGAAGGCAGCACGACCTCCGTCCTCTTTTTCTCCGTCGTCTCTTCACGCAAATGGGGATTTGGGCCTGTTCCCAGGAAAGTCGTTCACGTCGGACTCGTTAAAAAAAAAAAAAAAAAGCTTCTGCCAGTTCGTGGTGAGTAATCACTGTTCTGATGTCCAGAAGTTATTTTCGGTCATTAGAGACGGTAGCAGCAACATTATGTACAAAATAAGTCACAAACAATGCAAAAGAACTGACATAAAAACAGAATCGGTTAGGAACACGTAAAACGTCCGCCATCTTCTCCGGCGCCGCCTTCGCTTTGCATATGTACAGTGTGTACAGTAGCTTTGATTGGACTGATCATGTCAACATCTTACTTTCAAAGTCTGAGCTAGCGGTCATCATCATGAATCAAGTCAACAATCTACTGGCAAATCCTTTTTAATCTTTGTCATATAAAGAGAAAATGAAGAGAAACTATAGATAAAACATATCGATGCTCATCGGCCATTGGACATAAAGATTACACAACAAGTTGTAAATCGCAAATTCAACAATGAGTTGTTTGGAAGGAATCAGTGGCTAACTGCAAGCATTGCAAAGCAACTACTAATGTTAGCCTGCTATTCAATGGAGTGTCTATGTGGGGTTTTTTCAAGTTCCCACCATAAATCCAGAGAATGCTAGACTTTGATAACAAAGTTTGATTACAAAATTTGCCCACAAAGGACGGCTGCGCAACCTTTTCAAGGTGGGTCCAAAAATGTCTTGTATGCTGCTGCATAAATTATGTAATATGCAAGGGAGATATATAATTATGTAATAGAATTGTGTTATTTAGCGTGTCAATTAAAAGCTTATTTAAAGTGTGAAATAGTGTAATATGATGTGTATCTTTAAAGACACGTAAAGAACCAAACGGCATTCAATGTGCCTCACCCTAATAATTTGGTTTATTTTCACCTCTTAATTTCGCCTACTGTTCTAACTTGGTGGGCACATGTTGCCTTCAACCTTTTTTAGAGAAATGTAATCATTGACTATTGTAAGGGCTTTCATTGTGTAATGGTTTTCTTCCTGGGATGAAGGAGAGGACCAAAACGCAGCACGGCTAGTGTTCAACATAATTTAATAAAGAAGATGTGAACACTACAAACAACAAAACAATAAATGTGAAAACCGAAAACAGTCCTATCTGGTGCAGAACACAAAGACAGAAGACAACCACCCACAATCCCCAACACAAAACAAGCCACCTATATATGATTCTCAATCAGGGACAACGATTGACAGCTGCCTCTGATTGAGAACCATATTAGGCTGAACACAGAAACAGACAAACTAGACACACAACATAGAATGCCCACCCAGCTCACGTCCTGACCAACACTAAAACAAGCACAACACATAAGAACTCTGGTCAGGGCGTTACAGTACCCCCCTCCGGAAGTGCGGACTCCGAACGCACCCCTAAGACTCAAGAGGAGGGTCTGGGTGGGTATCTGTCTGCGGTGGCGGCTCCGGGACGAGGACACCACTCCACCATTGTCTTTGTCCCCCTCCTTAGCGTCCTTTGAGTGGCGACTCTCGCCCCCGACCTTGGCCTAGGAATCCTCCCCAAGGCCCCCACATGATTTAGGAGACAGTTCAGGACAGAGAGGTATCTCAGGACAGAGAAGTATCCCAGGACAGAGAGGTAGCTCAGGACAGAGACGTAGCTCAGGACAGAGAAGTATCCCAGGACAGAGAGGTAGCTCAGGACAGAGACGTAGCTCAGGACAGAGGGGCAACTCCGGACTGAAGGGCAGCTTCGGACAGAGAGGCAGCTCTGGACTGAAGGGCAGCTCCGGACTGAGGGGCAGCTCATGACTGGAGGGCAGCTCATGACTGGAGGGAAGCTTATGACTGGAGGGAAGCTCATGACTGGAAGGCAGCTCATGACTGGAGGGCAGCTCATGACTGGAGGGCAGCTCATGACTGGCAGGCGGCTCTGGCAGCTCCTGACTGGCTGGCGGCTCTGACAGCTACTGACTGGCTGGCGTCTCTGGCAGCTCCTGACTGGCTGGCGGCTCTGGCAGCTCCTGACTGGCTGGCGGCTCTGACAGCTCCTGACTGGCTGGCGGCTCTGGCAGCTCCTGACTGGCTGGCGGCTCTGGCGGCTCCTGACTGGTTGGCGGCTCTGGCGGCTCCTGACTGACGGACGGCTCTGGCGGCTCCTGACTGACGGGCGGCTCTAACGGCTCGGGACAGACGGGCGGCTCTGACGGCTCAGGGCAGACGGATGGCTCAGATGGCGCTGGGCAGACGGATGGCTCAGATGGCGCTGGGCAGACGGATGGCTCAGATGGCGCTTGGCAGACGGATGGCTCAGACGGCGCTGGGCAGACGGATGGCTCAGACGGCGCTGGGCAGACGGATGGCTCAGACTGCGCTGGGCAGGCGGATGGCTCAGACGGCGCTGGGCAGGCGGATGGCTCAGACGGCGCTGGGCAGGCAGACAGCTCAGACGGCGCTGGGCAGACGAGCAGTGCAGGCTGCGTTGAGCAGACGAGCAGTGCAGGCGGCATTGGGCAGACGGCCGACTCTGACCTGCTGAGGCGCACAGTAGGCCTGGTGCGTGGTGCCGGAACTGGTAGTACTGGGCTGGAGACACGCACCTCAGGGCGAGTGCGGGGAGGAGGAACAGTGCGTACAGGGCTCTGGAGACGCACAGGAGGCTTGGTGCGTGGTGCCGGAACTGGAGGTACTATGCTGGAGACACGCACCACAGGGAGAGTGCGTGGAGGAGGAACAGGGCTCTGGAGACGCACTGGAAGCCTGGTGCGTGGTGTAGGCACTGATGATACTGGGCTGGGGCGAGAAGGTGGCGCCGGATATACCGGACCGTGCAGGCGTACTGGCTCCCTTGAGCACCGAGCCTGCCCAACCTTACCTGGTTGAATGCTCCCCGTAGCCCGACCAGTGCGGGGAGGTGGAATAACCCGCACTGGGCTGTGTTGGCGAACCGGGGACACCATGCGTAAGGCTGGTGCCATGTACACCGGCCCGAGGAGACGTACTGGAGGCCAGATACGTTGAGCCGGCTTCATGGCACCTGGCTCGATGCCCACTCTAGCCCGGCCGATACGTGGAGCTGGAATGTACCGCACCGGGCTAAGCACACGTACAGGAGACACCGTGCGCTCTTCCGCATAACACGGTGTCTGCCCGTACTCCCGCTCTCCACGGTAAGCATGGGAAGTGGGCGCAGGTTTCCTACCTGACTTCGCCACACTACCCTTTAACCCCCCCCCAAGAAATTGTTGGGTGAGCCTCTCGGGCTTCCAGCCGCTCTGCCGTGCTAGCGCCTCATAATGCCGCCTCTCCGCTTTTGAATGCCCACCCAGCTCACGTCCTGACCAACACTAAAACAAGCACAACACATAAGAACTCTGGTCAGGACATTACACATTGTCTGTTTATATGCCCCCTTTATTTATCCTATGGCCGTAAGAACGGCCCATGTTCTGAATTATGTCGGTGTACATTTCAAAAGTGCTGAACAAATAGTTAAATTGACTACGTCCATCATCGCTTGCTCATTAATGTCTTAATCGAAATTACGGATTGCCTCTCATCCGCTTGTCGTCCCCTTATGCCATAGTTTGTACATCTCAATTGTCAATAGAAACCACATTTGTTCAGAAAGTCAGCCATATCAACTACATTTTTTTAAAAGGCAGTAAACAAGGCTGAATGAACTGTTTAGCTGCCAGACAAGGCTCCGCTGAAAGCCAGGTGTAGCAGTGGTAAGGCTTTGTAATTCTGCTGTTGGGACTCTGCTGTTGGGACAACTTTATGTAGGCCCTAACAGCTTGTGGGCACCGTTTGTCACCGTTTTAGTACCATTAATGTACTGTTTAGTGTTGTGTTGTGTAATGGCTTTGCTGGCATGCATCCTAAATAAAACATTTTGCCCCACCAAAATGTACATGCTAAAATCGCCACTGTACGTGAATAACCTTTTTGTGTACATGCTGTACATGTATAGTAGCTGCGAAATATACCAAGATTTAAAGTTCAGTTCCTGAGAAGAGTGATTACAAGGCAAAATACAAAGCACATGCAAAAAATATATATAATATTGGTCAAAATAAATGCAGTATGTGCATCATGGGTGTAACGATTGTCTATTTTGTCCTCCTCATCGGACGAGGAGAGGCGAGAAGGATCGGACCAATATGCAGAGTGGTAAGTGCTCATGATGATTTATTAAAACCGAACTGAACACTGAAATACAAAAACAATAAACGATGTGCAGAAAACCGAAACAGTACTGTGTGGTGAAAAAACACTAACACGGCAACAAACACCCACAAACCACACGTGAAACCCCGGCTGCCTAAGTATGATTCTCAATCAGGGACAACGATTGACAGCTGCCTCTGATTGAGAATCATACCAGGCAGAACACAAAAAACCCAACATAGAAAACACACAGAGACAACCCACCCCAACTCACGCCCTAACCATACTAAATAAATACAAAATAAGGGAAAATAAGGTCAGGAACGTGACAATGGGCTGTATTCTGATTTCAGAGCTAAACTTTTTTTTTGTGCACGGGGGATTTTTCATGCTGAAACAGGAAAGGGCCTTCCTCAAAATGTTTGCCACAAAGTTTGAAGTACAGAATCCTCTAGAATGTAATTTTATGCTGATTTGATTTGAGATTTAGTGGCGGCGAGCTTTACACCACTCCAGCTGACATTTAGCATTGCGCATGGTGATCTTACGCTTGTGTGCAGCTGATCGACCATGGAAATCCATTTAATGAAGCTCCCAACACACAGTTATTGTGCTGACATTGCTTCCAGAGTCAATTTGGAACTCTGTAGTGAGTGTTGCATCTGAGGACAAGCGATTTCAATGTGCTACACGCTTCAGCACTCGGCGTACCCATTCTGTGAGCTTTTGTCGTCTACCACTTCGTGGCTGAGCCGTTGTTCCTCCTAGATGTTTTAACTTCAAAGACTGAACTGAAGTTAGGGTTTATACAGTGCCTTCGGAAAGTATTCAGACCCCTTGACTTTTTCCACATTTTGTTACATTACAACATTTTCAAAAATGGACTAAATACATGTTTTTCCTTTATAGTAGAGTGGCCAGACGGAAGCCACTCCTCAGTAAATGGCACATGACAGCCCCCTTAGAGTTCGCCAACAGGCACCTAAAAATTTGCAGACCATGAGAAACAAAAGCGAAGGTTCACCTTCCAACAGGACAACAACCCTATGTACACAACCAGGACAACACGGGAGTGGCTTTGGGACAGGTCTCTGAATGTCCTTGAGTGACCCAGCCAGAGCCCGGACTTGAACCCGATCGAACATCTCTGGAGAGACCTAAAAATAGCTGTGCAGCAACACTCCCCATCCAACCAGAGGGCACTTGAGAGGATCTGCAGAGAAAAATGGAAGAATCTCCCCAAATACAGGTGTGCTAAGCTTGTAGTGTCATGCCCAAGAAGACTCAAGGCTGTAATCACTGCCAAAGGTGCTTCAACGAAGTACCGAGTAAATGGTCTGAATACTTATGTGAATGTCATATTTCATTTATTTTTTTATACATTTGCAAAAAAAATCTACACATCTTTTTTTGTGTAGATTGATGAGGGAAAACATATTTAATCAATTTGAGAATAAGGCTGTAACGTAACAAAATGTGGAAAAAGTCAAGAGGTCAAGCACTGTACATATATTGACCCTTGACAGTTTACCATCTATGGTAATGCCCAGTAATTTAGTGTCCTCAACTTGTTCAACAGCCACACCATTCATTACCATATTTAGCTGAGGTCTAGAACTTAGGGAATGATTTGTACCTAATACAATGCTCTTAGTTTAACAAATGTTCAGGACCAGTTTATTACTGGCCACCATTTCCAAAACAGACTGCAACTCTTTGTTAATAACTTCTTATGGCTGCAAGGGGCAGTATTGAGTAGCCAGTTAAATCGTGCCCATTTCAAACGGCCTCGTACTCAATTCTTGCTCGTACAATATGCATAGTATTATTACTATTGGATAGAAAACACGCTCTAGTTTCTAAAACCGTTTGAATTATTTCTCTGGGTGAAACAGAACTCATTCTGCAGCACATTTCCTGACCAGGAAGTGGAATGTCAGAAATCGATGCTCTGTTCAACTTCATGCCTATACATGGGCAATGAACGTAAGAGTCTACGTACACTTCATACACCTTCCCCTGGTTGTCAAGAGGCGGTGAGAGAAGAAATTTCGTGTCTATCTTGGTCTGAGGTGGAATTAAAGCTCTTTGTATGACGTGACCGTCCATTTCCTGTTTCTGGAGCGCGCGAAAGAGGACATGGATTTGCCTTCTGTTTAGCTGTCGTTATGGACGACTAACATCTCCGGTTTAGATTTTATTTGATACATGTGACCATATCATCGTAAAGTATGTTTTTTCAATATAGTTTAATCAGATTATTGAAATTTTTTCGGGAGTTTTGCCGTGTTCCGTTCTCTGACTTTGTTTACGTTGGAGAGATCCGTGCCACTTGGCAAGTGCCCATGCTAAATCAAGAGGGAAATTTGCCGTTCCAGATCCAAACAACGACTGTTCTGGACAAAGGACACCTTGTCCAACATTCTGACGGAAGATCACCAAAAGTAAGAAACATTTTATGATGCTATTTCTAATATCTGTCGTGCATGTGAACTGGTTGTCGGCGCCCAAGTGTTTCTGGCTATTGTGGCTACGCTAATATAACGCTATATTGTGTTTTCGCTGTAAAACACTTGATAAATCAGAAATATTGTCTGGAATCACAAGATGCCTGTCTTTCAATTGCTGTACACTATGTATTTTTCAGAAATGTTTTATGATGAGTATTTAGTTATTTGGCGTTGGTGTCTGTAATTTTTCTGTCTGCTTTCGGTGCAATTTCTGACTGTAGCTGCAATGTAAACTATGATTTATACCTGAAATATGCACATTTTTCTAACAAAACATATGCTATACAATAAATATGTTATCAGACTGTCATCTGATGAAGTTGTTTCTTGGTTAGTGGCTATTTATATCTTTATTTGGTCGAATTTGTGATAGCTACTGATGGAGTAAAACACTGATGGAGTAAGAAAAGTGGTGTCTTTTGCTAACGTGGTTAGCTAATAGATTTACATATTGTGTCTTCCCTGTAAAACATTTTAAAATCGGACATGTTGGCTTGATTCACAAGATGTGTACCTTTCATATGCTGTGTTGGACTTGTTAATGTGTGAAAGTTAAATATTTAAAAAAAATATCTTTTGAATTTCGCGCCCTGCACTTGAGCTGGATGTTGTCATAGATGTACCGACGTCGGGCTGCAGCCAAAACAGGTTAAGGGTTTCAGTCACTTTATTAGCTCTGGTTGCTGATAGGTATATGGTTGAGTCATCAGCCTAAATGGACACACAGGCTTTGTTTATGCCCGTGGCAGGTAATTGAAAAGAGTAGAGGGCTTAGGGAGCTACCCTGAGGTAGACCACACTTTCAAAGTTTGACATTAGAGAAGCTTCCATTAAAGAAAAACCTTTGAGTTATATTAGATAGATAGCTCTGAATCCACAATATGGCAAAGTTTGAATAGCCATTACACATACTTTTTTTCAACAACAGGTTATGGTCATTAATATCAAAGGCTGCACTGAAATCTAACAGTACAGCTCCCACAATCTTCGTATTATCAATTTCTTTCAACCAATCATCAGTCATTTGTGTCAGTGCAGTACATGTTGAGTGGCCTTCTCCATAAGCATGCTGAAAGTCTGTTGTTAATTTGTTTACAGACAAATAGCATTGTATTTGATCATAGACCATTTTTCCAACAGTTTGCAAAGAGCTGGCAGCAAGCTGATAGGTCTGCTGTTAAAAGCTTTAACCTTTTACGGGGGCAGCCCGACACCGGTACACTTATGACAACATCCAGCTCAAAGTGCACGGCGCGAAATTCAAAATCTATTTTTTTTAAATATTTAACTTTCACACATTAACAAGTCCAAGACACCAGATGAAAGGTGCACATCTTGTGAATCAAGCCAACATGTCCGATTTTTAAAATGTTTTACAGGGAAGACAAAATATGTAAATCTATTAGCTAACCACGTTAGCAAAAGACACAACTTTTTCTAACTCCATCAGTTTCTTACTCCATCAGGTGCTATCACAAATTCGACCAAATAAAGATATAAATAGCCACTAACCAAGAAACACATTCATCAGATGACAGTCTGATAACATATTTATTGTATAGCATATGTTTTGTTCGAAAAAATTGCATATTTCATGTATAAACCATAGTTTACATTTCAGCTACAATCCGAAATTGCACCAAAAGCAGCCATAATATTTACAGACACCAACGTCAAATAGCTAATTACTCATCATAAAACATTTCTGAAAAATACATAGTCTGCAGCAATTGAAAGACAGGCATCTTGTGATTCCAAACAATATTTCCGATTTATTAAATGTTTTACAGCGCAAACAAAATGTATCGCTATATTAGCGTAGCTACAATAGACAGAAATAATTGGGCGCCCACGGCCAATTCACATGCACGACAGATATATGAAATAACATCATAAAATGGGTCTTACTTTTGCTGATCTTTCATCAGAATGTTGAAGAACGTGTCCTCTGTCCAGATGAGTCGTTGTTTCGATTCAGAATGGCAAATGTCCCTCTTCAATTAGCATTGGCACTAGCGTAGTGGCATAAATTTCTCCAACGTAAACACAGTCAGAGGACGGAACACGGCAAAACTCCCGAATAAAGTTTCAATAATCTGATTAAACTATATTGAAAAAACATACATTACGATGATATGGTCACATGTAGCAAAAAAAATTAGAGCCGGAGACGTTAGCCGTTCTTTACCAAGGCAAAACAGAAGTCCATCCCACTTCCTCCAGAGTACCGGAAGTGGACGGTCAGGACAAAGAAATAGGTTTTTTTCCACCACAGAACAAGATGAGCAGAAAAATGTATTCTCTGACATCCTCTTTACACCAATAGGAAGGCGTATAGATTGTCAGCAGACTCCTAAGTGTTAAGACCATGTATAGGCATCAAATTGAAAAGAGCATCGATTTCTGACATTTTACTTCCTGGTCAGGAAAAGTGCTGCAGAAGGACTTCTGTTTCACTCAGAGAAATAATTCCAACTCTTTTAGAAACTAGAAAGTGTTTTCTATCCAAAAAGAATAATAATATTCATATTGTACGAGCAAGATTTGAGTAGGAGGCCGTTTGAAATGGGCACGATTTCACTGGCTACTCAACACTTTGCCTTGCAGCCATAAGAAGTTAAAGATATGACAGATAGGAGTAGCTATAGAGTAAGCTACCGTCCTCAGTAGCTTTCCATCTAAGTTGTCCATGTCAGGAGGTTTGTCATTATTGATCGATAACAGTAATTTTTCCTCCTCTCAGACACTAGCTTTATAAAATTCTAACTTCCAATGCTTTTCTTTCATTATTCCTTTTTCATGCACGAATACCATGGCTCACTGTTCGATGCCCACTTTGCCAGTGAAGTAGTCATTAAAATAACTGCGAACATCAAATGGTTTTGTGATGAATAAGCCATCTTCCCATAATTTAAAGTACTCCAAAGTTTTTTTACATCATTCTTTTTATCATTGATCTTGGCTTCATAATACAGTTTCTTCTTCTTTTTGTTGAGTTTAGTCACATAATTTCTCAATTTGCAGTAAGTCAGCCAATCAGATGTGCAGCCAGACTTATCAGCCACTCCTTTTGCCCCATCTCTTTCAATCATACAGTTTTTCAATTCCTCATCAATCCATGGAGCCTTAACAGTTCTAACATTCAGTGTCTTAACAGGTGCATGTTTATCAATAATTGGAAGGAGCAATTTCATAAATTCATCAAGTGCAGCGTCTGGATGCTCCTTATTAATCACATCAGACCAACAAATCCACATCAGAGTCACAGAAAAATATTTTGTATGATCTCTTATACACTATTTTAGGCCCAGCTTTGGAACTT
This sequence comes from Salvelinus namaycush, assembly GCF_016432855.1. Taxonomy (NCBI): domain Eukaryota; kingdom Metazoa; phylum Chordata; class Actinopteri; order Salmoniformes; family Salmonidae; genus Salvelinus; species Salvelinus namaycush. The sequence goes on from NC_052314.1 coordinate 52,415,030, forward strand.
TGGCTTTCCTGGATATAGCCACTATATTGTGATCACTGCATCCAATGGGTATGGATACAGCTTTAGAACAAAGTTCTATAGTATTAGTAAAAATGTGATCGATACATGTGGATGATCTTGTTCATGTAGTGTTTGTAAACACCCTGGTAGGTTGATTAATATCCTGAACCAGATTACAGGCACTGGTTACAGTGAGAAGCTTACTCTTGAGCGGACAGCTTGATGAAAACCAGTCAATTTTCAAGTTCCCAAGAAAGTAGACCTCTCTGTTTACATCACATACACTATCAAGCATTTAACACATATTATTTAGATACTGACTATTAGCACCTGGTGGCTTATAGTAACACCCCAAAAGAAAAGGCTTTAGATGTGACAAGTGAACCTGACACTACACCACTTCAATAACACTTCACATAAGATCTTCTCTAAACATTACAGGGATATGGCTCTGAATATATAGAGCAACACCTCTCCATAAGCATTTCTGTCTCTTCTATAGATGTTATATCCTTGTATTGCTACTGCTGTATCATCAAGTGAATTATCTAAGTGAGTCTCAGAAATGGCTAATATTTAAATGTTATATGATGTTAGTATCTCTGAATATAGACCTGGCTCTCAAGAGAAGACATGCTATGTGCACAGTGCCCACAAAATGAGGTGGAAATTGAGCTGCACTTCCTAACCTCCTGCCAAATGTATGACCACATTAGAGACACATATTTCCTTCAGATTACACAGACACACAAAGAATTCAAAACAAATCCAATTTTGTTAAACTCCCATGTCTATTGGGTGAAATACCACAGTGTGCCATGTAAAATGGTGCCGGAGAAGAAGGCAGACGTTTTACGTTCCACCAACCGATTGTGGTTTTTTTGTTCATTTTTCTGTGTTGTTTGTAACTTATTTTTTTTACAAATGTTGTACATAATGTTGCCGCTACTGTCTCCTATGACCGAAAATAACTTCTAGATATCAGGACTGCGATTACTCACCAAGGACTAGCACAATCCTTTTTCTTCTTTCACGACTCTGACGAGCCCGAGGCGGAGGATATATACGGCTCCCTCGGGAACAGGCCCCGACCCCCGTGATCTGCTTGAAGAGGAGGCAGAGAAAGAGAAGCCGGAGAGCGGGCTGCCTGCTGAGAATTCGAAGACGATCGAATAAACCCCCACTTCCCTCAATTCTGCTAGCAAACGTGCAATCTTCAGACAATAAAATTGACGAGTTACGGGGAGGACTAAACTACCAACGGGACATTAAAAACTGTAACATCTAGTGCCTCACGGAGTCGTGGCTGAACGACGACAATATCAACACACAGCTGGCTGGTTATACGATGTACCCGCAGGATAGAACAGCAGCGTGTGGTAAGACAAGGGGCGGCGGGCTATGTAAGTTAATAAACAACAGCTGGTACACTATATCTAAGGAAGTCTTGAGCTATTGAGGTTGAATATATCATGATAAGCTGTAGACCACACTACCTACCGAGAGAGTTCTCATCTGTATTCTTCATAGCTCAGTGCCAGTCAGAGGTTGGCACTAAGATAGCATTAAATGAGCTATATTCCGCCATAAGCAAACAAGAAAACGCTCACCCAGAGGTGGCGCTCCTAGTAACCAGGGATTTTAATGCAGGGAAACTTAAATCAGTTTTACCAAATTTCTATCAGCATGTTAAATGTGCACCAGAGGGAAAAGAACTCTGGACCACCTATAAATCCACACACAGAGACGCATACAAAGCTCTCCCTCGCCCTCCATTTGGCAAATCTGACCATAATTCTATCCTCCCGATTCCTGCTTACAAGCAAAAATTTAAATCAGGAAGCACCAGTGACTAGATCAATAAAAAGTGGTAAGATGAAGCAGATGCTAAGCTACAGGACTGTTTTGCTAGCACAGACTGGAATATGTTCGGGGATTCCTCCAATGGCATTGAGGACTACTCCACATCTGTCACTGGCTTCATCAATAAGTGTGTCGATGACGTTGTCACCAAAGTGACCATACGTACATACCCGAACCAGAAGCCATGGATTAAAGGCAGCATCCGCACTGAGCTAAAGGCTAGAGCTGCTGCTTTCAAGGAGCGGGACTCTAACCTGGAAGCTTATAAGAAAACCCGCTATGCCCTCTGATGAACCATCAAACAGGCAAGGCGTCAACACAGGACTTAGATTGAGTCGTACTCCACCGGCTCTGACACTCGTCAAATGTCCATTACAGACTACAAAGGGAAGAACAGCCAAGAGCTGCCAAGTGATACGAGCATACCAGATAAGCTAAGCCACTTCTATGCTCGCTTCGAGGCAAATAACACCTAAACATGCATGAGAGCACCAGCTGTACCAGAAGACTGTGTGATCACGCTCTCCACAGCCGATGGGAGTAAGAGCATTAGACAGGTCAACACTCACAAGGCCGCGGGGCCCAGACGGATTTCCTAGGACGTGTACTGCGAGTATGAGCTGACCAACTGGCAAGTGTCTTCCCTCTCCCTGTCAGAGTCTGTAATACCAACGTGTTTTAGGCAGACCATCATAGTGCCTGTGCCCAAGAACACTAAGGTAACCTGCCTAAATGACTACCGACCTGTAGCACTCGCGTCTGTAGCCATGAAGTTGCTTTTGAAAGGCTGTTCATGGCTCACATCAACACCATTATCCCAGAAACCTTAGACCCACTTCAATTTTCATACTGCCAATATGCATACAGATCCACAAATGATGCAATCTCTATTGCATTACACACTGACCTTTCCCACCTGGATAAAAGGAACACCTATGTGAGAATTCTATTCATTGACTACAGCTCAGCGTTCAACACCGTAGTGCCCTCAAAGCTCATCAATAAGCTAAGGACCCTGGGACTAAACACCTCCCTCTGCAACTGGATCCTGGACTTCCTGATGGGCCGCCCCAAAGTGGTAAGGGTAGGTAACAACACATCCGCCACGCTGATCCTCAACACATGGCAACTCAGGGGTGCCTGCTCAGCCCCCTCCTGTACTCCCTGTTCACTCATGACTGCACGGCCAGGCACGACTCCAACACCATCATTAAATTTGCCAATGACACACCAGAGCTATCCCTGATCACTGAGACTTGGCCATGTGGTGCCAGGACAACAACCTCTCCCTCAACATGATCAAGACAAAGGAGATGATTGTGGACTACAGGAAAAAGAGGACCTAGCACGCCCCCATTCTCATCGACGGGGCTGCAGTGGATCAAGTTGAGAGCTCAAGTTCCTTGGTGTCCACATCACCAACAAGCTAACATGGTCCAAGCACACCAAGACAGTCGTGAAGCGATTAAACCTATTCCCCCTCAGGTGACTGAAAAGATTTGGCATGGGTCCTCAGATCCTCAAAAGGTTCTACAGCTGCACCATCGAGAGCATCCTGACTGGTTGCATCACGGCCTGGTATGGCAACTGCTCAGCCCTCGACCGCAAGGCACTACAGAGGGCAGTGCGAACGTCCAGTACATCACTAGGCCAAAGCTTCCTGCCATCCAGGACCTCTATACCAGGCGGTGTCAGCGGAAGGCCCTAAAAAATGTCAAAGACTCCAGCCACCCTAGTCATAGACTGTTCTCTCTGCTACTGCACGGCAAGCAGTCCTGGAGTGTCACGCCCTGGCCTTAGTTATCTTTGTTTTCTTTATTATTTTAGTTAGGTCAGGGTGTGACATGGGGGATGTATGTGTTTTGGATTGTCTAGGGGGTTTTGTATGTTTATGGGGCAGTGTTTAGTCTAGGTGTATGTATGTCTATGGTTGCCTAGATTGGTTCTCAATTAGAGACAGCTGTCTATCGTTGTCTCTGATTGGGAGCCATATTTAGGCAACCATAGTCATTAGGTAGTTTGTGGGTGATTGTCTATGTCTATGTCAGTTGCCTGTGTCTGCACTGTTTAGCTTTAGCGTCACGTTCGTCGGTTTATTGTTTTGTTAGTTTGTAATAGTGTTTGTTTCATCTTCTTCTAATAAAGAGAAGAATGTATTTATATCACGCTGCGCCTTGGTCCTCTCTTTCACAATACGACGATCGTGACATGGAGCAACCAAGTCTAGGTCCAAGAGGCTTCTAAACACCTTCTACCCCCAAGCCATAAGACTACTGAACATCTAGTCAAATGGCTACCATTTGCATTACCCCCCCCCCCCCTCCACACCACTGCCACTCTCTGTTGTCATCTATGCGTAGTCAATTTAATAGCTCTACCTACTTGTACATACTACCTCAACTAACCAGTGTCCTCACACATTGATTCTGTACCGGCACCCCCCTGTATATATATATTTTTTTATTGCTGCTCTTTAATTACTTGTTAATTTTATCTCTTATTCTTATCCATATTTTTTTTTAATCTACACTGTTGGTTAGGGGCTCGTAAGTATGCATTTCACTGTAAGGTACCTGTTGTATTCGGCGCATGTGACTAATACAATTTTATTTTATTTGATAGCAGCAAGATTGTGAAGAACCAACACCATTGTAAATACAACCCATATTTATGTTGGTACTTCAACTCTTTGCACATCGTTACAACGTTGTATATAGCAATACTGTGACATTTTAAATGTCTCTATTCCTTTGTAACTTTTGTGAGTGTAATGTTTACTGTTTATTTTTGTTGTTTATATCACTTTGATTATTATCTATTTCACTTGCTCTGGCAATGTAAACATATGTTTCCCATGCCAATAAAGGAAGGGACACACCCCACTTTCTCTAACATGTTGTACTGATAGAGAGAGAGAGACAGCGCACACACCGTGTGAAAGAGATTAAGAGGAATAGAGAGACTGGGCACACAATCCATGTGAGAGAGTGAGAGAGTGTATGAGTGTATGTGAGTGAGTGAGTGAGTGAGTGAGTGAGTGAGTGAGTGAGTGAGTGAGTGAGTGAGTGAGTGAGTGAGTGAGTGAGTGAGTGGGAGACAGTAGAGTGCTGGCGAAAAATGGATCTTTGAATTACACTTAGTCTGAACACCCTATTGGTAAGAAAAAATGATACAATCAGTTCTCTGGATATTACTCTTGCTCGAAAGTGGTAAGTCTGCCTTGCCAAACTGAGAGTCAATTACAAAAGTAGGCTACTATCACGTTACATGACTCTTGTGTAATTGATGTGAATGCGCTATACTATTGCAAAAGTGCTGTGGCAGATGCTGCAGAAAAAAATGCTGTTATAATTTCACTATCGCTTTTTGGTCATGTATTGTAAAAGAGAAAATGTGTTCTCGATGACTTACTGGTTAAATCAGGGCTGCCAACTTCTGAAGAATGTTTGGAGTGGGATTTGCAATGTGAATTTCATTGCCCCCTGGCATAGCCCAAAATTGTACTGTTTTAAAGCTAATTTCTTGCAATTCTATGTATTTTGACATGACTTAGGAGTATTACCAGGGTAAAAAAAAACACACAAAAAACATGTCAGTTGTATTCAGAATGATTTGAACATGAAATTAACACTCAAAATTCGACAAGGTTGTTACTTTGAGATTTTTGGGGGATGTAATGTACAGTACATTTTTAATATTCATGGTTGATGGCAGTGGAGAACCAAATCATAGATTGCAGTCTCCTTATCCATAGACTGCTCTCAAGGTAATGACAAAAACATTTTGTAATTTGGGTGAACTCTCTCTTTAAAATAGGCCTGGGAAAAAATCCAGCTTGCTTGGTTGGCCTCCCCTGAAGTGCTGGGTGTTTGAAAATGTTCTTGTTATAATTAGGGGGAAGTTTTACAGTCATGTTACACTGTATGTACAAGTGGTGTGAAATGGAAATTTGTTTTGTATTTATATCCCCCTCCCCCTGAGACTCTCTCATCGAGTGGGGTTTTGGCCAAGGATCAGCCAATACCCCTGGCGCAATTACGGTTAATTGCCTTGCTCATGGGTAGAAAGACAGATTTGACCTTTCGTTTACTGGCCCAACGCTCTAAACTGCCAGGTTGTCTGCTGCCCCAGTATTACAGTATTGCTCTGTTGGAGCTAGAAACATTTCGCTGGGCCTGCAATAACATCTGCAAAGTATGTGTATGTGACCAATAACGTTTGATTTGAACGTATTTTTGATTAGGGGCAATACTTTCCATGGTTTCATTACACAACCATGCTGTTTTGAGACTTTCCACTTTAACAGTGTAGTTTCACACAGCAGCCATCCGTAATCTTTGCCAAGACTCCACCGTGGGGAAGAGACACATAAAGCACTTACCATATCCTCAAAAGGTCAAATTCTATACAATTAACACAACTTTATTTGGCATTAGCCCTACTCTGAATCCCACATTTTAATACTTTCAATGAATCTAGTTTGAACAGGTTTTTGCTACTTGTCACCTTGGCCATGTGGTTGATGCTGTCAGAGATGGTGCATTTCTTCCTGCCCCCATTATCTATCATCTCTGATTCTCTGCAGCGCCACCACATCCTGTCTAGCTTAGAGACCCCAACTAGACATCTCCATAAACAGAAATAAACATAATTCATCATACCCTTTGAATCTTTTTTTATTTTTTATTTTTTTTATTTTAGCCCCTTTTCTCCCCAATTTTCGTGGTATCCAATCGCTAGTAATTACTATCTTGTCTCATCGCTACAACTCCCGTACGGGCTCGGGAGAGACGAAGGTCGAAAGCCATGCGTCCTCCGAGGCACAACCCAACCAAGCCGCACTGCTTCTTTAACACAGCGCGCCTCCAACCCGGAAGCCAGCCACACCAATGTGTCGGAGGAAACACCGTGCACCTGGCCCCCTTGATTAGCGCGCACTGCGCCCAGCCCGCCACAGGAGTCGCTGGAGCGCGATGAGACAAGGAAATCCCTACCGGCCAAACCCTCCCTATCCCGGACGACGCTAGCCCAATTGTGCGTCGCCCCACGGACCTCCCGGTCGCGGCCGGCTGCGACAGAGCCTGGGGGCGAACCCAGAGACTCTGGTGGCGCAGTTAGCACTGCGATGCAGTGCCCTAGACCACTGCGCCACCCGGGAGGCCCCATACCCTTTGAATCTTAAATGGATCTTATGAGCAATTAATCCAATGAAAATGCTATTGGTGAGCTATTGGTTGTGTATTTCACAGCAAGAGGAATACAGGTTAAAACCTACACACATCTCAAACACTAAAACCCTGTGTCTCTTGCCCTCCTGTCTGTGCATGGCAACCACGGCTACAAGCCTGGCATATCATTATTACCACACGATTCAAATACTTTCAAATGTCTTCCAACGGTTAGTACATTTTAGATGATCATGATTGTGTCTCTACATAGCGACGTGTCCTACTGCATTCTGAAATGTCTTACTGATGGAGCTCTCTCTCTCTGACTCTCTCCATCTTGAGTGTCTCTCTATCTGACTCTGTCTCTCTCGGTCTCTCTCTCTCCCTCGTATTGTATGCCTGTCTCTCTTTCCTCCCTCTTTCTTTCTGTCTCTCTCCTCTGGACGTGAGAGGAGGGGCCATATAATGTTAAAATGTCAGCATGCAGTTAGAAAGTCTATTCAGTATACATTGTAAAATCTATATGTAATTTAGCAGACACTTTTATCCAAAGTGACTTACAGTCATGTGTGCATATATTTTACGTACTGGTGGTCACAGGAATCAAACCCACTATCCTGGGGTTGCAAGGGCCACACTGTACCAATGAGGTATGGAAGGCTATGCTCCGCTGAGAACTAACAGAGGGACACTATGATAACTGGTCACAGTTGGAAGCCGTCCTTTTGCCGTCATTATCTGTTCTGTTCATTTAAAACTAAGTTGAGATTAAAGGTTAGGCAAAGGAGTCCTTAATTTGACTAGCTTACTAGCACAGATCTGACTTGCACAGAATTGGCTGACAGAGGTTATTTTGAAATGATTGTGATACTGTATGTGGATTTATCTTACCTACTTTAGTTGAATGCACTTATTGTAAGTCACTCTTGATAAGAGTGTCTGCTAAATGTAGGTGCAGGGGACTAAGGGCATGGTTTGTGGTGTCAGATCTCTTGTTTGAGAGAAGCTGTTCAGAGTCAGAGGGAGGTACCACATCTCCCCTATAAGAAGAATGACATATAGGCTACTGATCTCAGAGAGAACAAATAAGCGATAACCACACTCTGTAATAGATGGCGATAGAGAAGTGTACATGCACACTCACACACATACAGACAATATGGGGGTGTTGTGGGGTTGGCTGAATTCAAGTATGTTGACACTCGTTCATTTTTATACATTTATTTGTGTAGTTTTACTTGAGCTAAAGCAACCGGGTTAACTTATGAAGGGAATGAGAGAGTCAGAGACCGGTAAAGCTATATGCGAAAATGATAAATTCATCACTGTATGTCTGATTGTAGCCAGGGTAAATTATTACTTTAAACACTAAAGCAGTTGATGAGCTCTTTGCCAAGGCAAATTTCAGCCCCTCTCACAGCTTGTTTATCCCACCCACCCCTACCAAGTACAATCTAATAGGTTTAACCTGGCTGAGTTAGCCCAAGCAACACACCCACACAGATCTCTGGTTACCCCACACAGGCCCCCATCCCTCCCACAATCTGGCTGCTCTTCCAAAATGTATTCCTGAGGCATATGTCTGTGTTCAGTCACCTGCAGCCCAGCCTTTAACCCTGTGTGGTATTCATGTTTTTTTGTTCATATTTTTTATATATTTTTTTTATTTTACCTTTATTTAACTAGGCAAGTCAGTTAAGAACAAACTCTTATTTACAATGACGGCCTAGGGACATTGGGTTAACTGCCTTATTCAGGGGCAGAATTACAGATGTTTTACCTTGTCAGCTCGCGGATTCGATCGAGCAACCTTTCAGTTACTGGCCCAATGTTCGCAGGTCTGATGAACCCACAACATTATTGGGTTTTTAATAAATCTTCTTAGGGATGAGATCCCGCTAATGGGATCGATATGACAACAGCCAGTGAAAGTGCAGGGCGCCAAATTCAAAACAACAGAAATCCCATAATTAAAATTCCTCAAACGTAGAAGTATTTCACACCATTTTAAAGATACACTTCTTGTTAATCCCACCACAGTGTCCGATTTCAAATAGGCTTTTCGGCGAAAGCACCACAAACGATTATGTTAGGTCAGAGCCAAGTCACAGAAAAACACAGCCATTTTTCCAGCCAAAGAGAGGAGTCACAAAAATCTGAAATAGAGATAGAATTAATCACTAACCTTTGATGATCTTCATCAGATGACACTCATAGGACTTCATGTTACACAATACATGTATGTTTTGTTTGATAAAGTTCATATTTATATCAAAAAATCTCAGTATACATTGGTGTGTTATGTTCAGTAGTTCCAAAAACATCCGGTGATTTTGCAGAGCCACATCAATTTACAGAAATTCTCATAATAAATGTTGTTGAAAATACAAGTGTTATGCATGGAACTTTAGATACACTTCTCCTTAATGCAACCTCTGTGTCAGATTTCAAAAAAGCTTTACGGAAAAAGCAAACCATGCAATAATCTGAGTACGGCGCTCAGAGACCAAACAAGCCAAAAAAGACATCTGCCATATTGTGCAGTCAACAGGAGTCAGAAATAACATTATAATTTTCACTTACCTTTGATGATCTTCATCAGAATGCACTCCCAGAAATCCCAGTTCCACAATAAATGTTTTTTTTGTTCGATAATGTCCATCATTTATGTCCAAATAGCTACTTTTGTTAGCGTGTTTTGTAAACAAATCCAAAGTCACGAAGCGCGTTCACTAGGAGCAGACGAAATGTCAAAAAGTTCCATTACAGTCCGTAGAAACATGTCAAACGAAGTATAGAATCAATCTTTAGGATGTTTTTAACATAAATCTTCAATAATGTTCCAACCGGAGAATTCCTTTGTCTGTAGAAAAGCAATGGAACGCGAGCTACCTCTCACGTGAACGAGCGTCACGAGCTTGTGGCAATCTGCCAGACCACTGACTCAAAGAGCCCTTATGAGCCACTCCTTTACAACAGAAGCCTCAAACAAGTTTCTAAAGACTGGTGACATTAGGAAGTGCAACATGACCAATATCCCACTGTATCTTCAATAGGGAATGAGTTGAAAACGACCAACCTCAGATTTCCCACTTCCTGGTTGGATTTTTTCTCAGGTTTTTGCCTGACATATGAGTTCTGTTATACTCACAGACATCATTCAAACAGTTTTAGAAACTTCAGAGTGTTTTCTATCCAAATATACTAATACTCTGCATATATTAGCAACTGGGACTGAGTAGCAGGCAGTTTACTCTGGGCACCTCTGGGCACCTTATTCATCCAAGCTACTCAATACTGCCCCCAGCCATAACAATACAGCCATAACAATTTATGTAAAAATACGTAATACTTAGATGTTGACTTATATCAATTACAAGCAATATAGACAACATACATTGTTAATATTTGCCATTTACCTCGGCTAGATCACATTTATCAATAAATGTTTGTTTTATTTATAAAATTAGAGTTGTGTAAACAAAAATCTATTATAATCAAGACATGGGTGGAATAAATCATGGTAATCTTGAACAAATATAAATTAAAAAAGGTTTTCATCACTATTGATGTTTATTGCTTTGAAATCAACAAATTGGAAAGACACATTTTACATACATTATTTTTGAGAAATGATAAATGAGCCCCATTGAACTCAAATTAAGTCTGGTCTACACACCACATGAGGGACAGAGTTTCACTGTGTGTGTGTTACAAATGTATTTATTGCACTTGATGCATGTGTACTGTGTCTTCCTGTCCTTCTTGGGTCCACACGCATCACAGCGCTTCTTCTTGTTGCTACCAGCTGCAATCTAGAATGACGAAAACACTTAGTTCAGGAATTTTACTAACATCTCACTCATTCACTTATATAGTTACAGCAGGCCAAGGTAGAAGAGTCAGACACAAACACATGCAACAACATCACTCACACTTACTTCAGGTATTGGAGTTGTTGGTTCTGTGGGTCAGGCAGATGGGGCACCAGCATCCTCCTCCTGAATGCTCCTCAAAATTGCTGCAGAAGATGGGGTCCTTGGGATATGTTGCCTCCTCTGGATTTGTAGTCTTACCAATACCTTGCCCAGCTCCTTGAGAAAAAGCTGTCCCCTCTGTCCCCTCTGTTCCAATCTGGGTTCAACGCCATCCAGATGACAAACGCGTTGTATACCGAGATGTCCAAGATGTTGAAGAATATCACAAGTGGCCAGCGTAGGGTTTTTCTTTTGCAGCTGTAGACAGTCACCAGCTTGTCTAAATTGTCCACCCCTCCTTTTGTGGCATTGTAATCCATTGTGATTTCTGTTTTTTTATGTTCCTGGCCACAGATTCTCCCATCCCCATGCTGCGTACTCATGGGTACCACATTTTTCCCTTTCGTTGGCACGTAGGACACTAGGGACGTGTCGGCCGAGAACACAAACTTAGAGGAGTTGATAGGCCTGTTCCGTGTATTCAACGCTGAGGTCGGAGCTCTGGCTTGTTTTTTCGTATTGTTCCTACCATCGTCAGGATCATCTTGAGGAGCTCCTGTCCCAGCTTGTGTGAATTATAAAAAGATATCCTATGTGATGTTGTGGCCATGGAGTCCCTGTGTCACATCCAGGACAACACGCATCCCTTGGTTCTTATCAGGGGTTCTTCCACCTGGCTTCCACGCATATGATGAAACAGCATCACAGCCAACCCAGATCTTGATTCCATATTTTGCGGCTTTAGACGGTATGTACAGTACTGCCTGAAGGGGCAACGGCCCCTAAATGGCCTAAGCTGCTCATCAACAGTAACATTGGGCCCAGGGTTGTAAAACAGGGGAAGGCGGTCCACCCACTTGTCCCACGCTGACCAGCTAGCTCGGTTATCGAAGTGGATAATCCTGGAAATAATGTGGATGTTTTCCAGAGACATTGTTGCACGGAAAAGTTATCTGCCAGTTTCTGCATCCCACAATGGATTCCCCATTGGATCTGAAAACACCAGGAAGGATAAGAACCCCAAAGTATGCATGTAAATGAGTTTGGTCGATCTCCTTCCATCTCCCTCCAAATTAGTGCAGTCCAGAATAATTTTCTGGATGGTGTCTGTGATGAACAGTTCAAAAGAAGACTTTATGTTTTGCACATCAGTAACCACCATCTGCGTCAGCCCTGTTTGCATCCTTATCACATTGGCAGCCATGTGGGGTGGCTCATACCTTGGGCAAGAAGACCATTCAATTTCACAATTTTTTGACATACATATTTCTCCTGCAGGCTGCTGATGAGCTGGTTGCTGACGGGCTGGTCCTGGGGTTGGCTGGTGACGGCCTGGTCCTAGGGCTGGCTGAGGGTCAATCTCATCCTCTTCTTCCAACTCACTGTCAGACTCCGTTTCATCTTCCAAAGTGGAAGACTTCCACACTAGCTTCTCTCTCTGCAAAAATTATTTCTCTGAGCAGAGATCATTTTTGCCATAGTGATTGATTGTGGTAAGGAGCCACACAAAGCTATTTAATTGTTGTGTCTCTGCCCCAATTTGCACCTGGCTGGGGTAAAATACTACGATTTTTCAATGTATCGAAATAATGTATCGAAATAAAGTATCGTAATAACATTGTGCAGGTTCCCGCAAGACAAAGTGTAGTTTCACACACTACAAAGGGTAAAGAGTGCGAGAAAAGCGGGAGACAGGGAGACAGGCAGGGAGACAGACAGGTTCATGCTGCTATGTTGAAACAGGAGGCCCAGGGAGGAGGAAGACAGAGTGAAGGCACACAGCAAACCTTTTTGTTTAATTTTTACTTGTTTTTACCTACACACACTTTACAACACTTTTATTATCCCTGAATACCACATATGTAATATAAACGTGTAGTGGGGTGCACAGTGTGCACTCAATGGAAATTTGTTATTTTACATGTTCTTCACAGAAAATGAGCCAAGGTCAATGAGTCTCAGGTTGAAAAAATTATTTATTGTATCACTTTTCTTTTGGTAAACATTGAAAAGGGTTAAATCAGGGCGATTCCAAAGACTCTTCCAAGCAGCGTTGTGTTACTATCCCACCGGTTTTCAATTTCAACCAACCTACTTTCTCTCACTAACTTTGCTCTCTGCTTTTCATAGAATTGGTCATCCACCATCACTCAACTTTCAAAGATTTTCTGGATAATATGAAGTGAGAGAATGAATGCACACAGAATGAGTTAGACAGAAACAGCTCTTTTTGAGGGACACGTACAGGATACGTGAACTGTATTACAGTAAATATATCTTACCTTTGTTGGCCTCACCCTATGGTGAATAACGCTGCAAAGATTCCTGGGAACACCACCAAGGCTGCTACTAGGATAACAGGACAGTATCTTTCTCCATGCCTCTTGTCTTTGTTCTGTGGTGTTGTGTGGGGAAAAACAAATACATAACTTGACATACAGTGCAACCAAAGCTTGAATGAAACCCAAGGCCTACATATACTGTACATACAGAGACTTCAGAAAGTAATCACACCCCTTGACTTTTTCAAAATATGTTTGTGTTACAGCCTGAATTTAAAATTGATTTGTGTCACTGGCCTACACACAATACCCCACAATACCAAAGTGGACTTATGTTTTTGGAAATGTGTACATATTAATCAAAAATTAAAAGTTTAAATGTCTTCAGTCAATAACTATTCAACTCCTTCGTTATTGCAAGCCTAAATAAATTCAGGATTAAAAATGTGCTTAACAAGTTATATAATAAGTTGCACGGACTCTGTGTACAATAGTAGAGTTTTTCATGATTTTTGAATGATGACCTCATCTCTATACCCCACACATACAATTATGTATAAGGTCCCTCAGTTGAGCAGTGAATTTCAAACACAGATTCAAAAACAAAGACCATGGAGGTTTTCCAATGCCTTGCAAAGAAGGCCACCTATTTGTAGATGGGTAAAAATATAAAAAACAAACAATGATAATCTCTTTGAGCATGGTGAAGATTTGAATTACACTTTGGATGGTGTATCAATACACCCAGTCACTTCAAAGATACAGGTGTCCCTCCTAACTCAGTTGCCGGAGAGGAAGGAAACCGCTCAGGGATTTCGACATGGGGTCAATGGTGACATAAAAATAGTTACAGAGTTTAATGGCTGTGATAGGATAAACTGGGGATGGATCAACAACATTGTAGTTAATCAACAATACTAACCTAAATGACAGAGTGAAAAGAAAGAAGCCAAGACAGAATAAAAATATTCCAAAACACGGATCCTGTTTGCAATAAAGAAGACTTAATAAATTAATTACTTAATTTCCTGAATACAAAACATTATGTTTGGGGCAAATCCAACACATCACTGAGTACCGCTATTAATTTTTTCAAGCATGGTGGTGGCTGCATCATGTTATGGGTATGCTTGTCATTGGCAAGGACTTGGGAGTTTTTTCAGATACAAATAAATGGAATAAAGCTAAGCGCAGGCAAAATACTGGTTCAGTCTGCTATCCAAAAGACTGGGAGACAAATTCACCTTTCAGCAAGACACCAACCTAAAACAAAAGGCCAAATATACACTGCCAAAGATGCTTCTACAATGTATTGACTCAGCGGTGTGAAGAATTATGTAGATATTTGAGATATTTATGTATTTCATTTTCAATAAATGTGCAAACATTTCTAAAAACATATTTTCACTTTGTTATTATGAGGTATTGTGTGTAGATAGGTGAAGGAAAAACATATATTTCATCTATTTTGAATTTAGGCTGTAAAATGTGGAATACATGAATTGGTATGAATACTTTCTGAATGCATTGAGTTCACAAAGCATTAGGATAGGAACACCTTCCTAATATTGAGATGCAACCGCGTTTTCCCTCAGAAGAGCTTCAATTCGCCTGGGTATGGACTCTACAAGGTGTCGAACGAGTTCCACAGGGATGCTGGCCATGTGGACTCCAGTGCTTCCCACAGTTGTGTCAAGTTGGCTGGATGTCCTTTGGGGGGTGGACCATTCTTGATACACACCGTGAAACTGTTGAGTGTGAAAAACCTAGCAGCATTGCAGTTCTTGACACACTCAAATATCTTCTCCCCTTTATCTACACTGATTGACGTGGATTAACAGTGACCTCAATAAGGAATTATGGCTTTCACCTGGATTCACCTGGTCAGTCTATGCCATGGAAAGAGCAGGTGTTCCTAATGTTTTGTGCACTCAGTGTTCATACCTCACATAATAGAACACAGGTAACCATACAAGATTAAAGTGCAAACCATTCACAGTGAAATTCTCTATTTTCTCCACTAGAAGGTGTGCTTTAACAACATACACTTTGGTTCGTCACTACACAACAAGTCTACTAACCTGGTCCCCCTATCTCAAGAGGGATGGGCATTATAGTGTATTGAGCTCAGACCTGATGGCAATAATCGATTATAGGATTTCTCACACATGCGTCTTCTCCAAGGCCTCCATCTCCACAGGGTGCTGTGATGTTGATGGTGATGATGTGATTACTGACAGGGTTGTCAGCTACACCACTGTAGATGGAGTTGTAATCTTCTCTCTCAACCTCCAGAGGGTGAGACAGGTTGGTGGTGATATTAGGTGTGTAATCATGAATCCAAACAGTTGCAGCTAGAACTAGAGTTTCTATTGGACAAGTTCAGGTAGGTCCCTACCTGTTCCGTTTGCTTACATTTTAACTTCTTGCGACTACAGGGGGTGCTGTTCCGAATTAGCATTTTGTCGTCTCCAAATTAAACTGCCTAGTACTCAATTCTTGCTCGTACAATATGCATATTATTAATTCTATTGGATAGAAAACACTTTCTAGTTTCATACAAC
This sequence comes from Salvelinus namaycush, assembly GCF_016432855.1. Classification (NCBI taxonomy): domain Eukaryota; kingdom Metazoa; phylum Chordata; class Actinopteri; order Salmoniformes; family Salmonidae; genus Salvelinus; species Salvelinus namaycush. The sequence continues at coordinate 52,430,884 of NC_052314.1, forward strand.
GTTGGAATTATGTCTGTGGGTGACCCAGAACTCTTTCTACAGCGAAATCCATGACAGACAGTGAAAGGTCTGAGAGCGAAGCTCTGGTTTCAGATCAGTTTTTAAGGTCTCTGTGTATCCTATGGAACGACACGAACTGCACCCGCTTTCCCCTGGATGTCAGTAACCAATGAGAAGTGGAATGGGCCTTCTAGGTAGCTCTCAGAGGTTATAAAAGACCAAGGAGTGAGAGTAGCCCCCCTTTCGACGCTCGCCCTTACGCAGGAAGGGACCTCCGGATGCCATTTTCAAAGGCTCGGTTATCAACGTGAAATGTATCCGTCTGTAATTTAATTCGATATAGGAGTTAGAAACATCATAAGGTAGTTAATTTAAACCGTTTTATAGCAATTTATATCCGTTTAGTGCGATTTTGATGCATTTCTATGTGAAGCACCGGGCACGTTTCGGGGTCCCGGTCGAACGTTAGCGGGCATTTCGACGGACAAAGGACATCTTTCGACCAAAAGAAGATTAGACCCAAGAAAGAATACATTGCCCAAGAATCTGATGGAAAATCACCTCATAGTAAGTAATATTTAATATGATAAATCGTTGTTCTGTCGAAATATTTTAAACGCATATTTCGCCATCTTGTTTTCTATCCCTTCGCTTGGCGAACCCTGTATTGCACAGTAAGGATAATTTTAGAAATGTAAATCAGCGATTGCATTAAGAACTAATTTGTCTTTCGATTCCTGTCAACCCTGTATTTTTTAGTCAAGTATATGATTAGCTATTGATTAAACTAGATCACTCTGAAAGATGGCGACCGACTTTTCCATGCTGGTTTTGCTACCATCTTCATTGTATAACCACGGTTTTTTATGGCTAAATATGCACATTTTCGAACAAACAATATATGTATGTTGTAATATGATGTTACAGGAGTGTCAACGGAAGAATTCTGAGAAGGTTAGTGAAAAAATTAATATCTTTTGGCGATGATTACGTTATCGCTCTCTGGCTTGAATTGATGCTCTGGTATTGTTTGCAAATGTGGTATGCTAACTTATCGATTTATTGTGTTTTCGCTGTAAAACGCTTAGAAAATCTGAAATATTGTCTGAAATCACAAGATCTGTGTCTTTCCATTGCTATGCTTTGTCTATTTTTATGAAATGTTTTATGATGAGTAAATTGGTCATACACGTTGCTCTCTCTAGTAATTCTAGTCCAGTTGTGACTGTGGGTGCAATTGTAAACTGTGATTTCTACCTGAAATATGCACATTTTTCTAACAAAACCTATCCTATACCATAAATATGTTATCAGACTGTCATCTGAGGAGGTTTTTTCTTGGTTAGTGGCTATCAATATCTTAGTTTAGCCGAATTGGTGATAGCTACTGGTGGAGAGAGAAAATGGTGGACAAAGGAAAAATGGTGTATTTTGCTAACGTGGTTAGCTAATAGATTTACATATTGTGTCTTCCCTGTAAAACATTTTAAAAAACAGAAATGATGGGGTTATTCACAAGATCTGTATCTTTCATCTGGTGTCTTGGACTTGTGATTTAATGATATTTAGATGCTACTATTTAATTGTGACGCTATGCTAGCTATGCTAATCAGTGTGGGGGGGGTGGGGGGTGATCCCGGATCCGGGATTGAGGTTCGGTAATTAAGTAAGGTTTTGGCAACAGAATATGCGTAATGAAAACACCCCAGACAGCTGTTGGTCTGGTTGAGTCTATTATCTCCTCTGTACATGGACAAGGTCACATCTTGCACACAACTGAAGAGCTCGAGCTTTAGAGCAATGAACCATTTGTTTGGATGGACAAGGCTCATGCTGCTATATTTCGTAATTGATGGTATGTTTCTTTTGTTGATACTGATTTGCTTCACTAACATAAAGTATTCAATGTTTTAATTGGTAACTTTTGATCTATCATATGTTTGTACGCTTGTTGTGTTTCTTGACAAGGGAGCCTGGACTAGGACTGTAGTGTGTGGAGCACAGACCGAATGGGAATATTTACATTAAGCATAGATACAGACAGAGGCTAGTTTCTAAAACAGAGCTCTTTCATGGGATGAAAGAGGTGTAGGCTATAAAGGTTTGCAATCTATACACCAACTACAGAGTACGCCAATACTTTATTGATTCATAAACTAATTTAGATGAGAGATTAATAATCTTTCGGAAACAACAGGCAGACAACCTTTTATAATTCTCTGAGACTGAGACTGTAGCTTGTCATTTGAAATGAACTCAGCTCACAGGCTCACTGTGTAAAGGCTCACAGTGCCTTCCCATTGATGTTTGAAAAGACTAATGACTATGGATGTGACAATAAAACATACACCTTTATGGTGTTGGAACTTGGCAATTCCGTCAACCATGTTGAATCATTACAGGACAATGGATATGGCTTCATGCACAAAATGAAAAAATCTATATCTAAAAGTCTTTAGGTAAAACTAACACAAAGTGGTATTGAAGCTACATTCGAATGGTACATTTGATGAGTAGCTGTTTCATACCATGGGACAAAAAAGCTATGGTTTTTAGGGTGTGCATGTCTCACTTGAACATCTTAACTGAGAATGAAGACATTCAAGAGCAATAAGAGCTACGATGCAAATATCTGTACAAACTCTTCAGAATTGTGTTCTGAGGGTGTCACCAAGTAGGCTGATTCCCCATTTCAAGGATCCACAGACCAGATGTAATACTTAGGGAGTTAGGGCCCTGCATTTTGTTCTAGAAATGGAGACGCTGTGCTTTTACCAGTTGTTCTAGCATTAACCACCAGTGTTGCTGCAGGTAGAACATTCTAGAACATTTTCTGTAATTGACACAAGCTGTCTCCAATCAATCAATTTCTGGTTGTGCATGTGTGTTTGTTGGGGGGGGTTGCCTGAGCCAGGGGAGGCATAGCTTTTCAAATCTTAGGGGGCTTTCACAACAAATTGGATTGGAGTGTTTTATCTGAACTCTGGGGCATTTCCCCTTTACTTCGTATCGTTGAACTGGTGTATCCCAGAGTCAGGAGTGCATTAACATAACAACAATCAAAACAATCAATCCATAATACATGAATTGCTCCACTCATATAGTTGTTAACATACTCAAATCTTACTCAAATCAATCAGTCGGTTAAAAAAATATAATTCAGTTACAAATCATAATTAAACCCCAATTCATTATTCAACCCAAATTTAGAATGACAATGCTTAGTGTTTCACATTAGTTAAGCTATCACTTAAAGACAAAACCCTCAACTTAACGCACACCGACTCTGGCACAATGTACATTTAACATGCAGTATAATTATCCATAATTCTAGTATTAACTTCCTAATCATGATCATAAATACAGATCAGTATCTCAATGCATTCTTGGTCTAAATTACTATACATTTAGCAGTGTAAACCTCCACAATCAACCTGATACCCCAAATTACAATTTTGGACATTCCTAAATCAATTACAACCATTCGATACATAAACAGCATTAAAATATCGTAATTTCAACCATAAGCCCTATTCTAAAATGTATGATTTCCCCCGTCATCAATCTACACACAATGCCCTATAATGACAAAGCAAAAAAAAGTATTTTTACATTTTTGCTAATTAATTAAGTCATCTTGTTTTCCATTTAAAATAGTCTTTGGGCCTCAAAAACATTATCCACATTAAGGATGTTCAAATAAAATGTTTAGAATTGGAGAAATTGTTTTCTCTCTTGAAAGTCAAATGGAGTGGAATCTTAAGGTAAGTATTAATAATTTAAAGTAAATTATTTTCTAGTGTAAAATTCTAGTGAATAGGATCCTAAACCATTTTAGATTAAAATATGTTTGGTATGTGAGTTTGTGTGGGTGAGACATAAACACAGAAATATATTAGGCTTATACCGGATGCATACTTTATTATCATGTGCCTGGAGTATGTACACTGGAGGCTCCCTTAGTATGCAAATCGGTGATGATGAAAATCATGTTAATCTTTACCAATTTGCATATCTCATTCGCTTAGAAAATGTGAAAACAATGTTTCACAAAAGCACTGTACAGTTACACTCTCAGGCCTACACACCCATGCAGAACAGTCCTCCTTTTTCCTATGTAAAACTTTCACTTCCAAAGACACCTATAGGCCGACATGGATCCTACAAACTGTAAAAATGATAAATAAAAATCAAATCAAATCAAATTGTATTAGTCACATGCGCTGAATAAAACAGGTGTAGGTGTTGGTTCACCTTACAGTGAATTGCTTACTTATGAGCCCCTAAAAAACAATGCAGTACAGGTAAGAATAAGAAATAAAAGTATCAAGTAATTAAAGAACAGTAGTAAAATAACAATAGTGAGACTATATACAGAGTGGTACCGGTAAAGAGTCTATGTGCGGGGGCACCGGTTATATGTACATGTAGGTAGAGTTATAAAAGTGACTATGCATAGATGATAACAACAGAGAGTAGAGGGGGGGCAATGCAAATGGTCTGGGTAGCCCTTTGATTAGATGTTCAGCAGTCTTATGGCTTGGGGGTAGAAGCTGTTTAGATGCCTCTTTGAGCTAGGCTTGGCGCTCCGGTACTGCTTGCCATGCGGTAGCAGAGAGAACAGTCTATGACTAGTGTAGCTGGAGTCTTTGACTATTTTTAGGGCCTTCCTCTGACACTGCCTGGTATAGAGGTCCTGCATGGCAGGAAGCTTGGCCCCAGTGATGTACTGGGCCTTTCGCACTACCCTCTGTAGTGCCTTGCGGTAGGAGGCCGAGCAGTTGCCATACCAGGCAGTGATGCAATCAGTCAGGATGCTCTCGATGGTGCAGCTGTAGAACCTTTTGAAGATCTGAGGACTCATACTACATATTTTCAGTCACCTGAGGGGGAAAAGGTTTTGTTATGCCCTCTTCATGACTGTCTTGGTGTGCTTGGACCATGTTAGTTTTTTGGTGATGTGGATACTAAGGAACTTGTAGCGCTCAACCACTGCAGCCCCGTTGATGAAAATGGGGGCATGCTCAGTCCTCTTTCTCCTGAAGTCCACAATCATCTCCTTTGTCTTGATCACGTTGAGGAAGAGGTTGTTGTCCTGGCACCACACGGCCGTGACATCATGAGTGAACAGGGAGTACAGAAGGGGACTGAGCACGCACCCTTGAGGGGCCCCTGTGTTGAGGATCAGCGTGGCGGATGTGTTGTTACTTACCCTTACCACCTGGGGGCAGCCTGTCAGGAAGTCCATGATCCAGTTGCAGAGGGAGCTGTTTGCCAGTTGGTCAGCGCAGTACACGTTCTGGTAATCTGTCTGGCCCTGCGGGCTTGTGGATGTTTACCTGTTTAAAGGTTTACTCACATCGGCTGCGGTGGGCATGATCACACAGTCTTCCAGAACAGCTGGTGCTCTCATGCATGTTTTAGTATTATTTGCTTCGAAACGGGCATAGCAGGAGTTTAGCTCGTCTGGTAGGCTCGCGTCACTGGGCAGCTCTCGGCTGTGCTTCCCTTTGTAGTCTTTAATGGTTTGCAAGCCCTGCCACATCCGACGAGCGTCAGAGCCGGTGTAGTATGATTTGATCTTAGTCCTTTATTGACACATTGACCGTTTGATGGTTTGTCGGAGGGCATAGCGGGATTTCTTATAAGTTAATAAATTACTATATGCTCCTTGAAAGCGGCAGCTCTAGTCTTTAGCTCAGTGCCGATGTTGCCTGTAATCCATGGCTTCTGGTTGGGGTACGTACGGTCACTGTGGGGACAATGTCATCGATGCACTTATTGATGAAGCCAATGACTGATGTGGAGTACTCCTCAATGACATCGGAGGAATCCCAGAACATATTCCAGTCTGTGCTAGCAAAACAGTCCTGTAGCTTAGTTATCTGCTTCATCTGACCACTTTTTTATTGATCTAGTCACTGGTGCTTCCTGCTTTAATTTTTGCTTGTAAGCAGGAATCGGGAGGATAGAATTATGGTCAGATTTGCCTAATGGAGGGTGGTGGAGAGCTTTGTATGCATCTCTGTGTGTGTAGTAGAGGTGGTCCAGAGTTTTTCCCCTCTGGTTGCACATTTAACATGCTGATGTTTAGTAAAACGGATTTAAGTTTTCCTCCATTAAAGTCCCCGGAGCACCACCTCTTGATTTGTTTTGAATAGTCTAAGATCCCTCCTAATGTGTTTTCCAATCTCATAAAACCTTTTATAAAAAGAATCAGTGTCGTTATCCTTGCAAGGGGAGGGTGCTGGAGTATTGAAAACAGGAGATACAATTATCGTGACCCCCATCTTTTTTAGATTTTTTGTATTACTTGTTAAACAAAATCTCTAACTCTGAACAATTGTATTTGTATAAAATAATATTTTTTTCAATTTTTGGAGTGTACAATATAGTTTAGTATATAGTATTTTTTGCTCATCTTTATCAGGGGATCCAATAATTTCCGACCACACTGTATATACAATTTATACACTTCACTATAGAAGGACAAATACATTATGTACATTGAGCTAATAACCTGGGTAACCTAATTGCTTATTGAGCCCACATGCCACATACAGTAAGCCTATGTCTCTTCAGAGGATGTGACAATGAAACCAGTGCTTAATTTGAGAACAGGATCCGGGACCTCTCAGTTTCGGACTGTTTCATTCCGAAACCTATTTTCCAGGATCCGGTACCTCTTGTGGTACCCGTCATTCAGGGCAGGTGAGGCACAGTTTTGAGCCTCACCTGTTTAGCAAGTGGAAATGTGTTAAATATCCCTCTATCATGTGCTTTTCAGTGATCCTTGATTTTTTTATTTTAGAAAGAAAAGAAAACAGTCAATTAGTGGAAGATTTTCCCTTTCTCAGAGAATGTATGTGAACTCAACTACAGACAAAATATTCAACTACCAGTCCTAAAACTTTGTTTCCTGACCTTCACCATCATATCAGACCTGTTATTAGCTAAGAGGAACTGTGATACTCAATTCAATAGTGTGGTTCCAGGCTACTACATTGTAGACGTGCTACACAAATCAACTAATGATTGAATGTCATTGTTATCTTCTGGCATCAGATTGCAATATCATATGGATGCAGTTACTGACATGTTAAACACTTATCCAGGTATTGTGAGATTTATTGTGAGACTGTTTTGCAGACCTCCTGGAATACTGTTATTGTGTTGACATTGAGTCTCTCTCTGTCCACAGCTCTCTGTGCTTCCCAGCAAACAATCAAGTCTGAGACTCAGCAGGTGAAAGGCATCATGGGAAAGTCTTTATCTTTTCCAGAGAGAGTGTTTAAAACTGGATATTTAAGGTATGGAGAAGACACTACTGCAAATGTGATCAATGGACAAAGCCATATAGATTTAGAAGAGAGATTTAAAAATCGTCTTCACTGGGACAATGTGACAGGATTATTCAGTCTGTCAGACCTACAGATAGAAGATGCTGGGGTTTATTCTGTGGAGAATAAAGACGGAGAGAAGAGGACACCTAAATTTAACCTCACTCTTTACTGTAAGTGTGTGTGTGTGTGTGTGTGTGTGTGTGTGTGTGTGTGTGTGTGTGTGTGTGTGTGTGTGTGTGTGTGTGTGTGTGTGTGTGTGTGTGTGTGTGTGTGTGTGTGTGTGTGTGTGTGTGTGTGTGTGTGTGTGTGTGTGTGTGCTATCTTACAAAAACATTAAATATAAATTCCATTCCGATGTATTTACTATTTTTCTTCCAGATGTTGTCTCCAAACCTCAGGTGACGGAGTGTGACAACAGCTCCTGTAGTGTGGTATGTTCTGTGAACAACGAAAAAGAGGTGACCTTGACCTTGTACAGAGGAGAGGAAATACTAAACCAGACCAGCAGTCCTGACCTCACCACTGATCTCTCTCTCCGTTTGGAGGTAGAGGGAAAGAACTACAACTCCACCTACAGCTGTGTGGCTGCCAACCCTGTCAGCAATGAGACAGTTCATGTCCCAAAATGTTGCAGTGAAGATGGTCGTCCTAATGATGCAGGTAAGACACATTTTGAATTAAATCCATCCAGGAAATAACAATTACCAAGTGAAAGTGAAGTGTAGTTGAGCTCATTCAAAACATACTTTGCAAAAAATAATTACCTTGTGTTTTATTTCAGACAGTGATGGGATGACTCTGGGTTTACTTATTATTGCTGTAATCTGCGTTTTGGTTGCCTCGTGGCTGGTTGGACTTGCAATCTATCTAAAGAAGAGGGGAAATGAACACTCACAAGGCAGGTATTTATCTTTGAGAGGTGTGAGGTCACTCCCCAAAGTCAAAACATGCCTAGCTTTGTTTTTTGTTACTGTTTCTTTTTGCAATCAAGGGTAGTGTTTTGGAAAAGGTAGCAAATGTTTGCTTGAACACAGGATGCAGGTAATATATATTCTACACTTCCTCTGCTTGGTCAGAAAGTGCCATAAATCCAGACAACTTCGCTAAATGTTGAAAATGCAGAAGGCACACACACTCTTGACAATGACTACTTGAATAGCATGGCTTATCTGACACCAAAAAGACTGCAAGCGCAGAGACACATAGTAACAAATGAGTCCTGAGTGTTTACAGCACCTGTCCTGGGGGGGTGAGCGTTTGTATGTCTCTGTCAGTTAGTCACACCTCCCCTTAGGCCTATATTTACTTTCCTTTATTTGGCTCCTCAGATTCACCCGAAAGAGTGCAAGTTGACATTGATTATGCATCGATAACGCCTAAAAAACAAACAGATAATAAGGTTAGTAAAAATGTTACAGGCTGATTGACAATACAGCAGCTTTAGCAGCCCTCATGGCTACAACTGTTGGCTTTAGCTCGCTGCCAGTGGGTTAATGTGGTCTTGAGTTGCACAGACCACCTGAGTTTGATACCCGGCCTGATGTCAATGCAACCAGTTTTGCCCATATGATATGGTTGGGTTGGGTTGCACAATGAGAAGCCACACAGCACATATAGTATATAACAATGCATTTGATCAGTTTCCTGTCCTGTTTCCTTCGTCTGGCACAACGTTTCTAATAAAGAGGCCTAAGATATATATTTTTTTTTATTGCTTTCCTACCCCTTTTATCTCCCCTCTCAATTCAATTCAATTTAAGGGCTTTATTGGTATGAGAAACATACGTTAACATTGCCAAATCAAGTGAAGTAGATAATAAACAAAAGTGAAATAAACAATAAAATTAACAGTAAACATTACACTCATTTCAAATGTCATATTATGTATATATACAGTGTTGTAACGATTTCCCTGTCGCTCTCCGTCCTTCCCTCCTCTACCTCCCTCCCACTCCTTGCCTAGGAGGAGCGAACAGGTATACAAGAACTAAAATGGCTTAGAGACAACCCTGAACTGACATCAGTTTACTATACACTCCAGTTACATCGCAGCGTTGCCAGCGGGGATGTTGACACAGTGACTTTCCATTTTGCTCCTTCATGCTGAGAGGCCGACATGATAACTCATATCCTGGAGAGGACGGTATATCATAAAGAGGACGTTGAAACAAAATGAAAGTTAAAAAATATTCACCCAGAAAACCTTTTAGAGGCACAATTGTTATGGGAGAACATTCCCCTGGAACTTGCTCTAAAGGACCACTGTAATTGTTGGGTGGTTAACAAGTGTGTTTCTCTCTTTAATGAGTTTAAGTGTATTTGGGACGTTTTGTCCTGTTACTTTTAATGCCAGGCAGCTGTACATTTCTAATATTAAAAGAATGATGACAAATCCTATTAAAATTCAAGTATTGCTTTCAAGGAAACAATGTGTTTTTCTTCTAATGTATTTTCCACATATAGTGGTTTAACGTTTTTATATTTCAGTATACTGTACCGTACATATTACACCATGTTGTACTCTGAGCCAGTGTACCGTATAGTGTAAGTCTTACTTAAATCATGTGTCAGCAAAATGTACTCAAATCTTTCTATGCTTTTACATTTGGACTGTGTCCATGCATTATTGTGCCAAATTATATTTTATATAAAAACATGTCTTGTAAATTATTCCATGCCAAATATAATTTTAATCACATTTGGTCAGAAAACATGAGTGCCTCATTTGTCATTCTGTGTATTTATGTGATGTATTTTTCCACAAAGTTCAGATTGTGCAATGTTGTGAATCCAGTGTTTTGTTATATAACATGTATATTGTATATCTTTTTTAAACTTTATGATAAAGTGGTCTGACATAACATCACCATCTTTTCAAATCTCTGATCAAGGTCGATAATGCTTGTTTAGCCGGCTACACCAGTGCAATGTTGCCCTTCATAAATTAACTGCCCACTTCCAAAACTTGCTCTTTCACTTGCTGAGTTTCAGACTGAGCTGAATGCTGGGCTTCACAGAGTAGATAGCTTCGATATCTCAGTATCAACACACTTGTCACAAAGTAGAGTATATATTATATACGTAAGCTACACCATTTAGAGTCTGTTTTTTCCAGTTAAGACCCCCAAAAACGGCAGTCTTGTTTTGCTCATGCTGCAACACTTGTCATGAAACTAACTACAACATTTTCACCCATCTCACTTGTCTGCCCATGATCTATTTAATAAAGCACATGACCTGTTCCTCAACCACTCGTCTTTCACTCTACCATCTGGCCTCTACGTGACAGATAGACACTGACCACGTAATCACAGGAAACCACCAACATTTACTGTTTAGAGTCGAGCAGTCTAACTAACCTTTAACCCGCCTACTTTGGATGAAACTCATGAATGAAAAGCTGATCGGTATTACATTTGAATATATTGGTTGGGCACATCCTCTATAGATAGTTACATCATCATAGAAGGAATTATCCTCAAACTTCATTGAAATGGGAAACACAAACAAGTCTATACTGTTCCTGTATTAGTGTGAGAAAAGTAATTGGATAGAAGGAAAGTCATCTTTCAGAGGAAAATACCCTTTAATTAACTCAGATCAATTCTAACGAGAGATGAATCAGTTAACAATCACAGACACTGTAAATGTGGAGTTTATAATCATTGTTCCACATGTCTTGTGAATCAAAACAACCAATCAGGTGTTGGCATACTCTGTAGTTATGGACTCAATGGAAAGACGTTTGGTATTTTACTTAAATCTTTTCACCTCCAATAATTAGTATTGATTATAAAGACAGAAGGTTACTTAAGAAAAAAAAATTGGAGGAAGGTTGGTTGAGGAGAATGGGTAGGGTGTATATCGCGACCGTCTAGCAATCCAAAGGTTGTGTGTTTAAGTTGCATCAGGGTAAATTATAGCATTTTAGCTTACCCTTCCCCTAACCATTATTCTAACCTTATCCCAATTCATCTAAATCAAATCAAATCAAATTTTATTTGTCACATATACATGGTTAGCAGATGTTAATGCGAGTGTATCGAAATGCTTGTGCTTCTAGTTCCGACAATGCAGTAATAACCAACGAGTAATCTAACCTAACAATTCCACAACTACTACCTTATACACACAAGTGTAAAGGGATAAAGAATATGTTCATAAAGATATATGAATGAGTGATGGTACAGAACGCCATAGGCAAGATGCAGTAGATGGTATAGAGTACAGTATATACATATGAGATGAGTAATGTAGGGTATATAAAGATAGTGGCATAGTTTAAAGTGGCTAGTGATACATGTATTACATAAAGATGGCAAGATGCAGTAGATGATATAGAGTACAGTATATACATATACATATGAGATGAGTAATGTAGGGTATGTAAACATTATATTAAGTGGCATTGTTTAATTAAAGTGGCTAGTGATACATTTTTACATACATTTCCATCAATTCCCATTATTAAAGTGGCTGGAGTTGAGTCAGTATGTTGGCAGCGGCCACTACATGTTAGTGGTGGCTGTTTAACAGTCTGATGGTCTTGAGATAGAAGCTGTTTTTCAGTTTCTCGGTTCCTGCTTTGATGCACCTGTACTGACCTCGCCTTCTGGATGATAGCGGGGTGAACAGGCAGTGGCTTGGGTGGTTGTTGTCCTTGATGATCTTTATGGCCTTCCTGTGACATGGGGTGGTGTAGGTGTCCTGGAGGGCAGGTAGTTTGCCCCCGGTGATGCGTTGTGCAGACCTCACTACCCTTTGGAGAGCCTTACGGTTGTGGGCGGAGCAGTTGCCGTACCAGGCGGTGATACAGCCCGACAGGATGCTCTCGATTGTGCATCTGTAGAAGTTTGTGAGTGCTTTTGGTGACAAGCCGAATTTCTTTAGCCTTCTGAGGTTGAAGAGGCGCTGCTGCGGCTTCTTCACAACGCTGTCTGTGTGGGTGGACCAATTCAGTTTGTCCATGATGTGTACACCGAGGAACTTAGAACGTACTACCTTCTCCACTACTGTTCCGTCGATGTGGATAGGGCAGTGCTCCCTCTGCTGTTTCCTGAAGTCCACTATAATCTCCTTTGTTTTGTTGATGTTGAGTGTAAGGTTATTTTCCTGACACCACACTCCAAGGGCTTCACCTTCTCCCTGTTGGCCGTCTCGTCGTTGTTGGTAATCAAGCCTACCACTGTAGTGTCGTCTAAACTTGATGATTGAGTTGGAGGCGTGCATGGCCACGCAGTCGTGGGTGAACAGGGAGTACAGGAGAGGGCTCAGAACGCACCCTTGTGGGGCCCCAGTGTTGAGGATCAGCGGGGTGGAGATGTTTTTACCTACCCTCACCACCTGGGGGCAGCCCGTCAGGAAGTCCAGTACCCAGTTGCACAGGGCAGGGTCGAGACCCAGGGTCTCTAGCTTGATAACGAGTTTGGAGGGTACTATGGTGTTAAATGCTGAGCTGATAATAGTCGATGAACAGCATTCTCATCTAACCTTTCACGTAAATGATCCTTACCTTTGTCATTACTTTTCCTACCGCTAACGTAAATTCTCCACATAATTCTCCTTTGTTGTTACAACACAACAAGCAACCTGGTCTCAGAGAAAGACGTATAATACTATACAGTGCATTCTGAAAGTATTCAGATATTTTAAAATTTATTAAAATATATGTTTTCCTCATCAATCTACAAACAATAACCCATAATGACTAAGTGAAAACACATTTTTGGACATTTAAATACCTTATTTAAATAAGTATTCAGACCTTTTGCTATGAGACTCAATATTGAGCTCAGGTGCATCCTGTTTTCATTGATCCTCCTTCAGATGTTTCTACAACGTGATTGGAGTCCACCTGTGGTGAATTCAATTGATTGGACATGATTTGGAAAAGCACACAGCTGTCTATATAAGGTCTCACACTTGACAGTGCATGTCAGAACAAAAACCAAGCCATGAGGTCGAAAGAATTGTCTACAGAGCTCAGAGACAGGATTATGTTGAGGCACAGATCAGGGAAAGGGTACCAAAACATTTCTGCAACATTGAAGGTCCCCAAGAACACAGGGCCCTCTCTCATTCTTTATTGGAAGAAGTTTGGAATCACCAAGACTCTTCCTAGGGTTGGCTGATCAGCCAAACTGAGCAATTGGGGGAGATGGGCCTTGGTCGGGGAGGTGACCAAGAACCTGAGGTCACTCCGACAGAGCTCCAGAATTCCTCTGTGGAGATGGGAGAAACTTCCAGAAGGGCAACCATCTATGCAGCACTACACCAATCAGGCCTTTATGGCAGAGTGGCCAGACAGAAGCCACTCCTCAGTAAAAGGCACATGAAAGCCCGCTTGGAGTTTGCCAAAAGTCACCTGAAGGACTCTCAGACCATCAGAAACAAGATCAAACTCTTTGGCCTGAATGCCAAGCATCCCATCTGGAGGAAACCTGGCACTATCCCTACCATGAAGCATGGTTGTGGCAGCATCATGATATGGGGATGTTTGACTGAGAGACTAGTCAGGATTGAGGGAAAGATGAACGGAACAAAGTACAGAGGGATCCTTGATGAAAACCTGCTCCTGAGTGCTCCGGACCTCAGACTGGGAAAAAGATTCACCTTCCAACAGGACAACGAGCACACAGCCAAGACAACGAAGGAGTGTCTTTGGTACAAGTCTCTTAATGTCCTTGAGTGGCACAGCCAGAGCCCGGACTTGAACCCGATCAAACATCTCTGGAGAGATCTGAAAATAGCTGTGAAGTGACGCTCCCCATTCAACTTGACAGAGCTTAAGAGGATCTGCAGAAGAAATGGGAGAAACTCCCCAAATACAGGTGTGCCAAGCTTGTAGCATCATACCCAAGAAGACTCGGGGCTTTTATCGCTGCCAAAGGTGCTTCAACAAAGTACTGAGTAAAGGGTCCGAATACTTGTGATATTTCGTTTCTTTACATTTGCAAAAATGTCTCAACTTATTTTTGCTTTGTCATTGTGGGGTATTGTTTGTCGATAGATTTTTTTAAATCAATTCTAAAATAAGGCTGTAACAAAACAACATTTGGAAAAAGTCAAGGGGTCTGAATACTTTCCGAATGCACTGTACATCCTCCAAAATGTATGATAAGTTACATTATCCGATTCAGAGGAACTATGATAGCTTCCTCTATTTCGTGTGATAATGTACACACGCTATTCCATTCATAATGTAACCTAACAGAAAGTAATGTATCATACTAAATGGTGGGGAACATAAAATCAGCAAAAAAAGAAACGTCCTCTCACTGTCAACTGCGTTAACATGTGTAAATATTTGTATGAAAATAACAAGATTCAACAACTGAGACATACACTGAACAAGTCCCACAGACATGTGACTAACATAAATGGGATAATGTGTCCCTGAACAAAGGGGGGGTCCAAATCAAAAGTAACAGTCAGTATCTGGTGTGGCCACCAGCTGCATTAAGTACTGCAGTGCATCTCCTCTTCATGGACTACACCAGATTTGCCAATTCTTGCTGTGAGATGTTACCCCACTCTTCCGCCAAGGCACCTGCAAGTTACCAGACATTTCTGGGGGGAATGACCCTAGCCCTCACCCTCCGATCCAACAGGTCCCAGACGTGCTATATGGGATTGAGATCCGGGCTCTTCACTGGCCATGGCAGAACACTGACATTCCTGTCTTGCAGGAAATCACGCACAGAATGAGCAGTATGGCTGGTGGAATTGTCATGCTAAAGGGTAATGTCAGGATGAGCCTGCAGGAAGGGCACCACATGAGGGATGAGGATGTCTTCCCTGTAACGCACAGCATTGAAATTGCCTGCAATGACAACAAGCTCAGTCCGATGATGCTGTGACTCACCGCCCCAGACCATGACAGACCCTCCACCTCCAAATCGATCCCACTCCAGAGTACAGGGCTCGGTGTAATGCTCATTTCTTCGACGATAAACACGAATCCGAACATCACCCCTGGTGAGACAAAACCGCGACTCGTCAGTGAAGAGCACTTTTTGACAGTCCTGTCTGGTCTAGCGACGGTGGGTTTGTGCCCATAGGCGACGTTGTTGCCGGTGATGTCTGGTGAGGACCTGCCTTACAACAGGCCTACAAGCCCTCAGTCCAGCCTTTCTCAGCCTATTGCGGACAGTCTGAGCACTGATGGAGGGATTGTGCATTCCTGCTGTACCTCGGGCAGTTGTTGATGCCATCCTGTACCTGTCCCGCAGGTGTGATGTTCGGATGTACCGATCCTGTGCAGGTGTTGTTACACGTGGTCTGCCACTGCGAGGACTATCAGCTGTCCGTTCTGTCTCCCTGTAGTGCTGTCTTGGGCGTCTCACAGTACGGACATTGCAATTTATTGCCCTCGTCACATCTGCAGTCCTCATGCCTCCTTGCAGCATGCCTATGGCTCGTTCACGCAGATGAGCAGGGACCCTGGGCATCTTTCTTTTGGTGTTTTTCAGAGTCAGTAGAAAGGCCTCTTTAGTGTCCTAAGTTTTCATAACTGTGACCTTAATTGGCTACCGTCTGTAAGCTGTTAGTGTCTTAATGACCGTTCTACAGGTGCATGTTCATTAATTGTTTATGGTTCATTGAACAAGCATGGGAAACAGTGTTTAAACCCTTTACAATGAAGTTATTTGAATTTTTACAAATCATCTTTGAATGACAGGGTCCTGAAAAAGGGATGTTTCTTTTTTGCTGAGTTTATTTATATAGTGGTCTTACGAATTCCCCTGAGGCCATGTTAGAGATATTGTGCAGACCACAACCTGTAATAGCTTCCTTCTCCAAAGAAAAAGCTCTATTTACTACCCTATTTAACTCTCTCTTTATTTATCTCGTGCAGTGATGCAAATAAAGCACATTGTTTCAAAACAACAAACCAACAGTAGGAAACATCAATGATGTAATGAAATTAATTCCCCTATCGGGACTACACCAATCAAAAAAGCATCCACAACGTAGGACTATGCAATGTCCTTTAATTTTAATTATATTATTAGGACATACAGGATTACACTTAATGTTAGGTGTAGCTGTAAAATAGGCTACTGGTATGTTCAGCACAAATAGTTGCTCTAACATAATTGCCACCATGTTAGGCTGCAATCAATAAACCATTTGCACATAATTTAAGTAAAAAAAGGTCAACCTAGGCCTACATACCGACAAGACATAACAGCCTCAATTTAAGTTTAGCTCTCCATGTCCTAACGGTTAGGACCTTACAGGTGCATGTGAGATCTCAACAGACTTGATCTCACCACCAACCTAACCTCTTACTCCCTCTGGAGGTAGGGAGAGAACATTACAACTCCATTTACAGCTGGTTAGCTGCCAGTCCTGTCACTAAACAGACCTTCACTGTCAACATCACTACACCCTGTGAAGATGGAGGCCTTGGAGATGAAGAAGGTAAGATAGATCATTATCCTTTATTGCCATCAGCTCTGAGCTCAATACACTATTGTTTAAATCTTTTTGAGACGAGGGCTTAATAGACTTGTTGTATTGGCACTCCCGAGTGGCGCAGTGGTCTAAGACACAGCATCTCAGTGCAAAAGGCATCACTGCAGTATCTAGTTCGATTACAGGCTGCATCACATCTGGCTGTGATTGAGAGTCCCATAGGGCAGCGAACAATTGACCCAGTGTCGGCCGGGGTAAGCCATCATTGTAAATAAGAATTTGTTCTTAATAACTTGCCTAGTTAAATAAAGGTTACTTTAAAAAAAAAAAATTGCGATTAACCTGATTGGAGAACATTTTGAATTTCACTGTGATCTTATACAATTATATACTTGCGCTTGTGGACCCCAGGAAGAATATCTGCTGATTCTTCAACAGCTAATGGGGATCCGAATAAAATAAAATCAAAACTGTTTGCAATTTGCATTACCTTGTATTCTTCTGTGTTCTATTTAAGTGAGGCACACTATGTATGTAATATATTGTATTTGTTTTTCACCCACACAAAGATGAGAGGAATGGATGAACATACTCTTATCCCAGCAGCAGCCTTTGTGGTGTACTCAGAAATCGTTGCAGTGTTCTCCAAAAGACCATTTTAAAACCGTCCCTGCACTCCTGCGATGTCTACAGACATCCCCCAAATCAGGGTTTGTCATCTAGGTTTGGCCCTGGGCCAAATTGTGTCGGAGACATAAGTCGTCGGGCCAGAACATAAGTTGTAATATAATATTAGCACAATTCATTGGCCTACGCTACAATTTGAACAACATTTTTAACACATCTGATTAGTACATAATGAATCCATAAATATGCTCACAAAATCACATCTCTATTCAATACTATTTTTGTCTTTTTCTCTGTGCGTTAATTGGTGGGAAAAACAGGTCTATGTAGCCTACTGTAGGCTACAATTCTTTGTTATACGTCAACATTTGTTCAGAACAATTAGTTTGATAGCAAGAGAAAAGTATCAAAAGAAAGGTGGATAATAAAAATCGAAGTTTCAGGGAAGATTGTACAGAGATAGGTTCATCTTTCCATATTTTCCAAATCCCGAGCCAATGTGTCTTATTTGCAATGAAAATATCCCTGTTTGCAAATAATTCAATCTCAGACGTCATTAAAAATCCAAGCATATAACTTTCAAAGTGGCCTTCCCGCCCCAGACAGAGGCCGGAGCAGAAACATTGAAGCGTTAATAACTGCAAGCTACACACAAGGCTTTTTTGGCGGACATATTAAGTCACTTAAATGGGTTTAATCTGCAGTTTTTACTAGGAATCTTGAGTTGTTCGATATGGACTTGTCATCTGGAAGGCTGCTGCACTTCAGCACACTGAAGAAACGACAGGCAGAGGGACCAGGCCGCAGCGTTGTCACAGAGGTGATGCAAGATATCATCAAGCAGCTGAGGGACAACTTCTCCACCAGATTGGAAGACTACAGCGTGCCCAAGGATATCATTGTGTTTGTACGTGATCCTCTCACAGTCCGCCCAGGTTGAGAATTATCCTCCCTTGCTAAGAAAACGACACCCTTGCTGGATTAGGCCGCAATTCATTTCCAACTGAGCTGATTTGAATTCCAGGCATCGAGCCAAATCAGGAATGAGCTCAGGAGTGCCGAATCCTTGTCTGCGTTTTGGCTGGCATGCTCAGAATACAGCACAATAAATAACCTTGCATTTTATGTGCTAACAATGTTTGGATCGACTTACACCTGCGAGTCCTCATTTTCCTCTATGAATGCAATATAGACTCACCACAGGATCCGGGTTTCACATAAGTCAATTGTGGACTGCCTGCGCTTCTCTCACCCGACATCCACAAAATCGTGTCCGTGGGGAAATGCAACTTTTCCCATTGATTAACTAATTTAGTAGTCTATATTACTGTATTTAGTAAATACTAACATTATTGTGAGTGCTTATCCAGGGACATTTAGGTCTCAAGCTGACAGTATTTTCTGTTTGTTCTGTCGTTTACAGGAGCAGACTATCCCGATACAGACATTCAGACACAGATGTCACCTTTTTTCCTTTAATGATTGTTTTTTGTAGGATGCTACATTTTTGGCCAGTTGCAATTGTAATTAGGCCTAATATAAAAATGTCACTTCTATTAGGCCATATATTTTTTCTATTATGAAAGATTCTGTTAAGCCTCATAGCCTGAAGGTATATTTTATATAGGCCTAGGCTCGGCAGAAATAGACTCCAGTTAAGCCACCTTGTTGTTTGCGAAATCAAATTAAGATTATTGTTGAAATAAATTACTCGAATGGGGTAGTTTTTCTCTATTTATTGCTGTGCAACACTTGCATAGAAAGTTAGCTATATTTTCAGCACCAGGCGCTGTTCAGCTGTTGCATCTGTTCATTTCAGCACCACAAAATGGTCAACTGCATGCTTCATTAGTTGACTGCCTCCTGCATTCTCTCTCCTGATGAATGACGTTGGCTGACATATCCCAGTAATACATAATAAGGGAGAATGTGAGAATCTCTGGACATTTTACCAGACATTTTACCATGTGAGAATCTCTGGTAATTGTACATATTTCTCAAGATATTTTTGCAAATGCAATATTGCCTATAGGACGCAAAAGTGCTGGGACCGTGGCTGGCAGGTAAGCTGCATGACATACGCCTAAAATAATATTGCGGGATTGCGGTTTGGTTTAGGAGTCAGACAGAAAGCCAGCTGGTGCACAGACCTCTACTGTGCACCATGACAGTGAAGCCTGTAATGTTAGAGCTCTTTATTACTGTGTCAGTGAGAAAAGTAGGGAATTAGCTTGGGAAACTGACAGATCAATAACATTACATTGCCATAATGACTAATAAAACTCACATTGCAGTGGAAAAACTTCAGAATATCAATCTTTGGCAGATGGTTTCATCGTTTGATTCAGGTCTTGTGTGATTGAAGCTAAAATAATAGCTAACATTAGCCAATTTTTGGCCAGCTTTCTCTTTAATGGTACATCAACTGGCGAACGCTAACCAAGTTAATTTACATCTGAAACGGGACAAAACAAAGACTACAAAACATTTCCGTAAAAACAACAGCTGTTAGACAGCTATTAATACTATCTGACAGATAACTAGAAGCTAGAGCTGACCTGGCTGAGGTAGCTACTGTAGCTTGAAAATTCACCTCAGTCGAGAGGGGATGAAACATTAGCTAACATGTCAGTTACAATACTAGCTCAGCACTACGAATAAACAGTCGTTTTAAAAAATGATGTTAATTTAAACAGTAGTTACCTTGCCAGCTACATCAGTCAAATAAAGAGTAGGCAGTTTCTGCTCTGCTTGCTTTTACAACTTGGTGAAAGAGTGCAACTCATACACACTGAATTATGCTCAACTCTCAGCCTTGCCTTCACACAGCCTGTCAGCCCACTCTGTGGTGTGCCCTTGGTCCTAAATCCAGCGGTGCTAAATCCAGCCAGCTGAACACGCCAAACAGCCCGACCGCTCGGAGGCGTCCGCAAGGTCCTAAAGCACACCGTTGCAGTTTTTTGTATCACATTGCAATTATAAAACTGGGGGGGACAAAAATGCAATTTCAGAATGTGCGGGGGACATAACCCCTGTCCCCAGTGAAAGTTGCACCACTGGTATAAAGTATGCTGAAATATAAAAACATTCAACCACTAGATGGGTAACCTAACATAGCGCTAGATGGGGAAAAGACATCAGAAGAAAAGCCCAACATTTATCAAAACAATGCTTGCAATTTTATAGGATTTTTTAAATAACAAGTTAAACATTTACTGTTTACAGTCATTATTGTTTTAAAATGTTTTAATGTAAAGCTGCATGTCATGCAAAGTGACAGGACAAAATGTCACACACTTAAACTCAATAAACAGAGAAACACTTGAAATTCACCAAACAATACCCTAGAAGCATAGGCTACACTATCTCCTGGTCGCTGAGCCTAGCCTACTGTCTCCTGTTCACTGAGACAGTGAGAGGTTGCCAAGCCTATTGTGATTAGTACTGTTATTTCAGGGCATTGTGTTCTTGTCTCATTGTCTATTAATTATAGAGTTGATCATAGTTCAGTGTGTATGTGTTGCACTCTTTCACCGAGTTGTAAAAGCAAGCAGAGCAGAAACTGGCTACCATTTAATAGACAGGGTTCTCCAACTGGCTACCCGTCGGCCAAATCTGTCCCGCCAGCAATATTATTTGCCACCCAAGGCCCCCCAAATTAATTATGCAATGTCCCAAGACGGAAGTTACCTTACCTAAATAATACAAAGTTACATTTGAACTTAATTCATGAGGAGAGAGAATGCAAGCCAAACCTTCATATCATAACCGCTAAATGCTACACACTGCCTACATCTTTTTCACCATATTAACTAGCGTCAAGTCAACATAGCTACTAGAACTAATGCGTTATTAAACCCATTACGATCGTGCAGTACAGTTAGCAAGCAGTTTAGCAGTTACAGTTTAGCAGTTAGACCGGCGGGCCCCTGTTCAATTATCGTCTTTCTCTCTCTTTGAGTCAACTACTTAGCCCATTTTATGCAATGCAGTACTAGCTAGCTGTATCTCATGCTTTCAGTACTAGATTAATTCTCTGATACTTTGATTTGGCTGGACAACATGTCAGTTTATGCTGCAAGAGCTCTAACAGGTTGGAGAACGTCCTCCGGAAGTTGTCATAATTACTGTGTAAGTCTATGGAAGGGGGTGAGAATCACAAGCCTCCTAGGTTTTGTGTTGAAGTAATTGTACCCAGAAGAGGACAGAAACTAACTGTCCTCCGGCTACACCATGGTGCTACCCTTCAGTGTGCTGTTGAGGTTACTATAGACCTTCATTGCAAAACTGTGTGTTTTCATTAATTATTTGGTGACAGGAATATATTTAGTATTTTTTATCTATAATGGATGACTTCTTTATGTCTCACTATTTTTATATGCATACAATTCACTGAGGAGGACAGTCCTCCCCTTCCTCCTCTGAGGAGCCTCCACTGGGAGGTTGACCTGCAAGAATTTGGGATTTTGCACTTGATTCTTTCATTGAAAATCCTACTTCTTCTTCTTATTATTATTATTCTTTGAGATTTGGTTGGTGGATCGCATCCAACTTTTAGGTGCATACAACGCCACCTTCTGTACTGGTGTGTGAGGTTACTCATCACCTACCTACATTATATTATTTGATATGACAATACAAAATTGGGAAATTTGCCGTGCCAACTCCAAACAAAATACGACTCATTCCACTATTGAACCGTATCTAGTCCTACTCCAGACCAACAGTCTGAGAGGACATAACACTACCACTCAACACCTCCCGCAGCTGTTCTGCAGTTAATCCTTGCAATCTCAAATACTTCTCTGCCTCTGCCACCACAACCTCTATTTTCTGTGACTTTCAATCCATATCTGCAGTATAATTGACAACCATGGCTATAAATGCTACAAAGCCCACCTTACTGAAGCTCATGTTCTTCCTATCGCTCTCCCTTGGTCTCTGCCTACTTACAGGAATCTTCTCAGGATCCCTCACCCTGTACACATCATCCTCTACCACTCTCTTCACTGCTTTGGCATAATACATTTTCTGTACTACTCCAACCCTGGCAACCTCAGTCTCCCTTTCGCTCACTGGACACCTACGATCTCCAGCCCCCACAATTAACACACACAACTTTCTCCACTGGTACCACACAATCCTTCACATTGACAATTCTGGATGTGGGAATGGGTGCAGTCCTCATTGAACATTAATCTGCCTGATGGTTTCATCATGGTCCATTACACCATTGCAAGGCACCCTTCATATAATTTATTAAAATGCCTTTATTTGTATGGCATGGTCAATGGAAACAAAGATTACAAACTTTGGCTGCATGGCCTTCGTCAGGGAGTACAAAGATACAATAATACAATTTCCTCTTTAGAACAGCATTTTCCAATCAATCCTGATTTGAAGAGGGAGTGGTTACAGAATTCATTTGACAACACCTTGTAAGCAATACTATACACATTAAAAAATAAAATGCTGTAGATATGTTTTCAACGTGCTAATCAAGGCTAGAAGCATCAGAACCCCAAGAAAAACAAAGTTCTAACCTTGAATATGACTGGGAAAAGTGGTAAGAATAGGAGAGACATCTATTTTATAGTACACTAGACCACAGCAGTCTAAACATAGCTGAGGGCAATAAAGCAATATGTCCACTAGATGACAGCAAAGGGACCTCTCACAACTCAACAGGAAAGTTGAGAAATCCATATCTTCATTTAAACCAGGATGCTTAACTTAGTGACCTGTAGTATGTAAATCCCAAAACTTTCCCTTCGGTTTAGCTGTTTAGGATGGTCCCCTTTTCTAATTGAGGCCGGGAACATGATCCATACCTATAGCTCGTATGGAGGCATGGTGTAAATACTTGTAGTGCCTTGTCATGGGGTAGTATTCATCCCTATAAGGTGGACATTCCAATCGGTAAATGACATGAGTGCTGTTATAGTTAATGAAATGCTACCCTGATACTCCATTTTAGAAGCTGTGTCAACAAAATAATTTTTATGTGCAATGTTTCTGCAATGGTTGCACTGGTTGCATTTTAAAAAGCCCCTGGGTTTGTGGTGTAGCCAAGATTTTTGAGAGTCACCTGAGCCACGGCATGTTCACCCTGCTACCATCTTGAAGTTTCAGACAGTACAGGTGCATCAAAGCTGTGAACGAGAGAATGAAAAACAACTTCTATTTCCAGGTCATCAGACTGTTAAATAGTCACCACTAGCTGCCCTCCACCCTGAACTTAGTCACTGTTACTAGCCGGCTACCACCCTGTACTCTACCCTGCACCTTAGAGACTGCAGCCCTGTGTACAGTGTCTTTGAACACTGGTTGCACTTCATATGGAAATACTTTATTCTGTACTTACCAGCTCTA
The DNA here is from genome assembly GCF_016432855.1 of Salvelinus namaycush. Lineage (NCBI taxonomy): Eukaryota > Metazoa > Chordata > Actinopteri > Salmoniformes > Salmonidae > Salvelinus > Salvelinus namaycush. Next base: position 52,454,646 of record NC_052314.1, read on the forward strand.
TTCATATACTGCCCATAATGTCTCAACACACCATTATATACCTATATATTTATATTCCAGACTCTGACATTGCTCATTCTGATATTTCTTAATTCCTTTATTTAAATTGTTTTGTGTTATTGTATATTGTTTAAATTAGGGGGTATTAAATTATACAGTCATGTTACACTGTACTGTATGTACAAGTGGGTAACCTGTGCAAGTGTGAGGTGTGTAATGGAAATGTGTTTTGTTGCATAGCCCACTCCCCCTGAGACACTCTCAGAGAGGGGGGTCACAGCCAGGGATCAGCCAATATTGACAGCGACCCTGGAGCAATTAGGGTTAATTGCCTTGCTAGAGGGCAGAACAACAGATTTGTACCTTTTGGTTACTGGCCCAACGCTCCAAACCGCCAGGCTACCTACACTACTGCTCTGTTGGAGCTAGAAACATAAGCATTTCACTGCACCTGCGATAACATCTGCAACATATGTGTATGCTATCAATAATACTTGATTTGCTTAGATTTTTGATTAGGAGCACTACTGTCACGCCCTGACCATAGAGAGCCCTTGGGGTTCTCTATGGTGAAGTAGGTCAGAGCGTGACTAGGGGGTGTTCTAGTACTATATTTCTATGTTGGTGTGAGTATGGTTCCCAATTGGAGGCAGCTGATTATCGTTGCCTCTAATTGGGGATCATACTTAATGTGGTTATTTTCCCACCTGCGTTTGTGAGATATTGTTTTGTTTTCAGTTAGTGCCTTAGTGCGCTCTGTACTGGACGTTCGTTGATTCTTTGTTGTTTTTGTTAAGTTTCACTTTGTAATAAAGTATGTGGAACTCTATTCACGCTGCGCCTTGGTCCTGCTCCTTTCGACGAACGTGACAACTACTCTCGCAAAGCAGCTGTCCCTAATCTTCGCAACGACTCCACAATGGGGAAGAGACAAAGAGTTTACCATGTCCTCAAAAGGTCAAATTATATACAATTAAGCACTACTATATTTGGCATTAGCCACTCTGAATCCCACACTTTAACACCTTCAATTAATTTAGTTTGAACAGGTTTTTGGTGCTTGTCACCTTGGCCATGTGGTTGATGATATCAGTCAGAGATGGTGTATTTCTCCAAGCCCCCGTATTCTATAATCTCTGTTTCTCTGCAGCCCCACCACTTCCTGTCTAGCTTAGAGACAGAGACCCTCACTACACGTCTCCATAAAGAGAAATAAACATCATTTATCATACTCCTTGCATCTTCAATCAATCAAATTGATTTAGAAAGGCCTTTTTACATCAGAAGATGTCACAAAGTGCTAATACAGAAACCTTAAAATGATCTTATTAGCATTTAATCCAACTAAGATGCTATTGATGAGTTTGTGGTTGTGTATTTCACAGCAAAAGGAAGAGAGTTTAAAACCTGAACAAATCTCAAACACTAAGACCCCGTCCCTCTTGCCCTGCTATCTGTGCAAGGCAACCACACTTTCCAGTTCCGACTAAGCCTGGCAAGTCATTATTACCACACGATTCAAGTACCTAACTTTTTTTTTCAATGGCTAATGCATTTTTTATTATCATGATTGTCTCCACATAGCAATGTTTCTTACTGCACTCTGTATTGCCTTACTGATAGGGCTCTCTATCTGACTAGATGCTTCAGAACTCTAAAACCACGCTTGTGAAAAACAAAATGACTCCAGCTGTCCATCACTACTGTAAATAAAAACACAGAATATCTAATGCATTCATGAATTAAATGACTTTAGCCGACATGTTGCGGTTCATCTGATGAAGGTGTATATGGGACTATTTATATAATGAATATGAAATTGGAGGGCAGAAATGATTAAATATTAATAACTTCTCATGGCTGAGATTCAGCTAACGGGATCGATATGACAACAGCCAGTGAAAGTGCAGGGCGCCAAATTCAAACAACAGAAATCTCATAATTAAAATTCCTCAAACATACAAGTATTATACACCATTTTAAAGATAAACGTCTTGTTAATCCCACCACAGTATCCGATTTCAAATAGGCTTTACGACGAAAGCACCACAAACGATTATGTAAACATGAAGTCCTATGAGTGTCATCTGATGAAGATCATCAAAGGTTAGTGATTAATTTTATCTATATTTCTGCTTCTTGTGACTCCACTCTTTGGCTGGAAAAATGGCTGTGTTTTTCTGTGATTTGGCGGTGACCTAACATAATCGCTTGTGGTGTTTTTGCTGTAAAGCCTTTTTGAAATCGGATACTGTGGTGGGATTAACAACAGGATTACCTTTAAAATGGTATAAGATACTTGTATTTTCGAGGAATTTTAATTATGAGATTTCTGTTGTTTTGAATTTGGCGCCCTGCAATTTCACTGGCTGTTGGCGAGGTGGGACGCTAGCATCCCGAACGATCCCAGAGAGGCTAAATGGCCGCACAAACCGCGGACCCAGCTTCCGGCGGGGCAGGCGGAGGGGCAGGTTTCGGGTCGAGAGGCAGACTCGGTCCCGTGGTGCGAACATCGGAGCCTCACTGCAGTGGCGGTCTGCGTTCTCTTTCTGGCGCAGGTGAACACGGACAGCCTCCCATGTCTCCTCCGCGCGCCTGAACCAGTCGTCCACCACTGGAGCCTCGGTCTGGCTCTGATGCCAAAGTGCCAGAACCGGCTGGTACCCCAGTACGCAGAGAGGTTAGTGGAGGAGTGCCGAAGCGAGTTCTGTACCATCTCGGCCCAGGGCAAGAATGCCGCCCACTCCCCCAGCCGGTCCTGGCAATAGGACCGCAGAAACCTGCCCACATCCTGGTTTACTCTCTCCACCTGCCCATTACTCTTGGGGTGAAACCCTGAAGTAAGGCTGATCGAGACCCCCAGACGTTCCATGAACGCCTTCCAGACCCTAGACGTGAACTGGGACCTCGATCAGACACTATATCCTCAGGCATCCCGTAGTGCTGAAAGACGTGCGTAAAGAAGGCCTCCGCAGTCTGAAGGGCCGTAGGGAGACCGGGCAGGAGGAGATGACAGGACTTAGAGAAACGATCCACAACAACCAGGATAGCGGTGTTACCCTGTGAGGGTGGAAGATCAGTCAGAAACTCCATCGACAGGTTCGACCAAGGCCGTTGTGGAACGGGTAAGGGGTGTAGCTTACCTCTGGGCAGGTGCCTAGGAGCCTTACACTGGGCGCACAACGAGCAGGAGGAAACATAAACCCTCATGTCCTTAGCCAAGGTAGGCCACCAGTACCTCCCGCTCAAACAGTGCACTGTCTGACCGATCCCAGGTTGACCAGAGGAGGGTGACGTATGGGCCCAATAGATCAACTGGTCACGAACAGCAGACGGGACGTACAGACGCCCAGCGGGACACTGGACGGGAGCGGGCTCTGCACGTAAAGCCTGCTCAATGTCCGTGTCCAGCTCCCACACTACCGGCCCCACCAGGCAGGAGGCGGGGAGTATGGGAGTGGGATCCATGGGCCACTCCTCTGTGTCATACAGAGGAAACAACCCCGGCACCGATCGGCAGTGTGACCTCTGCGGCCACAGATGGTGCACGAGCTGGAACCCCCTCCGGTCTCCCTGCGCACCGACCCTCCCAGCTCCATGGGTAACGGAGAGGGGGTGCGGGGGGATGGAACCAACAGACGCGGATCTGAACGTCCGCGGGTAGCCAGCAGGTTGTCCAGCGGGATGGACAGGTCCACCAGCTGGTAGAACGTGAGGGTGGTGTCTTTGCAGGCCAACTCCCGACGGACGTCATCGCGCAGACTGCAGCGATAACGGTCGATCAGGGCCCTGTCTTTCCATCCCGCGCTGGCAGCCAGGGTCCTAAACTCCAGGGCGAATTCCTGGGCGCTCCTCGTCCCTGTCACGAGAATCTTTATCTCTATGTTCTAACTGAACTTTCTTTATACTCCATCTGTATCTTAGAGGTTGTAAAGCTCTAAGTTTTAATAAACAGACAATGTCCCATCATACAAAGGTTCAATACTTTATTCAGAGAGCGCTCTGCCCCCAAAAGCAGAGCCAGTCTTTTATACACACACAAATCCTTATCTTAGGCTACTCCCTGTTCAAACAAACAGTATTTTCCCACTGACCACAGAATAGAGAAAAAACTATCAATCTTGTCACGTTCTTCAAGTCTTTCACTTCTCCTCCCCCGTTGGTTGAAAAACCTCTAATGGTTTTCTGTTTTCTGTTTTACAACTGCACCCTGCCTGCATATCTATAAAATAATATAATGCCCTAGTTCTAGAATTCTAACAGAGCTACACACATTCTCAGATTATATTCTTATGATTCTAACACATTTCACACAGTTATACAATTTTGGGTGGAATCCTTTAGTCATTACCATTAAACATTCAAATGATTATATCAGTCCCATGCCTCAGATGGAAGAGGCGTTCACCTCTAGGTGAACACCTCAAACTGGTCCAACGCCGCATCTCCCTCTCTCCACACAGAGTTGGCCCATTCCAGGGCTTTCCCGGTGAGGCACGAGATGAGGGCGGACACCCTTTCACGGCCCGAAGGAGCCGGGTGGACGGTGGCCAGGTATAGATCCAGCTGCAAAAGAAACCCCTGGCAGTTCGCAGCCTACCCATCGTATTCCTGGGGCAGGGAGAGACGAATCCCACTGGAACCAGGAGAAGGGGGGGGGCGCTTAGTCGAGACCCCGGTTGTGCTGGTGGAGGCGCTGGGAGAACTCCCTATCTCTCCCAGCAGTCCATTGTCTGGACAATGCGGTCCATGGCAGTGCCAAGATGGTGGAGCATTGCTGCGTGCTCCCGGACACACTCCTCCACCCCTATACCCGGGACACCTGCTCCTGCTGACTCCATAGAGTGGTCCGGAATTCTGTAATGGGGTGCGTACTAGCGGTAGAGAAGTCAGGCGCAGGAGAGCAAAAACTGACTTACAATGGTGTCTTTTAACCTTTCAGTGATACCCATCTCGGATCCGGGATCCTCCTCATCAAAAAAGCTGACTAGCATAGCCTAGCCTAACGGGACAGGGATATCATATAATATAATTTTCATGAAATCACAAGTCCAATACAGCAAATGAAAGATAAACATCTTGTGAATCCAGCCATCATTTCCGATTTTTTAAATGTTTTACAGCGAAAACACAATATGTATTTCTATTAGCTAACCACAATAGCCAAACACACAACCGCATATTTTCACCATGTTTCTACCGCATAGGTAGCTTTCACAAAACTGACAAAATAGAGATAAAATTAGTCACTAACCAAGAAACAACTTCATCAGATGACAGTCTTATAACATGTTATACAATACATTTATGTTTTGTTCGAAAATGTGCATATTTGAGGTATAAATCATAGTTTTACATTGCAGCTACCATCAAAAATATCACCAAAGCAGCCAGAATAATTACAGAGAGCAACGTGAAATACCTAAATACTCATCATAAAACATTTATGAAAAATACATGGTGTACAGCAAATGAAAGATAAACATCTTGTGAATCCAGCCAATATTTCCGATATTTTAAGTGTTTTATAGCGAAAACACAATAAAGAATTATATTAGCTTACCACAATAGCCAAACACACAAACGCATTTATTCACCGCAAAAGGTAGCTTTCGCAAAAACCAGCAAAAGATATAAAATTAATCACTAACCTTGAACAAATTCATCAGATGACAGTCTTATAACATCATGTTATACAATACAATTATGTTTTGTTCGAAAATGTGCATATTTAGAGCTACAAATCCTGATTATACATTGTGAATACGTAGCATCGATTCACCAGAATCTCCGGAGATATTTTGGACACTCACCTAATCTGACCAAAGAACTCATCATAAACTTTACATAAAAATACTTGTTGTATGGCAAATGAAAGATACACTGGTTCTTAATGCAACCGCTGTGTTAGATTTTTTTAAATAACTTTACCATAACATCCAGCTTGCGTTATTGCGAGACAGCGCTCACCAAAACGGCGGAGAATAGGACTCAACATTTTACACAGAAATACGAAATAACATCATAAATGTTTTCTTACTTTTGTTGAGCTTCCATCAGAATGTTGTACAAGGAGTCCTTGGTCCAGAATAAATCGTTGTTTGGTTTTAGAATGTCCATTTCTTCTGTCGAATTAGCAACCTTGGCTAGCCATGTGGCGCGAACATGCCCATCAACTCTTGGTGCAAAGAACGGAAAATTCCAAAAGTCCCAATAAACGTTGAATAAACTGATAAAACTCGGTTGAAAAAACCTACTTTATGATGTTATTATCACATGTATCAAATAAAATCAGAGCCGGAGATATTCGCCGTGTATACGTAACGCTTTTCAGAAGCCAATGTCGAGCTCCGCGGCGCGCCTTGGTAGACAAAGAAAATTCCTGACCTGCCACTCCAAAAGCTCTTGTTCGGCCTCAGATCAAGCTAGACACCGCATTCCACCTTCCACTGCCTGATGACATCTAGTGGAAGGCGTATGAAGTGCATGCATATCGATAAATATAAGGCAATTGAATAGGAAGGCCCTGAAACAGAGCCTCGTTTTCAGATGTTTCACTTCCTGCATGGAAGTTTGCTGCAAAATTAGTTCTGTTTTACTCACAGACATAATTCAAACAGTTTTAGAAACTTCTGAGTGTTTTCTATCCAATAGTAATAATAATATACATATTGTATGATCTAGAAAAGAGTACGAGGCCGTTTCATTTGGGCACAATTTTTTCCAAAGTGAAAACAGCACCCCCCTATTGACAAGAAGTTTTAATAAACATAAAACCACCGTAAACAGAACAATAAATAAATGGGTCAAACAAAAACCGGTATACACCAGCATAACGTGCACAAGCCCTACAACAAACAATTCCGGACAAGGACATGGGGGGGAACAGAGAGTTAAATACATAACATGTAATTGATGGAATTGGAACCAGGTGTTAGGGAAGACAAGACAAAACCAATGGAAAATGAAAGGTGGATCGGCGATGGCTAGAAAGCCGGCGACGTCGACCGAGGAACTCCATCCGAACAAGGAGAGGGACTAACTTCGGCGGAAGTCGTGACAGTAAGAGTACATGGCCATAATGGCTAGATCATTTTTCAAGCTGTTCAAACATTTATAGATGACCAGCAGGGTCAAATAATATAAACAGTGGTTATAGAGGGTGCAACCAGTCAACACCTTAGGAGTAAATGTCAGTCGGCTTTTCATAGCCGAGCATTTAGAGGTCAAGACAGCAAGTGCGTGTACGTGAGCAGCTTGTGAGAGAGAGAGAGGATCGAAACACACACACACACACAGTAACACGTGTTAAACTAATCGATGGATAACAGATCGGCTCTCATAATGCATTAACCTCTAAAGGATCGGTAGGTCCCCCGCGGGACGGTTAAGCTAATGTAGGCTTAATGCGATTAGCATGAGTCTGTAAGTAACAAGAACATTTCCCAGGACATAGACATATCTGCTTTTGGCAGAAAGCTTACATTCTTGTTAATCTAACTGCACTGTCCAATTTACAGTAGCTATTACAGTGAAAGAATACCATGCTATTGTTTGAGGAGAGTGCACAGTTATGAATTTGAAAAGTTATTAATAAACCAATTAGGCACATTTGGGCAGTCTTGATACAACATTTTGAACAGAAATACAATGGTCCATTGGATCAGTCTAAAACTTTGCACATACAGTGCTGCCATGTAGTGGCCAAAATCTAAATTGCGCCTGGGCTGAAATAATACATTATGGCCTTTCTCTTGCATTTCAAAGATGATGGTACAAAAAAATACAAAACACATGTTTTTTTATTTGTATTATCTTTCACCAGATCTAATGTGTTAAATTCTCCTACATTCATTTCACAGTTCCACAAACTTCAAAGTGTTTCCTTTCAAATCCTATCAAGAATATGCATATCCTTGCTTCAGGTCCTAAACTATAGGCAGTTAGACTTGAGTTTGTCACTAGGCGAAAATTTAAAAAAAGGGGAGGATCCTTAAATTAACAACAATTTGCTGACACATGATTTAAGTTACACTTACAATATACAGTACACAGGCTCAGAGTACAAAATAGTGTGTATGTACAGTACAGTATACTGAAATATAAAAACATTCAACCACTAGATGTGTAAAATACATTAGAAGAAAAACTAATTGTTTCCTTGAAAGCAATGCTTGAAATGTAATAGGATTAGTCATCATTATTTTAATATTAGAAATGTACAGCTGCCTGGCATTAAAGGTAACAGGTAAAGAAGGTCTCAAATACACTTAAACTCACTAAATCAAGAAACACAGTTGAAAACCACCCAACAATTACAGTTGTCCCTCCAAATTTGACCCTAGAAGTAGGCTACATTTGGTATTTGGTATTTTATTAGGATCCCCATTAGCTGTTGCAAAAGCAGCAGCTACTCTTCCTCGGGTCAACACAAAACATAACATATTATACAACGGGTGGGTATAATCCTGAATGCTGATTGGTTAAATTAACATTCCAGACGGTGTCTATTCCACAGGTTCCCTCCAGCTAAATCTATGATGTTAAAATGTCTATTTACTCTGTTCCATCTGACTGCGCAATCCACGGTCTCATCAGCCCATGCAGGGAAGTTCTACATTTGATTTCTACTACAAAAAGTATCTACAGAACAGACAATACTGAAAAATAAATGTCACTAGAAAACAGCTTAAACAAATGCAGCTACTGTTGTTATTCTGTCTGCACTGTTTCACGTCACTGTAAGTTAGCCGTAGTTGGCTAGCTAGAAAGCAAGGGATAAGAACGTTGCCAGCCAGTATGACAATGGAACATTAAGAACGAACGACTGGGTCGTGTCAATAGATACAGAATGAAAAGACTGAACAACTGGGTCGCATCTGTGGCAACTGAACCAATAGAATGAACGACCAGCAACCCTAAATTTATTTCGGGACTATACCTTGTGGAAGGATGAAATAGTATGAATAAATTCATCAAAATAACATATGAAAATATGTCAATCAATATTTGAATATGTTGGTAACCCGTTGTAAAAAAGTGATAATGCCCTCAAGCCTAACACCCGTGCAAATATATCCTCTAAACACCGGCTTTTCGGGCATTATCACTTAAAAAAAAACATTAATAGACAATATCTCAAGCTGAACTACATCAATGTACATCAAAAAAGGCACATGTAGCTTACATATTAATACATACACACAAACTATCTAGATCAAACATTAAAATCCAGAATCTGGAGGTTGTGTGTTTCTGGAGAAATGTCTCTGGAGAAATGTTGCCAATCTTAAACTATTGAATGCAGCTATGGCTGCAACGACTGACAGTTTCAGAGATATGTTGTAGCAGTACATTCTTAATTTACAAAAATAAAAATGACAACAAAAATATAAACAATGGAGTAAACTTAAATAATATTTTGGGTTGTGATAAGGTAAGTGTATTTTTCAAGCATGAATGGGTGATTAACTGACCACTTATTATTAGGAAATATCCCAGATTGTATACCTTACTGAAGAATGGCTCCGAAGGAGATGGCTTCCGTTTTACGATCCAGTTACCAATTGTGCTATTTTATGTTTTTTTGTGTTATTTGTAAGTTATTTTGTACTTATTTTTCCTCCACTGTCTTATGACCGAAAAGAGCTTCTAGATATCAGGACAACGATTACTCACCCCATACTGGAGGAATACTTTTTCTTCAACGAGTCGGACTGGGGGGGAATTACATCAGACGCTCGACAGGGCACTCATCCCAGTCATTCGCAGGAGAAAGAGATGGAGGTATCGTGGACGAAGATCCGGGTGCCTTGTTAGGATATGTCGCCGAGAGGGTAATCTACCTTTACAAATCGGCCCTTTTAGCCAACGTACAATCAATCGATAATAAAATAGACGAACTACGATCATGTATATCCTACCAACGGGACATTAAAAACTGTAATATCTTATGTTTCACCGAGTCGTGGTTGAACGATGACATGAATAACATACAAATGGCGGGTTTTAAGCTTTTTCGGCAGGGTAGAACAGGCCTCTGGTAAGACAAGGGCTGGCGATCTATGTATATTTGTAAACAGCAGCTGATGCACATAATCTAAGGAAGATTCAAAGTTTTGCTCACCTGAAGTAGAATATCTTATAAGAAATCCCGCAATGCCATTAGACAAACCATCAAACAGGCAAAGTGTCAAAACAGGACAAAGATTGAATCGTACTAAACCGACTACCGACGCTCGTCGGATGTGGCAGGGCTTGCAAACTATTACAGACTACAAAAGGGAAGCACAGCCGTGATCTGCCCAGTGACAAGAGCCTACCAGACGAGCTAAGTTACTCCTATGCTCGCTTCAAGGCAAGTAACACTGAAGCATGAATGAGAGTGTCAGCTGTTCCGGACGACTGTTTGATCACGCTCTCCGCAGCCAATGTGAGTAAGACCTTTAAACAGGTCAACATTCACAAGGCCGCAGGGCCAGATGGATTACCAGGATGAGTACTCTGAGCATGCGCTGACCAACTGGCAATTGTCTACACAGACATGTTCAACTTCTCCCTGTCTGTGTCTGTAATACCAACATGTTTTAAGCAGACCACCATAGTGCCTGTGCCCAAGAACACTAAGGTAACCTGCTTAAATGACTACCGACCCGTAGCACTCACGTCTGTAGCCATGAAGTGCTTTGAAAGGCTCGTCATGGCTCAAATCAACACCATTTTTCCAGAAACCCTGGACCCACTCCAATTTCCATACCGCCCCAACAGATCCACAGATGATGCAATCTCTATTGCACTCCACACTGCCCTTTCCCACCTGGACAAAAGGAACATCTATGTGAGAATGCTATTCATTGACTACAGCTCAGAGTTCAACACCATAGTGCCCTCAAAGCTCATCACTAAGCTAAGGACCCTGGGACTAAACACCTCCCTCTGCAATTGGATCCTGGACTTCCTGATGGGCCACCCCCAGGTGGTAACGGTAGGTAACAACACATCTGACACGCTGAGTGCTAAGTCCCCTCCAGTACTCCCTGTTCATTCATGACTGCCCGGCCAGGGACGACTCCAACACCATCATTAAGTTTCCCGATGACACAACAGTGGTAGGCCTGATCACCGACAATGATGAGACAGTCTATAGGGAGGAGGTCAGAGACCTAGCCGTGTGGTGCCAGGACAACAACCTCTCCCTCAATGTGATCAAGACAAAGGAGATGATTGTGGACTACAGGAAAAGGAGGACCGAGCAAGCCCCAATTCTCACTGACGGGGCTGTAGTGGAGCAGGTTGGGCGCTTCAAGTTCCTTGGTGTCCACATCACCAACAAACTGACATTGTCCAAGGACACCAAGACAGTCGTGAAGAGGTCACGACAAAACCTATTCTACCTCAGGACACTGAAAAGATTTGGCATGGGTCCTCAGATCCTCAAAAGGTTCAACAGCTGCACCATCAAGAGCATCCTGTCTGGTATGGCCAACTGCTCAGCCTCCGACAACAAGGCACTACAGAGGGTAGTGCGTACGGCTCTGTACATCACTGGGGCCAAGCTTCCTGCCATCCAGGACCTCCATACCAGGCGCTGTCAGAGGAAGGCCCTAAAGATGGTCCAAGACTCCAGCCACCCTAGTCATAGACTGTTATCTCTGCTACCACATGGTAAGCGGTACCGGAGCACCAGGTCTAGGTCCAAGAGGCTTCTAAACAGCTTCTACACCCAAGCCATAAGACTCCTGAACATCTAATCAAATGGCTACACAGACTATTTGCATTGCCCCCCCCCTGCCCACTTTTACACTGCTGCTACTCTGTCATTATCTATGCATTGTCACTTTAATAACTCTACCTACATGTACCTAAAACCTCAATTACCTAGACTAACATTGACTCTGTACCGGTGCCCCCTGTATATAGCCTCGCTAATGTTATTTTACTGCTGCTCTTTAATTATTTGTTACTTCTTATTCATATTTTTTCTTATGTATTTTTTTGTTATTATAATTTTTTTCTTAACTGCATTGTTGGTTAGGGCTTGTAAGTAAGCATTTCACTGTTGTATTCGGCGCATGTAACAAATAAAATAAGATTTGATTTGAACTTCACCTAATCATGTCTGCCATTTGCGAAAAGCAATATGAGTAAAATGTCACCAAAGATAATTTTCTGAGTCAAAAGGCAAAAGGATCTATCCCTCTACATGGTGAAAGGAAAAATGTCCATGTGGACTTTGTTTCCAACGTAACCTAATAGCCATCGCTTCTAAGGTGTAGGTGGATTTATCTCACCAAACATCTGCTTTTTTATGTACACAGCTGCTATCCACTGGCACTAAACAAACTAAACAATGACCAGCTATAAAAGATACAGGGGAGGCACCTACATGCAAACAGAACAGACAGAACTGAAAAAAGCTTTGGCCAGCAGTAACATAGCAAACACACTAGTGAATTGTATTAAAAGAGGTTCCATTTGTTTTAACCTCTACATTGGGACAATGGGCACTTGAAAAGAGGGATCATCCTACTAATAACCCTAGGCATAGTTATTGAATTTGTCTGTATCAGTGAATCTCATTGAGGCCCCAATTCAACAACAGTCTGTGATAACGACCAACAAAGGAAGTCTGAAATGATAACAACAGCACAATGGTTAAAATGGGAACTTTTCAAGATGAATATTTAGTATAATTTTGTCTCCACATTCACTTTAGGATGTAACGCCCTCTATTGGATGTGAATTATCATGTCACCCTTTCATTAACTTCCTGTTCTCTCTCTCCTTCATGCTGTGTCAACATCCTCATTGGCAGCCATGCGATGTAACTGGAGTGTATCATAAACTAATGTCAGGTTTGTGTTGTCTCTAAGGACATCCAGCTCTGGTATACCTCTTCTCTCCTCCTAGACAGGGAGAGGGAAAGAGGTAGAGAGGGAAGGATTGAGAGGAACAGGGAAAGAGAGGCAGAGAGGGGGGGCGAGAAGAGGTGTAGGAAAGCACAAAAATAAATAAAAGTAAAAGGATCCTGTTTTGTTATTAGATACTTTGCACCAGAGGAAGGAAACAACACAAGTCTGATGCTCTTGTCCATTTTCATTGTTCTGAACTAGGGAACTCAGTCAACACATCTTGGACCATTCCTAAGTATAGTGGGAGGAAACACGAAGCCAAGTTTTATAAAGTCCACAGACTTGGAAAATACTGTTAAAAACATGGGAAGATCAAAGTCATTACTATACGGAACAAAAATATGAATGCAACTTGCAACAATTTCAAAGATTTTACTGACTACAGTTCAAATAAGGAAATCAGTCAATTGAAATAAATCCATTAGGCTCTAATCAATGGATTTCACTTGACTGGGCAAGGGCGCAGCAATGGGTGGGCCTGGGAGGGCATAGGTCCACCCATTTGGAAGCTAGGCCCACCAACGCGGGAGCCAGGCCCAGACAATCAGAATGCGTTTCCACACAAAAGGGCTTTATTACAGACATATATACTACTCAGGGCATAGGTCCACCCATTGCTGCACCCTTGCCCAGTCATGTGAAATCCATAGATTAAAGCCTAATTAATGAATTTCAATTGACTGATATCCTTACATGAACTGTAACTCAGTAAAATCTTAGAAATTGTTGCAAGTTGCAATTATATTTTTGTTAAAATTATAGTAATGCCTTTGATCTTCCTGTGTCTTTAACAGTATTTGTCAAGTCTGTGGACTTTTAAACCTTGGCTTCATGGTTCCTCCCACTAGATTTAGAAATGGTCCTAGATGTGATGACTTGAGTTACTTAATGCAGAACAATGAGAATAGACAAGAGAGCGTCAGACGTGTCTTATTTCCTTCCTCTGGTACAAAGTATCTAATAATGAAATGTGATCCTTTTTCTTCTTCTTTGCTTTCCTACTGGCACAAAGATAAACGCTACAGTTGTAGCCATGAGGGCTGCTAAAGCTGCTGTATTACATCTCCTATGTTTATCAGCCTGTAGTATTATTACTAACCTGTTTTTCTGTTGGTTTAATGTGAGTTATCTCTGCATACTGAATGACATCTTGCTCTCTTTCAGGTGAATCTATAAAGGCAAATAAAGTAAATTAAATATACAGTGTGGGTGGGAGTAACTGACAGATATGTACAAATGCTCACCCCCAAGACAGGTTCTACAAACACTAAGGACTCTTTTTGGCACCAGAGAAGCTATAAGGTAAATATTGTCAGAGTGTGCTTGTGTGTATGTGCCTTCTGCATTTTCAACATTTAGAGAAGTGGTCTGAGACAATGCAACTGTCTGAACAAGCAGAGGAAGTGTGGAAGATACGCCACTTAATTTGACCTGCATCCGTTGTTCAGGCAAACATTTCCTACGTTTTCCAAAACACGATCCTTGATAATTAAAAAAGGTTGTTCACAAGGAGAATGACCTCACACACCTATAAGATTAATACCTGTATGTGAATGTCCGTTTCTCCTCCTCTTAAGATATATTGCAAGTCCAACAAGTCCTGAAGCAACCAAAATGCAGATTACAGGAATAATAAGAGAACCTCGAGTCCTCTCATCACCATCTGAAGTAAAAAGAGAGAAAAAAATATTTTTATTTAAACATTGGGATTCATAAAATGAGCTCTACCATACTTATTGCTTCATATACAAGTTGGTATTGTCTGGATATCAGCAATGTAACATTGCTACTGTACATGTTTTTACCTGCCACCTTGGAGGGATCACTCTCTATACAGGGATTTGGAACAACAGCATTCTCCTTGCTGACTGGGTTGGCAGCAACACATCTGTAAGAGTCTCTGGTCTGTACATCCACCTTGAGAGGTAGAGAGAGGGTGATGAGGTCAGGGCTGCTCGTCTGGTTGAGTTTCTCCTCTCCTCGGTACCAGGACAAGGTCACATCTCTCCCGTTCGCCACAGAACACACCACGCTACAGATGTTATCATGGACCGTCACCTGAGGTTTGGACAGAACTGGAAGACAAATAATGAATACATGGGAATTGGTGAAATGGTACTTTGGCAAATAGCAGTTGCTACATCCATTTCTGGACTTATACATTAACTTCTTCTGGCTGCAGGGGCAGTATTGAGTAACTTGGATAAAGGTGCCCATTTCAAACGGCCTCGTACTCAATTCTTGCTCGTACAATATGCATATTATTATTACTATTGGATAGAAAACACTCTCTAGTTTCTAAAACCGTTTGAATTATATCTGAGTCAAACAGAACTCATTTGGCACAAACTTCCTGACCAGGAAGTGGAAAGTCTGAAATCGAGGCTGTCTTCTAGGTCCTGCCTATAAATGGGCATGATACGTATTAGTATACATGCACTTCATAGACCTTCCCCTGGATGTCAAGAGGCGGTGAGAGAAGAAATTTAGTGTTTATCTTGGTCTGAAGTGGAATACAAGCTCTTTGTATGACGTGTCCCCCATTTCCGGTTTTCTGGAGAGCGCGAAGAGGGACCTGGATTTGCCTTCTGTTTAGCTGCCGTTATAGGCGACTACTATCTCCGGCTTTGATTTTATTTGATACATTTGACCATATCATCGTAAAGTATGTTTTTTCAATATAGTTTAATCAGATTATTGAATTTTTTTCGGGAGTTTTGCCGTGTTCCGTTCTCTTCCGTTTGTTGACATGGAGAGATTCGTGCCACTTGGCTAGTGTGCTTAATAAATCGAGAGGGAAAGTGGCCGTTCTAAATTCAAACAACGATTGTTCCCGACAAAGGACCCCTTGTCCAACATTCTGATGGAAGATCAGCAAAAGTAAGAAACATTTTATGATGCTATTTCATATATCTGTCGTACATGTAAACTAGTCGTGGGCGCCCAACTTTTGGCTACTCTAGCTATACCGAAGCTGGATGTCGTAATGAAGTTATTTTTTAGAATTCTAACACTGCAATTGCATTAAGAACTAATGGATCTATCATTTCCTAGACAACATGTATGTTTTAGTTATGTTTATGAATAGCTATTTGGTCAGAATATGTGTGTCAGAAAAAGTGTCCGAAAAAAATCTGGGCGTTGTGGGAAAAAGTAGCTAAGTTAGCACAATGTATAACCATTGATTTCAGCTCTAAATATGCACATTTTTGAACAAAACATAAGTGTATGTATAACCTGATGTTATAGGACTGTCATCTGATGAAGAAAATCAAGGTTAGTCAAAAATTATATATCTTTTGCTTGTTTGTTACGATTGCTAACCTTTTGCTACTGGGGAATTGCTTGTGTTTTTGGCTATTGTGGTAAGCTAATATAACGCTATATTGTGTTTTCGCTGTAAAACCCTTAATAAATCGGAAATATTGTCTGGAATCACAAGATGCCTGTCTTTCATTTGCTGTACACTATGTATTTTTCAGAAATGTTTTATGATGAGTAATTAGGTATTTGACGTTGGTGTCTGTAATTATTATGGCTGCTTTCGGTGCAATTTCTGATTGTAGCTGCAATGTAAACTATGATTTATACCTGAAATATGCACATTTTTCGAACAAAACATAGATTTATTGAATAACATGTTATAAGACTGTCATCTGATGAAGTTGTTTGTTGGTTAGTTTGGTTGGTTCTTGGTTAGTTAGGTTGGCTTTGTGCATGCTACCTGTGCTGTGAAATGTCTGTCCTTTTTTGTATTTGGTGGTGAGCTAACATAAATATACGTGCTGTTTTCGCTGTAAAACATTTTAAAAATCGGACATGTTGGCTGGATTCACAAGATGTGTACCTTTCATATGCTGTATTGGACTTGTTAATGTGTGAAAGTTAAATATTTAAAAAAAAATATCTTTTGAATTTCGCGCCCTGCACTTGAGCTGGCTGTTGTCATAAGTGTACCGACGCCGGGCTGCAGCCATAAGAAGTTAATGATTTGCAGCCATTGATTCTTGAAGAATATAACTTAGACAGTTGAAGTCAGAAGATTACATAAAGCTTAGCCAAATACATTTAAACTCAGTATTTCACAATTTCTGAGATTTAATCCAAATAAAAATTCCCTGTCAGTGAGTCAGGTTTGTAGGTCTCCTTGCTCGCACACGCTTTTTCAGTTCTGTCCACAAATGTTCTATAGGTTTGAGGTCAGAGCTTTGTGATGGCCACTCCAATACCTTGACTTTGTTGTCCTTAAGCCATTTTGCCACAACTTTGGAAGTATGCTTAGGGTTATTGTCCATTTGGAAGACTCATTTGCGACCCAACTTTAACTTCCTGACTGATGTCTGGAGATGTTGCTTCAATATATCCACATAGTTTTCCTGCCTCATGATGCCATCTATTTTGTGAAGTGCACCAGTCCCTCCTGCAGCAAAGCACCCCCACAACATGATGCTGCCACCCCCGTGCTTCACGGTTGGGATGGTGTTCTTTGGCTTGCAAGCCTCCCCCTTTTTCCTCCAAACATAACAATGCTCAATATGGCCAAACAGTTCTATTTTTGTTTCATCAGATCAGAGGGCATTTCTCCAAAAAGTATGATCTTTGTCCCCACGTGCAGTTGCAAACCATTTTATGGCTTTTTTTATGGCGGTTTTGGAGCAGTGGCTTTTTCCTTGCTGAGCGGCCTTTCATGTTATGTCGTTATAGGACTCGTTTTACTGTGGACATAGATACTTTTGTACCTGTTTCCTCTAGCATCTTCACAAGGTCCTTTGCTGTTGTTCTGGGATTGATTTGCACTTTTTGCACCAAAGTACACATGGTGTTTAAACTTGCGTACTATTGTTTCTACAGATGAATGTGGTACCTTGAGGCATTTGGAAATTGCTCCCAAGGATGAACCAGACTTGTGGAGGTCTACAATTATTTTTATGCAGTCTTGGCTGATTTCTTATGATTTTCCCATGATGTCAAGCAAAGAGGCACTGCGTTTGAAGGTAGGCTTTGAAATACATCCACAGCTACACCTCCAATTGACTCAAATGTTGTCAATTAGCCTATCAGAAGCTGCTAAAGCCATGACATCATTTTCTGGAATGTTCCAAGCTGTTTAAATGCACAGTCAACTTAGTCTATATAAACTTCTGATCCACTGGAATTGTGATACAGTGAATTGTAAGTGAAATAATCTTGCACAAAGTAGATATCCTTACCGACTTGCCAAAAACTATAGTTTGTTAAAACTTCTTATGGCTGCAGGGGCAGTATTGAGTAGCTTGGATGAAAGGTGCACAGAGGTGCCCAGAATAAACGGCCTGCTCCTATGTCATAGTTGCTAATATATGCATATTATTATTAGTATTGGATAGAAAACACTGTGAAGTGTCTAAAACTGTTTGAATTATGTCTGTGAGTATAACAGAACTCATATGGCAGGCAAAAATCTGAGAAGTTCCACTTCCTGTTTGGATTTTTTCTGTGGGTGTCAGATTTTCAACCAAGCTCTCATTGAAATTACAGCGAGATATTGATGAGTTTTCACTTCCTACGGCTTCCACTAGATGTCAACAGTCAATAGAACTTTGTCTGATGACTCTAATGTGAAGGGGGGCCGAAGGAGACAGGAATTAGTGACCACTGCTACGAGGTGGTCATGCATTGAAGAGGCGCGTTCACGTGAGAGGGAGCTCCGTTCCATCGGTCAACTGAAGTCAATGTAATTCTCCGGTTGGAACGTTATTCAAGATGTATGTTAACAACATTCTAAAGATTGATTCAATACATCGTTTGACATGTTTATACTGACTGTAACGGAACTTTTGGACATTTCGTCGCGTTATAGTGGAAGCGCTTTGTGACTTTGGGTTGGGCGTTTGGTAAACAATTCCAAAGTAGCTAATTGGACATAAATAACGGACATTATCGAACAAATCAAGCATTTATTGTGGACCTGGGATTCCTATGAATTCTAACGAATTCATCAAAGGTAAGGAAACTTTTATCATGTATTTTCTGGTTTCTGTTGAGTCCAACATGGCGGCTAATTTGGCTATTGTTCTGAGCTCCGTCTCCGTTTATTGCATGGTTTATTTTTCCGTAAAGTTTTTTTGAAATCTGACACAGCGGTTGCATTAAGGAGAGGTATATCCATAATTCCAAGATTGCCTTTAAAATGATATAAGACACGTATGTTTGAGGAATTTTAATTATGAGATTTCTGCTTTTCTGCTTTTCTGCACTTTCACTCGCTGTTGTCGTAGCGGGATGGCAGCCATAAAGCAAGAAATTTGTGGAGTGGTTGAAACACGAGTTTTAATGACACCAACCTAAGTGTATGTAAACTTCCGACTTCAACTGTAAATGCCTCATGAGCTTAGTCCCCGTCAGAAAACCCATCAGCTTGTCTTACTCCAGTGCTTGTAAACAAAGAAATTGTTAACAAACACTATATAGTCTAAAAACATGGTTACAACTATAATTGTTGTACAATGGTTAATCAGTCCTTGCATGCATAGCTCTGTCTATGAATTTGAGTGGTTACATTTCTCCAACCCCATCACTCAGGTTTTTCCCTGACCAATAAAGTTACCACTTTAGTATTGTTTCTACTGCTGATTTCTACTGCTGGCACACACTCACACACTTACAGTACACAGTCAGCTGAAATGTATGTGTCGTCTTCTCTTCACCTCCATCTGCATTCTCCACAGTATAAACCCCAGAATCATCTATTTGTAGGTCTAACAAAGTGAAGAATCCAGTAACATTGTTCCAGTGAAGGCGGTATTTAAATCTCTTCACAAGGTTTGTATTACTTTGTTTACCAGGGTACACGTGTGCAATGTTGCCATGGTCTCCATAAAGTAAATTGCCAGACTTCAACACCTTCTCTGGAAAAGAGAGAGACTTTCCCACGATGCCTTTCACCTGCCAAGTCTCAGGTTGGGCTGAATGCTGTGCTGCACAGAGTACTGTGGAGAGAAAGAGAGACTCAATATCAACGCATTGACTTAAATATCATAGTTCTTCTCTAAAAACATAGCAATGTAGCAAATTACAGTTTCCCGATTTCTTGAGAAAATGTGTCAAAACTGACTTAACTTTTTCTAAACAATTAACATGTAGACCCAAACTGAAACACGTCGGCCAAAATGACACATTTCAAATGCAGTATGTCTCAAAACATTAAACACGACACAAAATCAACTACCTCCATCAAAACATATAACTTGTTATCTAATGAAAAGTTTTTTGAGAAGTTATTTCAAATGGCCCAATAAATACTAACTACAACTATCAATATACCCAAACATGGTTAACCCTCTTTTATATTTCTGTGCCATTTGTTGATACTATAATTATATTATGCACCATAAAAGACAACTAAACATACAACAGCATGGGCTGTATTCTTTCTTCCTAAAATAATTTGACCAAAGATGACCGATGCAGAAAGAATGTCACTCAAGCACATGAATATCCAGAAACAAAAGGCTTTATTTCACCTTTTTCCATGTTGTCCTTTACAATATTCAGTGATGCTGTACAGTATATACAGAGAATACAAATAAAATAACCCAAGCTAACAAAACACTGCAAGAACAAAGCAATGTAAAAAAGGCCACACCAACACAGTATACACGACATTCAATCCATTTGTTCTTGTCAATCAGGCCACATGTTTTCATCAACATCAAACTGGATGTTTTCCCTTGCAATGCAGAGAGGAAAACATATAATTCCATTGTGCATCCATGCTTGGCAGTCCTCTGCGGTGATTGCAAGACAACCGGCATTCATTGCGTCTAGAAGGTCATCCAGTCATGCGGACAGTATTCATAAACTTTCCACCTCCACGCATCTTAACCCCTCTTCCTCTATGGGCACCTCTACCTCTCCTTTGATCTTGCCCTCTGCCTCTTACTTGGTCCATTCTTGCAAATAGCAACTCAGAGGTGAGTGACCTCTTTAATCCATGAATAAGGACTGATTGCTCAGTGAACAATTGTGTAAAGTGTGCACGCATGCAGAAGAAGTTCACATTCATGGGAGTAATTTGTATCGGCTGTCACCAAATGTTTTGCGTCTTTTGTAGTGAGTTGTGTTTACTTTTTTGCAAAAATGTGTTTCGCATTTGCATTTTGTGTGGAAGCAATGAATAATACTGTTGTGCTCATTAGATTATGATCTAATGAGTCCGGGTTGGGTTGATTAAGGAGGTTACCATTCCCCTGGGCATGGTGATGCAGGGGGGTCACGAGGAGAGAATCAGTCTCTTCCGCATTGACTCTCCTGCATTTCCCGTGGTACTAGGCCTTCCCTGGTTAGCTCGTCATCACCCCACCATTTCATGGCAACAGAGGGCTCTCACGGGATGGTCGCGAGAGTGCTCAGGGAGGTGTTTAGGGGTTTCCGTTGGTGCTACTACGGTGGAAAGTCCAGACCAGGTCTCCACCATGCACATTCCCCCCGAATATGCCGATTTTGCTCTCGCCTTCTCCAAAAAGAAGGCGACTCAATTACCACCCCATCGACGGTGGGATTGTGCAATAAATCTCCTGGTAGATGTCGCACTTCCCAGGAGTCACGTGTATCCCCTATCACAGGCGGAGACGGCGGCTATGGAAACATATGTCTCCAAATCCCTGCATCAGGGGTAGATTCGGTCCTCCACTTCAACCGCCTCCTCGAGTTTATTTTTTGTGAAGAAGATGGATGGAGGTCTGCGCCCGTGTAATGTTGAGTCAATGCACGGGGCGCGCTTCTTCACCAAATTAGATCTCAGGAACGCTTACAACCTGGTGCGTATCCGGGAGGGAGACGAGTGGAAGACGGCGTTCAGTACGACCTCAGGGCATTATGAGTACCTCGTCATGCCGTACGGGTTGATGAATGCTCCATCAGTCTTCCAAGCCTGTGTAGACGAGATTTTCAGGGTCCTGCACGGGCAGGGTGTAGTGGTGTATATTGATGACATTCTGATATACTCCGCTACACGCGCCGAGCATGTGTCCCTGGTGCGCAGGGTGCTTGGTCGACTGTTGGAGCATGACCTGTACGTCAAGGCTGAGAAATGCCTTTTCTTCCAACAGTCCTTCTCCTTCCTAGGGTACCACATTTCCACCTCGGGGGTGGAGATGGAGAGTGACCGCATTTCAGCCGTGCGTATTTGGCCGACTTCCACCATGGTAAAGGAGGTGTAGCGGTTTCTAGGGTTTGCCAATTACTACCGGAGGTTTATCCGGGGTTTTGGTCAGGTAGCAGCTCCCATTACCTCACTGATGAAGGGGGGACCGGTACGTTTGCAGTGGTCGGCTGAGGCGGACAGGACTTTTGGTCACCTGAGGGCTCTGTTTACCTCCGCTCCCGTGCTGGCCCATCCGTATCCCTCTTTGGCGTTCATAGTGGAGGTGGACACGTCCGAGGCTAGGATTGGAGCCGTGCTCTCTCAGCGCTCGGGTACGCCACCAAAGCTCCGCCCCTGTGCCTTCTTCTCGAGGAAGCTCAGCCCGGCGGAGCGAAACTATGACGTGGGGGACCGGGAGCTGTTGGCTGTCGTCAAGGCTCAAACGGCGTGGAGACATTGGCTTGAGGGGGCTAAACACCCTTTTCTCAATTGGACTGATCACCGCAATCTAGAGTACATCCGGGCAGCGAGGAGACTGAACCCTCGCCAGGCCAGGTGGGCCATGTTTTTCACCCGTTTTGTTTTCACCCTTTCGTACAGACCAGGTTCCCAGAACGTGAAGGCAGACGCACTGTCCTGGCTGTATGACACAGAGGAGCGGCCCATGGATCCCACCCCCATACTCCCGGCCTCCTGCCTGGTGTCACCGGTAGTGTGGGAGCTGGACGCGGACATTGAGCAGGCGTTACGTGCAGAGCCCACTCCTCTCCAGTGTCCCGCTGAGCATCTGTATGTCCTGTCTGCTGTCCATGACCGGCTGATTTATTGGGCCCACACGTCACCTTCCTATGGTCATCCAGGCATCGGTCGGACGGTGTGCTGTCTGAGTGGGAAGTACTGGTGGCCCACTTTGGCTAAGGACGTGATGGTTTGTGTTTCCTCTTGCTCGGTGTGCGCGCAGTGTAAGGCTCCTAGGCACCTGCCCAGAGGTAAGTTACACCCCTTACCCGTTCCACAGCGGCCATGGTCGCACCTGTCGATCGATTTCCTGACCGATCTCCCCCATCACAGGGAAACACCACAATCCTGGTTGTTGTGAATTGTGTCTCTAAGTCCTGCCGTCTCCTTCCTCTGCCCGGTCTCCCTGCGGCCCTACAGACTGCGGAGGCCTTGTTTACGCGCGTCTTCCGGCACTACGGGGTGCCTGAGGATATAGTGTCTGATCGGGTTCCTCAGTTCACTTCGAGGGTCTGGAGGGCGTTCACGGAACGTCTGGGGGTCTCGATCAGCCTTACCTCAGGTTTTCACCCTGAGAGTAACGGGCAGGTGGAGAGAGTTAACTAGGATGTCGGTAGATTTCTGCGGTCTTATTGCCAGGACCGGCCAGGGGAGTGGACGGCGTTCATGCCCTGGGCAGAGATGGCCCAGAACTCGCTTCGCCACTCCTCCACTAACCTCTGCCCCTTCCGGTGCATACTGGGGTACCAGCCGGTTCTGGCTCATTGGCATCAGAGTCAGACCGAAGCTCCTGCGGTGGACGACTGGTTTCGGCGCACGGAGGAGACATGGGATGCCGCCCATGTTCACCTTCAGCGCGCCGTGCTGTGTCAGAAAGCCAGCGCAGACCGTCACCGCAGTGAGGCACCGGGTCTGGCTCTCGACCCGAAACCTGCCCCTCCGCCTGCCCTGCCGGCTGCTGCGTCCATGGTTTGTGGGGCTGTTCAAAGTCCTGAGGAGACTGAATGAGATGTGTTACAGGTTACAGCTCCCCCATATTACCGTATTAACCCCTCGTTCCATGTGTCTCTCCTCAGGCCGGTGGTGGGTGGTCCGCTCCAGGAGTCTGAGGTGTGGGAGGTTCCTCCGCCCCCTCTGGACATCGAGGGGTCCCCGGCGTACACCGTTCGCTCCATACTGGATTCGAGGCATCGGGCGAGGGGCCTTCAGTACCTCGTGGAGTGGGAGGGGTACGGTCCGGAGGAGAGATGCTGGGTTCCGGTGGAGGACATGTTGGACCCTTCAATGCTGCGGGAGATCCACCGTCTCCGTCCGGACCACCCTGCACATCGCCCTCCTGGTCGTCCCTGAGGCCGGTGACGGCGCGCTGCTGGAGCCGCGCGTCAAGGGGGGGTACTGTCATGACTTAAGTCGAAGTCGGTTCCTCACTTTGTTCGGGCGGCGTTCGGCGGTCGACGTCACCGGCTTTCTAGCCATCGCCGATCCACCTTTTATTTTTCCATTTGTCTTGTCTTGTTTTCCTACACACCTGGTTTCAATTCCCTCAGTATTAGATGTGTATATAACCCTCTGTTCCCCCCATGTCTGTGTGTGGAATTGTTTGTTGTTTTGTGTATGTGCACGCTAGACTGGTTTTGTCATGTTTTGTCTTTCATCATGTCTTGTCCCTGTGCTTCCCTCTGCTGGTCTTATTAGGTTCTTTCCCTCTTTCTCTCTCTCTATCGTTCCGTTCCTGCTCCCAGCTGTTTCTCATTCTCCTAACGACCTCATTTACTCTTTCACACCTGTCCCCTATTTTGCCCTCTGATTAGAGTCCCTATTTCTCCCTCTGTTTTCCGCTTCTGTCCTTGTCGGATTCTTGTTTGACGTTTGCTGTTCCTGTGTCCTTGTTCCGCCCTGTCGTGTTCTTTGCCTTCTTCAGATGCTGCGTGTGAGCAGGTGTCAATGTCAGCTACGGCCAGTGCCTTCCTGAAGCGACCTGCAGTCTGTGGTCGCGTCTCCAGTCATTCCTCTCTGTTGACGAGAGGATGGAGGCAAGGGCTGAGTGTTCTAACGTTTATCAGAACTTTAAAGAGGAGATGATACGGGTTTTTGATCGTTCAGTTTTTGGGAAAGAGGCTTCCAGGGCCCTGGCTTCCCTATGTCAAGGTGATCGATCCATAACGGATTACTCTATAGAGTTTCGCACTCTTGCTGCATCCAGTGACTGGAACGAGCCGGCGTTGCTCGCTCGTTTTCTGGAGGGACTCCACGCTGAGGTTAAGGATGAGATTCTCTCCCGGGAGGTTCCCTCCAGCGTGGACTCTTTGATTGCACTCGCCATCCGCATAGAACGACGGGTAGATCTTCGTCACCGAGCTCGTGGAAGAGAGCTCGCGTTAACGGTGTTTCCCCTCTCCGCATCTCAACCATCTCCTCCCACCGGCTCAGAGACTGAGCCCATGCAGCTGGGAGGTATTCGCATCTCGACTAAGGAGAGGGAACGGAGAATCACCAACCGCCTTTGCCTCTATTGCGGTTCTGCGGGACATTTTGTCATGTCATGTCCAGTAAAAGCCAGAGCTCATCAGTAAGCGGAGGGCTACTGGTGAGCGCTACTACTCCTGTCTCTCCATCAAGATCCTGTACTACCTTGTCGGTCCATCTACGCTGGACCGGTTCAGCTGCTTCCTGCAGTGCCTTGATAGACTCTGGGGCTGAGGGTTGTTTTATGGACGAAGCATGGGCTCGGAAACATGACATTCCTCTCAGACAGTTAGGGAAGCCCACGCCCATGTTCGCCTTAGATGGTAGTCTTCTCCCCAGTATCAGATGTGAGACACTACCTTTAACCCTCACAGTATCTGGTAACCACAGTGAGACCATTTCCTTTTTGATTTTTCGTTCACCTTTTACACCTGTTGTTTTGGGTCATCCCTGGCTAGTATGTCATAATCCTTCTATTGATTGGTCTAGTAATTCTATCCTATCCTGGAACGTTTCTTGTCATGTGAAGTGTTTAATGTCTGCTATCCCTCCTGTGTCTTCTGTCCCCTCTACTCAGGAGGAACCTGGTGATTTGACAGGAGTGCCGGAGGAATATCATGATCTGCGCACGGTCTTCAGTCGGTCCAGAGCCAGCTCCCTTCCTCCTCACCGGTCGTATGATTGTTGTATTGATCTCCTTCCGGGGACCACTCCCCCTCGGGGTAGACTATACTCTCTGTCGGCTCCCGAACGTAAGGCTCTCGAGGATTATCTGTCTGTTTCTCTCAACGCCGGTACCGTGGTGCCTTCTTCCTCTCCCGCCGGAGCGGGATTTTTCTTTGTTAAGAAGAAGGACGGTACTCTGCGCCCCTGCGTGGATTATCGAGGGCTGAATGACATAACGGTTAAGAATCGTTATCCGCTTCCCCTTATGTCGTCAGCCTTCGAGATTTTGCAGGGAGCCAGGTTCTTTACTAAGTTGGACCTTCGTAACGCTTACCATCTCGTACGCATCAGAGAGGGGGACGAGTGGAAAACGGCGTTTAACACTCCGTTAGGGCATTTTGAATACCGGGTTCTGCCGTTCGGTCTCGCTAATGCTCCAGCTGTCTTTCAGGCATTAGTTAATGATGTACTGAGAGACATGCTGAACATTTTTGTTTTCGTTTACCTTGACGATATCCTGATTTTTTCACCGTCACTCGAGATTCATGTTCAGCACGTTCGACGTGTACTCCAGCGCCTTTTAGAGAATTGTCTCTACGTGAAGGCTGAGAAGTGCGCCTTTCATGTCTCCTCTGTCACATTTCTCGGTTCTGTTATTTCCGCTGAAGGCATTCAGATGGATCCCGCTAAGGTCCAGGCTGTCAGCGATTGGCCCGTTCCTAAGTCACGTGTCGAGTTGCAGCGCTTTCTCGGTTTCGCTAATTTCTATCGGCGTTTCATTCGTAATTTCGGTCAAGTGGCTGCCCCTCTCACAGCTCTGACTTCTGTCAAGACTTGCTTTAAGTGGTCCGGTTCCGCCCAGGGAGCTTTTGATCTCCTCAAGAAGCGTTTTACATCCGCCCCTATCCTTGTTACTCCTGACGTCACTAAACAATTCATTGTCGAGGTTGACGCTTCAGAGGTGGGCGTGGGAGCCATTCTGTCTCAGCGCTCCCAGTCTGATGATAAGGTCCATCCTTGCGCTTACTTTTCTCATCGCCTGTCGCCATCGGAACGCAACTATGATGTGGGTAACCGCGAACTGCTCGCCATCCGCTTAGCCATAGGCGAATGGCGACAGTGGTTGGAGGGGGCGACCGTTCCTTTTGTCGTTTGGACTGACCATAAGAACCTTGAGTACATCCGTTCTGCCAAACGACTTAATGCACGTCAGGCTCGTTGGGCGTTGTTTTTCGCTCGTTTCGAGTTCGTGATTTCCTATCGTCCGGGAAATAAGAACACCAAGCCTGATGCCTTATCCCGTCTCTTTAGTTCTTCTGTGGCTTCTACCGACCCCGAGGGGATTCTCCCTGAGGGGCGTGTTGTCGGGTTGACTGTCTGGGGAATTGAGAGACAGGTAAAGCAAGCACTCACTCACACTGCGTCGCCGCGCGCTTGTCCTAGTAACCTTATGTTCGTTCCTGTCTCTACTCGTCTGGCTGTTCTTCAGTGGGCTCACTCTGCCAAGTTAGCTGGCCACCCCGGCGTTCGGGGTACGCTTGCTTCTATTCGCCAGCGGTTTTGGTGGCCTACTCAGGAGCGGGACACGCGCCGTTTCGTGGCTGCTTGCTCGGACTGCGCGCAGACTAAGTCAGGTAACTCTCCTCCTGCCGGTCGTCTCAGACCGCTTCCCATTCCTTCTCGACCATGGTCTCACATCGCCTTAGACTTTATTACCGGTCTGCCTTCGTCTGCGGGGAAGACTGTGATTCTTACGGTTATCGATAGGTTCTCTAAGGCGGCACATTTCATTCCCCTCGCTAAGCTTCCTTCCGCTAAGGAGACGGCACAAATCATCATTGAGAATGTGTTCAGAATTCATGGCCTCCCGTTAGACGCCGTTTCAGACAGAGGTCCGCAATTCACGTCACAGTTTTGGAGGGAGTTCTGTCGTTTGATTGGTGCTTCCGTCAGTCTCTCTTCCGGGTTTCATCCCCAGTCTAACGGTCAAGCAGAAAGGGCCAATCAGTCGATTGGTCGCATATTACGCAGCCTTTCGTTTCGAAACCCTGCGTCTTGGGCAGAACAGCTCCCCTGGGCTGAGTACGCTCACAACTCGCTTCCTTCGTCTGCTACCGGGCTATCTCCGTTTCAGAGTAGTCTTGGGTACCAGCCTCCTCTGTTCTCGTCCCAGCTCGCCGAGTCCAGCGTTCCCTCCGCTCAGGCTTTTGTCCAACGTTGTGAGCGCACCTGGAGGAGGGTCAGGTCTGCACTTTGCCGTTACAGGGCGCAGACTGTGAGAGCCGCCAATAAACGTAGGATTAAGAGTCCTAGGTATTGTCGCGGTCAGAGAGTGTGGCTTTCCACTCGTAACCTTCCCCTTACGACAGCTTCTCGCAAGTTGACTCCGCGGTTCATTGGTCCGTTCCGTGTCTCTCAGGTCGTCAATCCTGTCGCTGTGCGACTGCTTCTTCCGCGACATCTTCGTCGCGTCCACCCTGTCTTCCATGTCTCTTGTGTCAAGCCTTTTCTTCGCGCCCCCATTCGTCTTCCCTCCCCCCCCCCCGTCCTTGTCGAGGGCGCTCCTATTTACAGGGTACGGAAGATCATGGACATGCGTTCTCGGGGACGTGGTCACCAGTACTTAGTGGATTGGGAGGGTTACGGTCCTGAGGAGAGGAGTTGGGTTCCATCTCGGGACGTGCTGGACCGTTCGTTGATTAATGATTTCCTTCGTTGCCGCCAGGGTTCCTCCTCGAGTGCGCCAGGAGGCGCTCGGTGAGTGGGGGGGTACTGTCATGTTTTGTCTTTCATCATGTCTTGTCCCTGTGCTTCCCTCTGCTGGTCTTATTAGGTTCTTTCCCTCTTTCTCTCTCTCTATCGTTCCGTTCCTGCTCCCAGCTGTTTCTCATTCTCCTAACGACCTCATTTACTCTTTCACACCTGTCCCCTATTTTGCCCTCTGATTAGAGTCCCTATTTCTCCCTCTGTTTTCCGCTTCTGTCCTTGTCGGATTCTTGTTTGACGTTTGCTGTTCCTGTGTCCTTGTTCCGCCCTGTCGTGTTCTTTGCCTTCTTCAGATGCTGCGTGTGAGCAGGTGTCAATGTCAGCTACGGCCAGTGCCTTCCTGAAGCGACCTGCAGTCTGTGGTCGCGTCTCCAGTCATTCCTCTCTGTTGACGAGAGGATAGTATCCAGGAGAATCATTATTTGTTTTATTCTGGAATAAAGACTCTGTTACTATTACGTCGCTTTTGGGTCCTCATTCTGCAGCACAACAGGTTTGCGCTGGGTTATGTCAACCCATTTTGTGTTTAGTGTTCTTAGTGCCGTGTGTTTTGTTCGCCAAAATAAAAGTCTCCTTTGGCTACCCAACTTCTGCTCTCCTGCGCCTGACTCCCTTACAGCCAGTTACGCATACCTAACACTTACCAAGAGAACATCCCTGGTCATCCATACTGCCTCTGATCTGATGACTCACTAAACACATGCTTCCTTTGGAAATTATGTCTGAGTGTTGGTGCGTGCACCTGGCTATCCATTCATTTAAATAAACAAGAATATTATGCTGTCTGGTTTGCTAAATATAAGGAATTAGAAATTATTTATACTTTTACTTTTAAGTATATTTTGGAAATTACATTTACTTTTGATACTTAAGTATATTTCAAGCCAAATACTTTTAGACTTTTACTCAAGTAATATTTTACTGGGTGACTTTCAATTTTACTTGATTAATTTTCTATTAAGGTATCTGTACTTTTACTCAAGTGATGACAATTCGGTACCTTTTCCACCCCTTTCATTCTTAATTTGTATCTGGGAAACCAGCCCTAAATGTCTACAATGGCGTGGTGCTCTGTGTTTTTCTATGTCTATTTGTTTTCCTGCTCATCCAGGATAAGCAAACACTGACATACAAAAACAAAGGTTCAACTGTTCAATAAAGTGTTAAAACACATGTATTTTGTAAAATAAACTATTGCATCTAGCTGCCACAATTTTGTGAGTGTCGGGAAACACCTCAAGCTGTTATGTTAGGCTATAGAACTATTTAACAATCAACATAATCACAAAAATACGTGTGCGTGTATTATAACGGTCAGAACATACAGTAGGCCTATAACAAAATAGAGAAACACATTCATCTTAGTCAAAATTGACCAGGACAAAAGAGGACAAAAGATCTTTGCATGCATGACTTGTCAAACCAAACTGTAACTTCAGAACTGGCCGCAATATATTTTCTACTGGCTAAAGCCAGCAGCATGATTTTTATATTGTTTATACAGCGCACCGGTCAACAGCACTGCACCCCCCACAGCAACTCGCCCAAGCCTTCCCCATTTCTCCTTCTCCCAAATCCAGTCAGCTGATGTTCTGAAAGAGCTGCAAAATCTGGACCACCACAAATCAGCCGGGCTAGATAATCTGGACCCTTTCTTTCTAAAAGTATCTGCCGAAATTGTTGCAACCCATATTACTAGCCTGTTCAACCTCTCTTTCGTGTCGTCTGAGATTCCCAAAGATTGGAAAGCAGCTGCGGTCATCCCCCTCTTCAAAGGGGGGGACACTCTTGACCCAAACTGCTACAGACCTATATCTATCCTACCCTGCCTTTCTAAGGTCTTCGAAAGCCAAGTTAACAAACAGATCACCGACCATTTCGAATCCCACCGTACCTTCTCCGCTAAGCAATCTGGTTTCAGAGCTGGTCATGGGTGCACCTCAGCCACGCTCAAGGTCCTAAACGATATCTTAACCGCCATCGATAAGAAACAATACTGTGCAGCCGTATTCATTGACCTGGCCAAGGCTTTCGAAACTTTGCACACACACTGCTGGCATGTTGTGGACAAAATCTAAATTACACATAGAGTCATATCTCAATGCATGGCCTTGCATGTTTTGTTTGTATTATCTTTTACCAGATCTAATGTGTTATATTCTCTTACATTAATTTCACATTTCCACAGACTTCAAAGTGTTTCTTTTCAAATGGTAACAAGAATATGCATATCTTTGCTTCAGGTCCTGAGCTATAGATTTGGGTATGCCATTTTAGGAGAAAATCAAACCTTAGCAACATGCCTATGTATTTGCATTTAGACATAATAAATATACATTTCCAATAACAATTACTTAGAATGAAACAACAATACAAAAAAATTATTTATTAAGCTATACAGTCATTCTACAGTGCCTTTGAATTAACTTTAAGAAACACGAGTTTGTCCAGTCTTTGGTTTGAGCGTCATGTGGTGAGCTATGCATGCCTAATTTGTTAATTTAGCATAGCAGATGCTCTTATATTCCCATGCCCACAGTCAACACAAATCTATTTTGTAACAACAATATCATGGAATAAAATAAAATAAATTAGTAGATAGTTTCCAGAGTGTAAAAAAAAGTTACAAGTGCATATACTGTAGGCCTACCTGATGATAGGCGGCTCTGTGTTAAAACAAATGTATTTTCCTCAAATTCGACGATTACATACTTCAGATGTAACTGGTTCCTTTTTACACTGTTAGCACTGTTCCTAATCCTCTTTTTAACAGCCTGTATTGAAACCACAACCTCTCTGGTGCTGCAGCAGGCGCTCATTCATTGTCTTGCTCTGGTGTGATATTAAAAGATTCTGCTTGTCTCCAGTCATGTAAAATGAAGTAGAATTGCATAAATGTATTTAAAAAAGGCCATTTCTTCTCAGAATTCAAATAAGATGATAGATTCATGCAGTGCTTTTGTTATAATGGAGATCTTTTCCCCCCTACTCTTGTCCGCGGTGGAATGTGAATCTACAACCTTCTGACAACTTTGGCATGTAGGCTAATGCTTACAAAATGAAGACCAGTTTCTAAAACGACATATCTAAAGGCTCTGGTCTGTCCTGGTATTGAGGGTAAACGGTAGGCAGGTTCTCTGCTATCCACTTTGTTTTATTTTTATTTTGGGTACAGGGGAGTGTCACTTGTCTTTTTTCAATATATTTTACTGAAGGGTCATCCATTTTCATTTCAGAGAGGTCCGATTTTCTTACAGAGAGGTCCGATGAACTTACAGTCCCTTAACAGTTCACAAGCACCTCAGTCAAGAAACTCAAGATAGATCTGACAGACAAAACCAAAACCTGAAAACCCACATCTTTTCCTTCTCACACTACATCATAAATACTTTGAGGGCTTGTTTCCCAGGCACATATTAGGCCTCGTCCTGGACTTAAAGCCTATTTTAATGGAGATTCTACATTGTGCATACTTTTTAGTCCAGGGCTTAATCTGTGTCCAGGAAACAGGCCCTGAACATTTGAGAAACGGGGTTCTTCATTTTGTTGATGGACCTGGGCTCATTGTCATTCAATGATATAACACCATGGAGGAGATTCCCAACTCTAGATCTTATCATGACAATAATGTTTTCAAACATCATACAAATCATAAACACATTTGTTCATGTTACAGTTTCAGAAAAGGGAAGTTGTTCAAGATCAGCGCTTTAGGCAAGTTGGACAAACATCTAATGCAGTGAGTTGATAAAATCTTGTTATCAAGAGAAAATGCTCTCTCTTCTCCATCCTGAACACAGAGGGGAATGACGTGTGTGAGCTCACGTTCAAGCCCAACATTCAAATAAGAGGCAAATTAGTTGCAGTCAGATCATTAGTCCCAGAGAAATAGATAACAAAGTCACCTTGAGTTACTCAAATTGATCAACTTTGCTTTCTCTATGAGATACAACAGAGAGTTTGTCTGCACAATTTTCTTTACACAACTGTTGTTAGGTGTAGCCATCAACGCTTGTGAACATAGCCATGCGAAATAGGTGTGCTATAGCACCCCCTGAAAAATGAAAAAGAAGAAAAAAACTAACAAAAACAGCGCCCACCATCATACTGCTTTCTGCGGCTATACTTGTGGAATTGCTTTTGCACATAAAATCTCCCTACAACCTTAGCAAATGGGTCAATGCCTCCTTTTTATATCAGTTGTGTAACTTGAGGGTGTACGCTACGCCTGGAACAACAGTGGAAGTCCCATAAAATGGTATAAAGCATCAGGTAGCCTAGCCTGCAGATATAGTAATTACATTTGGGAACATAACTAATAAGACTAATAAGCCTACATGTATAGCTTATCTATATATATACACTGTATATATATATGACGTTTCTGTATTACATGGAAAAATGTCTAAAGGTGTCACAAATGAGTTTAAACACAGCTGTCTCTAGTCTCCAGTCTCTACAACCACAGTTACAATAATCAAGGGGCACATACCGAAGAGATGCAGTAGCGTCACCTTCAGTTTTTTTCTTTGAGAAAACAGCATTGTAGCCTACAGTCCATACAATCATCCAACTGGTTCCACTCAATCAACTACAAATAACAAGACATAGTATGACATACTCAACAAGAGCGCCCAGACATTGAGTTTGTTAGTTGAAGCTGTCCCAGGGGCAGGGTGGGCGGAGTTTGAAACAACTACCACTCCATCTACAGCTGTATTTGCTTTTCACACACAACACAAAAAAGAGGAGGGGCATGGAGGGAGATATTATCCTGTTATCCCAGCGGCAGCCTTGGTGGTGTACCCAGGAATCTTTGCAGTGTTTTTCAATATGATGAAATGGCATCAAAGGTAACACCTGTTCATTTGTCTCTCAAAAGACTGTTTTGGATGAACTCATCCTGTGTGCATTCTTTCTTCTCCAGATAATTTTTGAATGTTAAGTGATGGTGGATGAGCATTCCATTTCGAGAGAGAAGGGGGAGAGCGGGGGAGAGAGAGAGAGAGAGAGAGAGAGAGAGAGAGAGAGAGAGAGAGAGAGAGAGAGAGAGAGGGGAGGAGAGAGAGAAAACAGCCAGGAACACTCTCTAATCATTCTTGATTAAACATTATTATATTTTTTTTTACATCAAATAAAATTAAAATGTATTGGACACATGCACATATTTAGCAGATATTATTACGGGTGTAGCGACGTGCATTTATTTAAAGGATATTGTATGTTTGTGAAGGATTCACCATCCTGCTTTGTGAACAATTTGACCAGGTGACACAATAATGATCAATTTGAACAGGGCATAATGTGTGGTGGATGTCTGAGTGTCTGTGTGTGCAGACAGTCAGCTTTAATTTGAGGGTATTTTGATCCACATTGGGTGAACCGTTTAGGAATTGCAGCACTTCTTGTACATAGTTCCCCCATTTTAGGGAACCAAAAGTATTGTCACATTTCTATAATTGTTCTATTAGTTTGAAAATGTGTTGTAGGTTGTGTAGATCAGTGAAAATAAATCCCAATATAATCCCTTTTAATATTTTAATTTAAGGCGGCAAAATGTGAAAACTGCGCAAGAGTATGTTGGGCGGCAGGTGGCCTAGTGGTTAGAGCATTTGGCCAGTGACTGAAAGGTTGCTAGATTGAATCCCTTTGCTGACAAGGTAAAAATATGTCATTCTGCCCCTGAACAAGGCAGTTAACCCACTGTTCATAGGCCGTCATTGAAAATAAGAATTTGTTCTTAAAACTTCTTAGAGCTATGGGGCAGTATTCGGAAGTTTGGATGACTGACGTGCCCAAAGGCAACTGCCTGTTACTCATGCCCAGAAGCTAGGACATGCATATAAATGGTAGTATTGGATAGAAAACACTCTGAAGTTTCTAAAACTGTTAAAATAATGTATGTGAGTATAACAGCATTGATATGGCAGGCAAAAACCCGAGGAGAATCTATCTGGAATTTCTTTTTTTTGAGGTCACCAGCCATTCAAATCCTTGTTTATGGGATTTTCAAAAGAATACCTCCCAGATTGCAGTTCATGTGGCTTCCACTAGATGTCAACAGTCTTTAGAATGGGTTTCAGTTTTGATTTTAGAAAAATGAGCTAGAATTTGTAGTTTTTCAATGTGGCTCTCATTTGGACTGTAGTCTTGTGGCGCGTGTGGATGAGGAAGTGCACTTCGTTATTTATCTCCGGTATTGAACACACTACTCTCCGTCTTAAATTGTATTGTTTATTTACATATTAGGGTACCTGAGGATTGATTAGAAATGTTGTTTGACTTGTTTGGACGAAGTCTACCGGTAACTTTTGGTATTCCTTTGTCTGCATGTAGAACGAATGGAACAGGTGAATTACTGAATCAAGCGCACCAACTAAACTGACTTTTTGGGGATATAAAGAAGGACTTTATTTGAACAAAACAACCATTTGTTATGTAGCTAGGACCCTTGGGATTGCAAACAGAGGAAGATCTTCAAAGGTAAGTGATTTATTTTATCGCTATTTCTGACTTTTGTGACGCCTCTGCTGGTTTGGGAAATGTTTTTAATGCTTTTGTATGCTGGACGCTGTCCTCAGATAATCGCATGGCATGCTTTCGCCGTAAAGCCTGACAAAGCGTCTGGATTAACAAGAAGTTAAACTTTCAAATGAGGTATGACACTTGTATTTTCATGAATGTTTAATATTACGTTTTTGTATTTTGAATTTCGCGTTCTGCAATTTCACCGGATGTTGTCGTGGTGGGATGCTGGCGGACACCTAGCCCAGAGAGGTTTAACTGACTTGCCTAGTTAAATAAAGGTAAAACATATAATTTTTAATTCAGTAGGCAATGGGGACCCAATTCAGACTTCAGATAAGTTGATTTAAAATGGACTTAAACCCCCCAAAATGTACTTAACTTCTTTGGGGCATGGGGCAGTATTTTCACGTCCGGATGAAAAGCATGCCCAGAGTAAACTGCCTGCTACTCAGGCCCAGAAGCTAGGATATGCATATTATTAGTAGATCTGGATAGAACACACTCTGAAGTTTCTAAAACTGTTTGAATGATGTCTGTGAGTATAACAGAACTCATATGGCAGGCATAAAACTGAGAAAAATCCACCAGGAAGTGGGAAATCTGAGGTTATAGTTTTTCAAGTGATTGACTTACCAATATACAGTGCAAATGTGGTCACATTGCACTTACTAAGGCTTCCACTAGATGTCAACAGTCTTTAGAACATTGTTTCAGGCTTCTACTGTGAAGGGGGAGCGAATAAGAGCTGTTTGAACCAGGGGTCTGGCTGAAAGCCATGAGTTGTTGATTTATATCTAAAGACAAAGGAATTGTCCGGTTGAAATATTATTGAAGATTTATGATAAAAACATCCTAAAGATTGATTATATGCATCGTTTGACATGTTTCTACGAATGGTAATAAAACTTTTTTGACTTTTCGTCTGGACTTAGTGCCTGCGCCGAGTGCATTTGGAATAGTGAACTAAACGCGCGAACAAAAAGGAGGTATTTGGACATAAATATGGACTTTATAGAACAAAACGAACATTTATTGTGGAACTGGGATTCCTGTGAGTGCATTCCGATGAAGATCATCAAAGGTAAGTGAATATTTATAACGCTATTTCTGACTTCTGTTGACTCCACAACATGGCGGGTATCTGTATGGCTTGTTTTTGTAGCTGAGCGCTGTATTCAGATTATTGCATGGTGAATTTTGCCGTAAAGCTTTTTTGAAATCTGACACAGCAGTTGCATTAAGGAGAAGTATATATTTAATTCAATGCATAACAACACTTGTATCTTAAATCAACGTTTATGATGAGTATTCCTGTAAATTGATGTTGCTCTATGCAAAATCACCGGATGTTTGAGGCAAAACATTACTGAACATAACGCGCCAATGTAAACTAAGATTTTGGGATATAATATGAACTTTTAAAACATACATGTATTGTGTAACATGAAGTCCTATGAGTGCCATCTGATGAAGATCATCACAGGTTAGTGATTAATTTTATCTCTATTTCTGCTTTTTGTGACTCCTCTCTTTGGCTGGAAAATGGCTGTATGTTTTTTGTGACTAGGAGCTGACCTAACATAATCGCATGGTCTGCTTTCACCATAAAGCCTTTTTGAAATCGGACACAGTGGTTGGATTAACAAGAAGTTTATCTTTAAAATGGTGTATAATACTTGTATGTTTGAGGAGTTTTGTTGGTCAGACGCTTGCGTCCCACGTACCCTAGAGAGGTTTTAAGTGAATTTGTCAAATGTATCTCCGTCTGAATCAGAGCCTGTAAAAACTAAAACTACCTAACCCAATAACTAAAGCTAATAATAGCAAATTAAAATCAGTTACTGTACACTGTACACTCAATAGTAACAATATACTTACTTTTTAGCACTTTGAGATTGTTTTTAATTGAAAGCAGGTTAAGAAACAAAATGTATTATTATTGATTAGTGTTACTCTGAAATAATATGCATGTCAAGCAAATATGTCTACCTAGATAAGCTTTGTCACAGACACGTTCATTTATTCTTCAGTTCCTCACAGCTCGTTAAATACATTCTTATAACACCTGAACTGACACATTTGTGAAGGTTAGCTGGACAGACAGGTTTCACCTTTATTCTGATTGGTTTTCTCAACTTTGTGACGTTAGCATAGGGATATTGTATAGTATATATTTTTCCCTATTCATTTTGGAGAAGAGACGGTAGTTTGTGATTTATGAGGGATTGTGGAGTTGATGCCTTGGAATCAGGACAAGACCGAGGTAAGACAACAATGGACACATTTCTGTGATAGGGTGAACTATAACTTTTATAAGATACACCGGCCAAAAATGACATGTCAACAGACAGCGGTGGCTGCTGAGCAGGATGAGATGAGTCTCTAATGGTCATGGGACAGACGGCACAAGCTGTGGTCAAAGACAGACTCCAGTGGGAGAATATTGTTGCGGCTTAATATCCCACACGGGAATAAGAGGACTGAGTAAGTAAGTACAACTTTTAACGCTAAGAAATGTTGTATATCTTGAACCTTTAAAATCTTGAAATTAATACCACCATCATTTTGACATCCAAGGCAGTCGTTCACATACAGGATAGTTGGTAAATACTAGGCTACATTGAATGCAACATGGATATGTTGCCAGTAAACAGTTTTTATATTAACTCATTACAACATCTCTAGAAAAACACATTTATGAAAAAAATATTACCAATTAGAGATACATATTGTATTTATTTATCCTTTAAACAGACCCTTGAGGTTAGAAACCTATTTTGAGAGGGATATGTTAGCTAGTTAAACCATTTAGCAGTTGTCAGTTCATTCAGATGTACTAATGGCACTAAAGAAGTCTCTTTTCTTGTTCTACGGGAGTGTTTTTAACCAGAACAAGAACAGTTCACCACGTTCAGACACTCAACTATGACACTATGATAACTGCAACACCCTCATAACCCACAGGCTCTTTCCTCTCACGCTTTAACAGTGTCATTATTGAGACATTCACAGCATTCTCAACCATCTTCCCCATCTCATTTACTGTTCTGACCACATTGACGCTTTTACGTGAAGCCCACTGCCTGTTTCCTCAACCACTTGTCTCTCGCTCTGCTATCTAGCTTCTCTATGTGACAGACATTTCCTTTTTGAAGAAGAACAGTCTGATACCATTAAATGCATCTTAAATACTTGTCATACTTTGAATTTGATCTATACTAGGGATCTTCATTTTGTTGGTGGACCCAACAACATTGGAAGACTTATTGACACAGCTGATGGTCACTTGAAATGGAACACTAGTCACTTTAATATTGTTTTACTCATTTCATATGTACATACTGTATTTTCAGAAAATGCCACTCAGACATTGCTTGTCATAATATTTATATATTTCTTAATTCCATTCTTTTACTTTTAGATGTGTGTGTATTGTTCTGAATTGTTAGATACTACGGCACTGTTGGAACACAAGCATTTCGCTACACCTGCAATACCATCTGCAAAATATGTGTATGTGTCCGATACATTTGATTTGATGTACAGTACATTTCTGTGTGGATGACACTGTTCTCTATTCAAGTGGCAGCAGTTTGACTTTTGAAAAAGCTCAAAACAGCTTTTAACATCCTTCAACAGAATCAGTATGATTTGAAGCTTCTTCTGAATTCCTCTAAAACAAAATACATAGTATTTTCCAATATTAAACACTCTGAAAACCGTGTCTGGGAGTTTGGTTGGATGAGAAACTGAGCTTTACTAATCATGTTGAGGACCTGGTAAAGAAGATCAAGTTGAGATAATGTTTCTATTACGGGCAGAAAAGAGCTGGTACGGAGTACATTACTGTCTGTCTTGGACTACAGTGATGTAATTTATAAACAGACCTCCAGGGTTGTGCTTAAGGCAATTGATTGTGTGTATCATGCAGCTCTTAGGTTTATCACCAACCAAAAGCATCTGACACATCACTGTGATCTCTATAGTGGTGTTGGCTGGTCGTCGTTGACTCTACTTAGGCTTACACATTGCTCTTTTTTTATTTTATTTATTTAACTAGGCAAGTCGGTTAAGAACAAATTATTATTTACAATGAAGGCCTACCAAAAGGCCTCATTAAAAATACTATATAAATATAGGACAAAACACACATCACAACAAGAGAGACAACACAACATAAAGAGAGACCTACGACAACAACATAGCAAGGCAGCAACACATGACAACATAGCATGGCAGCAACACAACATAACAACAACATGGTAGAAACACAACATGGTAGCAGCACAAAACATGGTACAAACATTATTGGGCACAGTCAACAACACAAAGGTCAAGAAGGTAGAGACAACAATGCATCACACAAAGCAGCCACAACTGTCAGTAAGAGTGCTCATGATTGAGTCTTTGAATGAAGAGATTGACATAAAACAGTCCAGTTCGAGTGTTTGTTGCATCTCGTTCCAGTCGCTAGCTGCAGCGAACTGAAAAGAGGAGCGACCCAGAGATGTGTGTGCTTTGGGGACCTTTAACAGAATGTTTCTGGCAGAATGGGTGTTGTATGTGGAGGATGAGGGCTGCAGTAGATATCTCAGATATGGGGGAGGGAGGCCTAAGAGGGTTTTATAAATAAGCATCAACCAGTGGGTCTTGCAACAGGTATACAGCGATGACCATTTTACAGAGGAGTATAGAGTGCAGTGATGTGTCCTATAAAGAGCATTTGGTGGAAAATCTGATGGCCGAATGGTAAATAACATCTAGCCGCTCGAGAGCACCCTTACCTGCCGATCTATAAATTATGTCTCCGTAATCTAGCATGGGTAGGATGGTCATCTGAATCAGGGTTAGTTTTGCAGCTGGGGTGAAAGAGGAGCGATTACGATAGAGGAAACCAAGTCGAGATACACTATGATTTATAAGGCCATTTTGGGAAAACTGCCACTTTATCGCTGTTCTTCTTTGATAAGGTCAGGAAATAAATACCAGTTACAGTCTCACTACTTACTTTTAACGGTTCCTAAAATCAGAACGTTTTTAGCAACTAAGCTCTGTGGTTTTGTAATTCTCTCCAGACCAGCTTGAAACTCCAGGATCTGGTTTCCTTGGAGGAGTGTAAACGTGTGGTTGACTCACATGTTACTAAGGAATGTGATTGTCATTCGGACTTGATGCGGTAGTACATATGATAGATTTTTTTTAAATCTCTGACGATTGTATGTTTCTGTAATTGAAATGTATGTCTGCTACGTAAATGTTATTTTTTTTTATGGTGTGTCTACGACTAAGTTGCTACAGTATGTCTGATATTTGTATCAAACATTGCTCCCCCCTGTTTCTGTCTTGGTTGGACCAGGCCTCTCTTGAAATATTTATTTTATCTCAATGAGACTAACCTGGACAAACAAAGGTTAAATAAAACATAATAATTGTCCTTCAATTATACATATTGGGGGCGTTTCCCAACTCACTGTTCATGTTAGTGTCAGAAAAAGTTCAAGAGGAAGTGCGAGCTCTGTCAGTTGAGCAATCTTCAAAAGAGAGGCAAAATTGAGCTCCCAAGTGGCGCAGCAGTCTAAGACACTGCATCTCAGTGCAAGAGGTGTCACTATAGTACCTGGTTTGAATCTAGGCTGTATCACATCTGGCCGTGATTGGGAGTCCAATAGGGCGGCGCACAATTGGCCCAGAGTTGTCCGGGTTTGGCCGGAGTAGGCCATCATTGTAAATAAGAATTTGTTCTTAACTGACTTACCTAGTTAAATAAAGGTTAAATATAAAATAGTAGGTCAAGTGACGTGCCCCCCCCCCCCCCCTCCTCTGCTCGTTAGTTATCTGATGTGCACTATTGTAGCAGTTGTGACAAATAGATTAGTTTCTGTTTTTTTCCCCCTGAGTTTGGTGATCGCTTTTGAACGATTGGGGATATTAGCTATTATGATGCCTGAAAGCTATGACTCTCAGGAACACGTACGTGTCTTCTATCTCCCTCCACGATGCTCACAAGCCACACAGGAACCGTTAGATGAGACTATGACAAAACCGCAATTGAAAAAGATGGCAATGCAGATCTCTTTTTTCCACAAACGCAATTATTACCTGATTATCTTTCCCGAATTTCCAATAACTTTGATGCATTTCACTCACTTGTTGATGCAAACACAAATGGTTACATCTTTCCCAGATTCAAATAATTTGATATATTTTGTAATTAGCCTTATTAAAATAGAA
This sequence comes from Salvelinus namaycush, assembly GCF_016432855.1. Taxonomy (NCBI): domain Eukaryota; kingdom Metazoa; phylum Chordata; class Actinopteri; order Salmoniformes; family Salmonidae; genus Salvelinus; species Salvelinus namaycush. The sequence continues at coordinate 52,496,076 of NC_052314.1, forward strand.
ACTTGGTTGCAGTCTGTGCCAGAATGATTAAAAAGTACAAATATCAGTATTGGTTGATATTGCAATGAAAAAAAGTCAGAGAATTTACACATCATAAATCCATAACTTGAAAGTGTAATAACGTACAGTTATGAATATAACTACTGTTCCCTGATGGAAGGGACGAGGTACAATATACAATGGGGAGTCAACGACCAATCAAATTCACCTGAAAAAAACTGAAATCATGCACAACGGGCAAATGGATGCCAAGCCCACCCTCAGAAGCCCCGACTTCCTGGTTATAATACCAGGGCTCGCATGCATTTCATCAATTCAGTACCGTTCTTCAGCGAGTCCAAGTCCCCTGACGGTGAAGGGCCAAAATATGTTATAGCTAGTTCCCTCCTTCAGGGAACATTTGTTACATTCATAACTGCATGTTCCCTTTCAGTCAGTCACTCGGTATAAACTATGGGGACTAACAATCATATCAAATCAAATGTTATTTGTCACATGCGCCGAATACACCAGGTGTAGTAGACCTTACAGTGAAATGCTTACTTACAAGCCCTTAACCAACAATGCAGATTTAAGAAAAATAAGTGTGAGCGGACCAAGTAATTGGGCGTCACTCTAAAGCGGGAAGGTGGAACAAACGAGTCAGGAGTAGGTTTTCTTGATTGAACAAAGTTCTATATTGAGGGCATTTGGTCAACACAAACACTCCAACATAATCAATGAAAATCTCCAAAGGAAAAAACATACATCTTCTTCTCCAGATCAACCAGGAACACAATACGATTGTCTTTAAACTACAACAAAAGTCACAGTATTGTCACCGTCTTAATGGTTCTTCATAGATCACTCCTCTGTCTCGGTGGCCATCTTCCAGAGATAGTTCTTCCCCCCTCTTCTGCTGGTTCCATACTCTCTCTTATAGGGGAAGGAGAATATCTCATTAGTAGTGTCAGCTGTGCTCAATTGCCTCTGGTTACCTTGTCTCCCATGCCTTGTTGGGCTACCATCCGTGAGCCCAGCCTGCCCTCTGGTGGTCCTTCCACATACCTTCCCCCTCAGGACCGAACCGGAGGGTCGGGCGCCAGACGCACCGTCTTGGTCGCGTCGGGACAGCGCGTCTGCATTCCCGTTCCTCGATCCGGCCCTATGGATGACATGGAAAGAGAACGGTTGTAAAGACAAAAACCATCTGGCTATTCTGTTGTTACTGTTTCTCTTACCAGCCATCCACGTGAGGGGCGCATGGTCCGTAACTAATGCAAACCTCCGACCCAGTAGGTAGTACCGGAGATAATCGAGGGCCCACTTAATGGCTAAGGCCTCTTTCTCTACGGTAGCATACCTCTGTTCCCGATCGCTGAGCTTCCTACTTATGAAGAGAATCGGCTTCTCTGCTTCGCCTTTACCCTGAGCTAGTACGGCCCCGAGACCCGTATCCGAGGCGTCGACCTGCACAATGAACTCTTGTGAGAAGTCCGGAGCCTGTAGGACGGGATCAGAACACAGGCCATCAATTGAAAGGCCTCTTCCGTCTCGTCTTTCCACTCTACCTGGTTTGGCAAGTTTTTCTTGATGAGGTTTGTGAGGGGATTGGCAATGGTTGCATATCCCGGGATAAAACGGCGATAATATCCCGTTATCCCTAAGAAGGCCCGAACGTCCCGCTTGGTCCGGGGTCGCGGCCAGTCCCGAATTGCCCTGGTCTTCTCTGCCTGTGGGCGTATTTTCCCATTCCCCACGGTTTACCCCAGGTATTCCGCTTCGGACAGGCCTAGGCAGCATTTATTTGGATTGGCCGTCAACCCTGTGGCTTCCAAACTCACGAGCACCGCCCGTAATCGCAGGAGGTGACTATCCCAGTCCTCGCTGTGGATAACCACATCGTCTATGTACGCCGCTGCATACTCTTGATGGGGCCGTAGAATGGCATCCATGAGGCGTTGGAAAGTTGCAGCGGCACCATGCAGTCCGAAGGGCATCCTCACATACTGGAAAAGCCCCTCTGGTTTGGCGAAGGCAGTCTTTGGGCGATCCTCCGGAGCCACCGGCACTTGCCAATATCCCTTCGTCAAATCCAGGGTGGTGATGAACTTGGCCTTTCCTAAGCGCTCCAAGATTTCATCCACGCGGGGCATGGGATACGCATCGAATGTAGAGATGGCATTCACGGCCCTAAAGTCGTTGCAGAGTCTCATACTACCATCGGATTTGGGGACCAGGACTATGGGACTGGACCACTCACTCGTCGATGGCTCGATCACACCCATCCTCATCATCTCCCTTACCTCGTTCTTAGCGATGACTCGGCGAGCCTCAGGAATCCTGTAAGGGCGGATATGCACCTTCTTGCCGTGTTCAGTGTGGATATGGTGAAACAGGACATCTGTTTGTCCTGGGAATGGAGAGAATATTCGACCGAAGTTCATAATCAGCTTGTCTAGCTGCCTTGACTGCTCCGGCAGGAGAGTTTGACCACGGCGCACCTGTGGTAGAGCCTCCTCTTTTCCTTTTCCCTCCAGGGCCATCAAAGCCACCTCCTCCTCTCTTCCATGGTACGTCTTCAACAGGTTTATGTGATAGAGTTGGACCTTCTTCCTTCTATCAGGTTGCTTGATGAGGTAATTGACCGGTGAGACCCTTTTCATTACCTCGTAGGGCCCCCTCCACTGTGCCAGCAAGCGATGTTCGGCCGTGGGCACGAGCACCATCACTTTCTCTCCCCCGGTGAACTCACGGGGGGTCGCGGACTTATCATAGGCCCGGCCTTGGGTCCTTTGTGCCTTCTCCATATGCTCCTTGACTATGGGCCACACTGCTGACAGGCGGTCTCTCATCAGGGTAATATGTTCTATTGTGGATCGAAAGGGGCATGGTTGGGTCTCCCAGGTCTTCTTGGCTAAGTCGAGGATCCCTCGACAGGGTCTGCCATAGAGCAATTCAAATGGAGAGAATCCAGTGGATGCTTGGGGTACTTCTCGCAGGGCAAACATTAAGTGTGGGAGAAGCATGTCCCAGTTTTTCCCGTCTCGGGACACCACTCTTCTCAACATGCTTTTAATCGTTTTGTTCAAGCGTTCACACAACCCGTCTGTTTGAGGGTGGAATATGCTTGTACGTATCTGTTGAACCTGATACAACCGACACAAGTCCTTCATCAACCGGGACATGAATGGGGTCCCCTGATCAGTTAAGATCGTCTTGGGGAGGCCCACCCGAGAGAACATCATGAATAATTCCTTGGCAATTCCCTTTGACGACATGTTACGCAGGGGTATGGCCTCCGGGAACTTGGTAGCGTAATCTATGACCACTAGGATGTTCTCGTGTCCTCTGGCGGATTTTGGGAGGGGTCCTACGAGGTCCATAGCTATGCGTTCAAAGGGAGTCTCTATGATGGGGAGAGGAATCAAAGGGTTACGTAGGTGTGGCCGTGGAGCTGTACGTTGACATTGATCACACGTCCTACAATACCTGGCCACATCCCGGGTGACCCGGGGCCAATAGAATCTCTGCATGATTCTGTCAATAGTCTTGTCTCGTGCCAGGTGTCCTCCTAGGACGTGGGAATGGGCTAACTGTAGAACTGTGTCCCTGTATGGTCTAGGCACCATTAGTAATTCCTGGTTTTCCCCCCTTCGTCGTACGACCCAGTATAAGAGACCCCGCCTGATTGCATAGTAAGGAAGAGGGGGCTCACCTGATCCGTCGACGTTCCTCCCGTCGATCACCTTCACCTTCCTCATGGCCTCCCTTAGGTCTGGGTCTCTATGCTGCGAGGTGCCGAACTGTCCCTTTAATTCCTGGGGCAGATCAACCTCGGTAGAGGGATGTGGAGGTTGTTCCCCATCCCCCTCAGGGGTGACCGATGAGAATCCCTTCCAGGTTCCCTCCTCGGATGGAGCTTCAAATATGTCCCTTAGCGCCTGGTTGCTCCTTCCTTCCTGTGTTGTGTATAACCCTTCACAGGTGTCTTCATCGGTGGTTTCCTGGAATATCTGTCGTAAACGTTGGGTCGCTATTTCTTCCTCTGCTGCAGAGGACAAGGACGCAGCTACGTCTCCTTGTAGGACTACTACCTCGGGCTTGGATTTTCTCTTCTTTCCTGTCCCCCTTCTTCCCGTGCATAACATCATCTGCCGAAGCTCCTTATATAGAGGAAAGTCTCTCCCGATCAATAATGGTACCTTCAGCTGGGGCACTTTCCCTGCCCTGACTGTACACCTTCCTTTTGGAGTGAGAATAGGCAGATTCACAGTGGGGTAATAGTGGGTGTCTCCATGGATACAGGATACGGCTACTTTGTCTGGTAGCAGTGTTGCGGAGGTCACCAGCCGCTCCTCTACTAACGTAACCATACTTCCCGAGTCGAGAATGGCTACCACATCTTGTCCTTCGACTCGAACTGGAATCTCTGGGGCTGGAGCTATTTCTGCTAACCAACAGTGTTGATCCTGCCCCCTCAAGCCGAGATGTGTGGGGGTGGGCAGTGATGACTCTGTGACCATGGGCTCGTCCTTGCTAGGACATTGTGGGGCATAATGGTTGGGAGACTGACATTTATAACACCGACCCTGCTGTGTGGGGGATGACTTCTCCCACCTCCGGAGGGGGTTTGGACGTTTCGGTGGGGGACGCGCCGGAGTGAGTCGTGGTACGGGATTGGAAGAATCCTTCCGTTCCTCCTTGTCACTTTTTAACAACTCCCCTGTAGACCGATATGTTTCCACCGCCTGGGCTATGTCGTCGGCTGACAACGGGTTGGCTTGCCCCACAACCCTTTTTAAGTCACTGGGTAATTCCCTCAATATCTTGTCCACTACGAGAGTCTCTATCACCTGTCCTACTCCGTTTTCAGGTTCTAGCCACTGTTTCGACAGTCGTATTAATGCAAAGATCTGGGCACGGACGGGTTTGTCAGCTGTGTAGGTCCATTGATGGAACTTTACGGCCCTATCTCTGGCAGTCAGCTGGTACCGGGATAGGATCTCGGTTTTTAGTCGCCCATAGTCTGCAGCTTCGCGGGCATCCAGGTCAAAATAGGCTTCCTGAGCCACCCCGGTCAAAAGAGGGGCTAATGCGCTCGCCCATTCTGTGGGCGGCCACTCTTCCAAGGTGGCCGTCCTTTCGAAGGTCATGAGGAAGGCCTCAATATCATCCTCCTTGGAGAGACGAGGTAAGATGGCGTGAGCAGCCGCTCTTGGCTTAACTCTAGGTTCTTCTCGCCGGCTCAGCTGTTGTTGCAGGAGTTCTATGGTAGTATGCTGTGCCGTGATCAATTGTTGTAGTAGGGCGTTATCCATCGTTCTTGAATGGTTCCTCCGGGTCTACTGGAAGAATCTTGAATTACTCACTTATCCTTGTGTCACTCGTCCACCTAATGCCCACATTCTCCACCATTGTGAGCGGACCAAGTAATTGGGCGTCACTCTAAAGCGGGAAGGTGGAACAAACGAGTCAGGAGTAGGTTTTCTTGATTGAACAAAGTTCTATATTGAGGGCATTTGGTCAACACAAACACTCCAACATAATCAATGAAAATCTCCAAAGGAAAAAACATACATCTTCTTCTCCAGATCAACCAGGAACACAATACGATTGTCTTTAAACTACAACAAAAGTCACAGTATTGTCACCGTCTTAATGGTTCTTCATAGATCACTCCTCTGTCTCGGTGGCCATCTTCCAGAGATAGTTCGTCCCCCCTCTTCTGCTGGTTCCATACTCTCTCTTATAGGGGAAGGAGAATATCTCATTAGTAGTGTCAGCTGTGCTCAATTGCCTCTGGTTACCTTGTCTCCCATGCCTTGTTGGGCTACCATCCGTGAGCCCAGCCTGCCCTCTGGTGGTCCTTCCACATAAGCTTTAAGAAAGTATTTACTAAAATAAACTGAAGTCAAAAATTTAAAAAAAAAAAGGAACATTTTTAAAAATAACATTTTTAAAAATAACAGTAGAGAGGCTATATACAGGGGGTGCCGGTACAGAGTCAATGTGCGGGGGCACAGGTTAGTCAAGGTAATTGAGGTAATCTATACATGTAGGTAGTGGTAAAGTGACTATGCATAGATAAATAACAGAGAGTAGCAGCAGCGTAAAAGGGGGGGGGGCAATGCAAATAGTCCGGAAAGCCATTTTACTAGCTGGTATAGAGGTCCTGGATGGGAAGCTTTGCCCCAGTGATGTGCTGGGCTGTACACACTACCCTCTGTAGTGCCTTGCGGTCGGAGGCCGAGCAGTTGCCATACCAGGCGGTGATGCAACCAGTCAGGATGCTCTTGATGGTGCAGCTGCAGAACCTTTTGAGGATCTGAGGACACATGCCAAATCTTTTCAGTCTCTTGAGGGGGAATAGGTTTTGTCGTGCCCTCTTCACAACTGTCTTTGTGTGTTTGGACCATGATAGTTTGTTGGTGATGTGGACACCAAGGAACTTGAAGCCCTCAACCTACTCCACTACAGCCCCGTCGATGAGAATGTGGCTGTGCTTGGTCCTCCTTTTCCTGTAGTCCACAATCATCTCCTTTGTCTTGATCATCAGGTCTCTGACCTCCTCCCTATAGGCTATCTAATCATTGTTGTGTTGTCAGCAAACTTAATGGTGTTGGAGTTGTGCTTGGCCATACAGTCATGGGTGAGCATAGAGTACAGGAGGGGACTGAGCACGCACCCCTGAGGGGCTCCAGTGTTGAGGATCAGCATGGCAGATATGTTGTTACCTACCCTTACCACCCGGGGGGTGGCCCATCAGGAAGTCCAGGATCCAGTTGCAGAGGAAGGTGTTTTGTCCCAGGGTCCTTAGCATAGTGATGAGCTTTGATGGCACTATGGTGTTGAACGCTGCGCTGTAGTAAATGAATAGCATTCTCATGTAGGTGTTCTTTTTGTCTAGGTGTGGAGTGCAATAGAGATTTCATCATCTGTGCATCTGTTGGGAAGGTATGCAAATTGGAGTGGGTCAAGGGTTTCTGGGATAATGGTCACACCCCAAGCTGGTTTAGAGGGTACGAAACTAGGAGGCCCATGGCAGTCCAAGCACACACAGGTTCCACCGCCTCCAAAAAGCTGCACAATTAATTGAATTCAGATATCCATAACACAAGAGATCCATATGGCATGCAATATTTTGAAACGCCACCCGGCCGTGTATTGCGTCTGTCACACCCTGGCCTTAGTTATCTTTGTTTTCATTATTATTTTAGTTAGGTCAGGGTGTGACATGGGGTATGTATGTGTTTTTGTAGTGTCTAGTGTAGTTGTCTATGTAAGTCTATGGTTGCCTGAGTGGTTCTCAATCAGAGACAGATGTCTTTCATTTGTCTCTGATTGGGAGCCATATTTAAGGCAGCCATAGGCATCATGCGTTTGTGGGTAATTGTCTATGTTGTACGTTTGTTGCTTGTCAGTGCACTTACGTTTAGCTTCACGGTCGTTTTTTTGTTTTTTGTTTGTTTAGTTTGTATTCAGTGTTCGTTTCGTGTTTTTCTCTTCTCTTAATAAAAAGAGATGTATTTTGCACGCGCTGCGCGTTGGTCCTCTCTCTCACCCATAGACGATCGTGACAGCGTCCTTTTTTCTTACTCTGTTTTTTCCCCCTCTTCGCGGCTGCTTTTCATACTCAACCAGCATAATTCCTCCTCGCTGTAAGATTTACTATAAGTTTGCATGCTGTTCTGTTAGGTCAAATGTTCTGTTAGGCTTTCCACTTTGCTTCTAAATATACATCATCCTACTTCTATTATTCCAACAGTTCACCCAAGTGTTTTGATATATATTGAAAGTCAAATTGCAATTGTAAAATGTGGTTAAAAAAAAAATTCGCAATATGATTTTTTGCCTATATCGTGCAGCCCTAGTTACAGAAGCCACCTTTTCCCCCAAGAAGCCCGAACTGTCAGAGCCACATGTAGGGAACCAGAACCTGCTGCAACTTGGCTCGGCACTCTGACACGCTGTCACTGCAGCCCAATTCCATAGACCCCATGGTTTCAAAAACAATACTCACTTGCGAGTCTAAAATGTCAGAATCTCAAGTCCAAAACATTAGAACACCTGTGGTGACTTGGTAAAACGCACACGGGCGCTGCATAGCATCGACTAGAGTCGATGAACCATGGCAGCCTGAGGCTCAAATACACAGGAAATCAGCAATAACCTGAAAACTGTATACTTGCACGCTGCCACGGCAGCCAAAGGCTCAAATCCACAGGAAACTGAGGTAACCCTGATAATGTGCACTTTAAGTGCTGCCACACCCCAAGGCAGCACAAGGCTCAAACTCACAAGGAACTGTGGTAACCCGGATAGATGCATAACCTGTACGCTGCCTAACACCCACTCCCGGACCCAGCCATAAGAACACTGAGCAACACTGGGAGCAGTTAAATCCAAGCGATAAAACCTCACAAAGGTATGTGTGGAACCCCAATTCACTGCATCACAGATATTACCAATCACCATCCCCCTGAACAATGGCCAAGAAGCTGCCACACCCATTTGGAGGAGATGAGAAAGGGAATAGTTTGAAAGCTGGGACCTGTAAAACATAGGCAAAACAATGGGAGCAAAAGCTGCATTAGGATGTAACATCACTTTGGAGTCGCCAGGTGCAAACTACAAACAGGAAGGTTGTACTGAGAGCATGTGGAGATCCCGAACACGCTTGGCCGACACCAAGGCCATGAGCAGGGCAGTCTTGTAGAAATGGATCTTCAGATCCACAGAGTCCAATAAGTGCCATAGGCTTAGACACTGGTCTGAGCTGATGCACGCCTTTCAGGAACTGCACACAAGAGGATAAAACCCCGGGGTAGAGCCATCAATCCCTACATGACATGCCAAAATGGCTGCCATATAAAGCTTCAATGTGGAAAAAGAAAGGCACTACACAAAAAGTTATTGGAAGAACATCTAAATGTCCACCAAAGAGTTCTGAAAAGGAGAAACTCAACCACAGAGGGGCGCAGTCTCCACTCCGTAGAGATATATGTGAAGATATGTCGCCCTGAGCAACAGGAAATTCACAATGCTCCTTAAGAACAGATAACGTGCCAGGTTTAGGAGAGAGAGGGGTGAGAGAGGGGAGGCAGGTAGCCTAGTGGTTAGAGTGTTGGGCCAGTAACCGAAATGTTGCTAGATCGAAAGGTTGCTAGATTGAATCCCTGAGCTGACAAGGTACAAATCTGTCGTTCTGCCCCTGAACAAGGCAGTTCACTGTTCCTAGGCCGTCATTGAAAATCAGAATTTGTTCTTAACTGACTTGCCAAGTTAAATAAAGGTAAAATAAAAGAGACCCTCCCCCCTGCCTGTTGATGTACGCCACCGCTGTCCTGTTGTCAGACCTTACCAACACATACTGGCCCTCCAACATCTGAAGAAAATGCCTCAGTGCTATCAAAACTGTCTGTAGCTCTAGGTAATTAATATGCAGCATTCTTTGCGCTGTTTACCAAATCCCTTTTCTGAGTAGCGCACACACAGCGCTCCCCATCCCAGTATGGATGCTACCGTCATGATCACCCTGTGGTCTCTACCCGGCCCATGAGAACCCCGCCTCCATGTTCTTGTTCAAGTCTTGCAGCAAATCGATATGATACATCTGTAGCATTGTGCCCACAATCAACAACCGGGCCACGACACCCGCAGCCTGGTACACTTATTTTTTTATTTATTTTTTCCCCCCACCTTTTTTAACCAGGTAGGCTAGTTGAGAACAAGTACTCATTTACAACTGCGACCTGGCCAAGATAAAGCAAAGCAGTGCGAGACAAACAACAACACAGTTACACATGGAATAAACAAGCGTACAGTCAATAACACAATAGAAAAAAGAACGTCTAAATACAGTGTGTGCAAATGGCATGAGGAGGTAAGGCAATAAATAGGCCATAGTAGCAAGTAATTACAATTTAGCAAAATTAACACTGGAGTGATAGATGTGCAGATGATGATGTGCAAGTAGAAATACTGGTGTGCAAAAAAGCAGAAAGGTACATTAAAACAATATGGGGATGAGGTAGGTAGATTGGATGGGCTATTTACAGATGGGCTATGTACAGCTGCAGCGATCGGTTAGCTGCTCGGATAGCTGATGTTTAAAGTTAGTGAGGGAAATATAAGTCTCCAGCTTCAGCAATTTTTGCAATTCGTTCCAGTCATTGGCAGCAGAGAACTAGAAGGAAAGGCGGCCAAAGGACGTGTTGGCTTTGGGGATGACCAGTGAGATATGCCTGCTGGAGCGCGTGCTAAGGGTGGGTGTTGTTATTCGTGACCAGTGAGCTGAGACAAGGCGGAGCTTTACCTAGCAAAAACTTATAGATGACCTGGAGCCAGTGGGTCTGGCGACGAATATGTAGCGAGGGCCAGCCGATTAGAGCATACAGGTCGCAGTGGTGGGTGGTATATGGGGCTTTGGTGACAAAACGGATGGCACTGTGATAGACTGCATCCAGTTTGCTGAGTAGAGTGTTGGAGGCTATTTTGTAAATGACATCGCCAAAGTCGAGTATCGGTAGGATAGTCAGTTTTACTAGGGTATGTTTGGCCGCATGAGTAAAGGAGGCTTTGTTGCGGAATAGATAGCCGATTCTAGATTTCATTTTGGATTGGAGATGTTTAATATGAGTCTGGAAGGACAGTTTACAGTCTAGCCAGACACCTAGGTATTTGTAGTTGTACACATATTCTAAGTCAGAACCATCCAGAGTAGTGATGCTAGTCGGGCGGGCAGGTGCGGGCAGCGAACGGTTGACAATCATGCGTTTAGTTTTTCTAGCGTTTAAGAGCAGTTGGAAGCCACGGAATGAATGTTGTATGGCATTTAAGCTCGTTTGGAGGTTTGTTAACCTCTTATGGCTCAAATATTAGCATTGAGTATCAGCAGTGAGTAACCTGGAAAGAGGTGGCCATTTCAAACGGCCTCGTACTCAATTCTTGCTCGTACAATATGCATATTATTATTACAATTGGATAGAAAACACTGTCTAGTTTCTAAAACAGGTTTAATTATTTCTCTAAGTGAAACATAACTCTTTTTACAGCCCATTTTCTATCCGGAAGTGAAATTTCCAAGAAGCTATGTCTCTCTTCAAGATACTCTCTATAAAAGGCCTTGGCACTTAGGACTGTAGAAACACGTCACACGCCTTCCCCTGGGTGTCATGCGGAAGTGAGAGAAGAAATGACTTGATTATCTCTGTCAGGGACTGAAAACAACATCTTGGAGTGAGAAGTGCGCACTTTATTTTTTTTTCTGGGCGCGAAGTAGGAACTGGACTGCGCTCCTGGAAAACCCTCGTTATAGGTGAATATGACCTCCGGCTTCGATTTTATTTGATACATGTCACAATATCATCCTAAAGTATGTTTTTTCAATATACTTTAATTATATTATTGAAATTTATTCTGGACTTTAGACGTGATGCGACGCAAGAATTTTGTCAAGACGGAGAGGTTAGCACGGCATGGCCAGTGTGCCATGCTAATTCAAGAGGGACATCGTTCGTTCTGGGTCCAAATGAAGACGGTTCTGAACAAAGGACCCTTTGGAGAACATTCTGATGGAAAATCAACAAAGATAAGGACCCAATTTGGGATGCTTTTTCATATATCTGTCGAACTGTGCTATCGCTAGCGTTTGACTAGAATCAATGCTGCTGTGTGTTAGCTATTGTAGTAAGCTAATATAACGATATATTGTGTTTTCGCTGTAAAACACTTCAGAAATCGGAAATATTGTCTGTATTCACAAGATCTTTCTCTTTCATTAGCTATCCACCATATATTTTTCTGAAATGTTTTCTGATGTGTAATTAGTAGTTGACGTTGGTGTCTGTATTTTCTCTGGCTACTGCCGTGCGATTTCTGACTGTAGCTATGATGGTGGCTAAGATGGTAGCAGTAATGTAAAACTGATTTATAGCTAAAATATGCAAATTCTTCGAACAAAACATAGATTTATTGTGTAACATGTTATAGGACTGTCATCTGAGGGAGTTTTTTCTAGGTTATTTAGGTTGGTTCTAGGTTATTTAGGTTGGTTCTAGGTTAGTTTGGTTAGCTTTGTGCATGCTACTTGCATGCTACCGTTGCTGTGAAAAATGTCTGTCTGTCTTTTGTATTTGGTGGTGAGCTAACATAAATATATGTGGTGTTTTCGCTGTAAAACATTTAAAAAATCTGAAATATTGGCTTTATTCACAAGATCTTTGTCTTTCATTAGCTATCCACCATATATTTCTCTGAAATGTTTTCTGATGTGTAATTAGTAGTTGACGTTGGTGTCTGTATTTTCTCTGGCTACTCCCGTGCGATTTCTGACTGTAGCTTTGATGGTAGCAGTAATGTAAAACTGATTTATAGCTAAAATATGCAATTTTTTTGAACAAAACATAGATTTATTGTGTAACATGTTATAGGACTGTCATCTGAGGTAGTTTTTTCTAGGTTATTTAGGTTGGTTTTAGGTTAGTTAGGTTGGCTTGTGCATGCTACTTCATCCTACTTGTGCTGTGAAAAATGTCTGTCCTCTTTTTTATTTGGTGGTGAGCTAACATAAATATATGTGGTGTTTTCTCTGTAAAACATTTAAAAAATCGGACATGTTGGCTGGATTGACAAGATGTTTATCTTTCAAATGCTGTATTGGACTTGTTAATGTGTGAAAGTTAAATATTTCTAAAAAATATATTTTGAATTTCGCGCCCTGCACTTGAAGTGGCTGTTGTCATATTGTGCCCGGTGTCGGGCTTGCAGCCTGAAGAAGTTAACCCAGTGTCCAAAGAAGGGCCAGATGTATACAGAATGGTGTCATCTGCGTAGAGGTGGATCAGGGAATCACCCGCAGCAAGAGCGACATCGTTGATATATACAGAGAAAAGAGTCGGCCCGAGAATTGAACCCTGTGGTACACCCATAGAAACTGCCAGAGGTCCGGACAACAGGCCCTACGATTTGACACGCTGAACTCTATTTGAGAAGTAGTTAGTGAACCAGGCGAGGCAGTCATTTGAGGAACCAAGTCTGTTGAGTCTGCCGATAAGAATACAATGATTGACAGAGTCGAAAGCCTTGGTCAGGTCGATGAAGATGGCTGCACAGTACAATCTTTTATCGATGGCGGTTATGATATCGTTTAGTACCTTGAGCGTGGCTGAGGTGCACCCGTGACCAGCTTGGGAACCGGATTGCACAGCGGAGAAGCTATGGTGGGATTCGAAATGGTCAGTGATCTGTTTATTAACTTGGCTTTCGAAGACTTTAGAAAGGCAGGGCAGGATGGATATAGGTCTGTAACAGTTTGGGTCTAGAGTGTCACCCCCGTTGAAGAGGGGGACGACCGCGCCCGCTATCCAATCTTTAGGGATCTCGGACGATACGAAAGAGAGGTTAAACAGACCGGTAATAGGGGTTGCAACAATGGCGGAGGATCATTTTAGAAATAGAGGGTCCAGATTGTCCAGCCCAGCTGATTTGTACGGATCCAGGTCTTGCAGCTCTTTCTGAACATCTGCTATCTGGATTTGGGTGAAGGAGAAGCTGGAGAGGCTTGGGCAAGTAGCTGCGGGGGGTGCGGAGCTGTTGGCCGGGGTTGGGGTAGCCAGGAGGAAAGCATGGCCGGCCATAGAGAAATGCTTATTGAAATTCTCGATTATCGTGGATTTATCGGTGGAGACAGTGTTACCTAGCCTCAGTGCAGTGGGCAGCTGGGAGGAGGTTCTCTTGTTCTCGATGGACTTTACAGTGTCCCAAAACTTTTTGGAGATAGAGCTACAGGATGCAAATTTCTGTTTGAAAAAGCTAGCCTTTGCTTTTCTGACTGACTGCGTGTATTGGTTCCTGACTTACCTGAACAGTTGCATATCGCGTGGACTATTCGATGCTATTGCAGTCCGCCATAGGATGTTTTTGTGCTGGTCTAGGGCAGTCAGGTCTGTAGTGAACCAAAGGCTATATCTGTTCTTAGTTCTACATTTTTTGAAAGGGGCATGCTTATTTAAGATGGTGAGGAAATTACTTTAAAAAACGCACACAAAAGAGGGGTATCCCAGGTCGCCTTTAGCTCATCGGCAAAATCTTTAAACATTGGTTAGCAACGCTTCACCACTGCAGGGACAGGAGGTAAAAAGCTGGTGGAACTCTGCTGCGGCGGGCTTTAGGCTGCCCTGGACTGAGTTAATCCTATTCACACTCTGAAAATCCTCCAGAGCCATCCATGGATAGTTTATCATCCCGGAATCCGTGCTCTAAACACTGCCAGAGAAATCGGCTCTGCTCTCAGACAACCCCATTCCCGAGGTTGCTTCACCGGAAGACCCTTTGCCAGCAGCCCCAATCTCTTTCACAAAGTCAGCCCAACGCTCAATGGAAGTTGATCGCTGCCGGAGGCAATGGTCACACAAACTGGCACGAGCCAAAGCCTCCTGTGTATGTTTCTACTCCAGGCAAACAGGACAGCACTCCTGAGTATCTTTCATTTGCATTGTGAAACTACATGCCCTAGGGCATGGGTGTCAAACTCATTTCGCATCGTGGGCCACATACGGCCTAGGGAGATGTCAAGTGGGCCGGACCATTAAAATTATACCATACTCTGCTATAAATAACCAAAATATCATGTCTTTCCTTTGTTTTGGTGTAAAGAAGCACAAGAACATTAGGAAAATATTGAAATTTAATGAACTATCCTTTTACAAAACTATCCTTTTACCGCTGCTTCACTGACTTCTCGGCTCTGGATGAAAGTTGACTGCTGTTTCCTCAGACCCGCCAGCAATTCGTTAATCTTATCTCTTCTCAGTTGTCCTTGCAAGCCGTCATATTTTTCGCTGTGATGAGTCTCGTAGTGGCGTCGAATATTATATTCCTTCAATACCGAAACTTGTTGCAAACACACCAAGCACGAAGGTTTTCCGTGCATCTCTGTAAATAAATAGGACGTGGTCCATTTTTCTTTGAAAATTCTACACTCCTTATCTACTTTTCTCCGTTTGGATAACGACATTTTGGCTAATGAGGGTGTAGCGGAGAGGTAGAGACCAAGGTATTAACAACGTCGTAACAAGCAGCAGATGGCGCATTGATACCGTCTGCTGTTTTCAGTCTGTCTCAGTGATGCGGCTTGTCTTCTACTCTGATGGAAAGAGTGCGCCCCTTAGCGGATAATCCATGAATTGCAGCGAATTAAAAATATTAATTCCATGTCTTTTATGCATTTTTTCCACTTTCAAATTATCCTGCGGGCCTGATCGAACCTCCTTGGGGGCCGGTTCCGGCCCGCGGGCCGTATGTTTGACACCCCTGCCCTAGGGTATGGCCAGAGGTTCAAACTCGGCTGGTTAGCCTTTGTGAACTTACACTTACCACCATCTTACTCAAGCAAGGAAGCACTGGCTACACAAGCAGAGCAGAAAATAGTTGGCTTTTAGCAAACACAAAAATCGATACCAAGACACAAAACTCGCAACATCTAGGGGCACAAGTACTCTCAACCCACTAACATAGACCTAAGTCAGAGCCGAATTTTGTAGTCTTTGTGTGAATGAACTTTTTGTAAATTCCTTCGGGTGATCTGAAGAGCAAAGAATTGAAGAAATGAATGCGTGCCCCGGTATTAGCACCAGGAAGACAGGGCTTTCGAGTGCGGGCTCAGCATCCATGAGCTGTTGGGCCTGATTTCTTCAGGTAAATATGATTGGTCGTTAACTCCGCATAGTATGTTATACCGAGTGACCGACTGAAAGAGAACAGATAGAAAATATGTAGAAATGATAATGGACCTATATATTTTAAAATAACTGTCCTTTTTCTGGACCGCAAACAGCTTTTGAAGAACAAATCAGTCAGGAAAAGTATTATCAGCTAGCGTTTTCATTCTGATTCATTCACCTAAAAGAGCCAGCTCCGAACTTCCCTTCATTCAGCAACCATGATTGTGTTAAATAGACATGGGCGGGTGCCTTAGACATGGCCTCCAATTCACCAAGTCCGCCCTGCCCTCACACACACCACCACCCTTGCACTCACACAACAACACCCATGCTCTCTCTCACCCGCCGTCTCTACCTCCTCTGTAAATATTTGTGTAATAAAATGCCATTGACAGGCCTATGCTCAGATAAGATAAACAAGAGGATGTCTCTATAACAGCAGTGGAAAGAGAAATGAATCTGCTGATAGGCAAGCAACCGGTAGCCTACCCCATGATGGCTAGTCTACTCCATCACCGTCCAAGATCTTTATATTTTATGTCCAGAGGTGAATTGGCTCTGGCAGCCAAAACAGTCTGCGAGTATTTTCAGTTTTAACACTTTTCTGGCTTCCCTCTTCTGTTACACACAGGTGTTCTGAAATGCTGGATAGCTAATTTTGGTCGTCTTTCTGTTCCATAAACAATCACACACAGAGTTGGTGTAATACGGAAATATGGCCGTGGGATCCTTTTAGCTTTTGAAAATCATTTCTCTGTGATTTGAAAGTAAAGTTTCAAAAAGTTTCCAAAACCGTATTGCAACCGAGGATTATTAAAGTTTACACAGAGCGGTGTCGGGACTGCTGTATAATTGTAACACCTGATTCTTGTCAGGCCTATCTGAAAACACATCAATCTTGAATTCTTACATTGACAACACATGCATTGATCTTGAAATATTGATGGCTATTCAGAGAGTAGGCTAAGCCGTCTTCAGATAAGCCATCCCTTCGCTACAAATATATTGCAGTAGAGTAGGAATGTATATATTGCAGTTACTACAAACCTACTGCAAAACAACATCCATCGTGACGTATTTAATTATGCCATACATCATCTTCATGCAATCTTGTTCCGGTACTGGACAAAGAGCTCAGGGAGAGTTTCACAACACGCAAGACAAAATATAGCTTAGTCTCATCAGGGGTTTTATTTATTTTTGGAGATTGAAAAATATGAGCTTTTCATTCAATACAGTAGAAACATATTGTTTCAGTTGATAATAAAACATGTTTGGTTTAGTTACTTTTTCACCAACTTGTTTATGTAACTTTCTAGCAAGTCAAGCTAGCTTACAGAGCATCTAACTAGCTAGCTAAAAGCTACGCTATACTCTAGCTAGCGACCTGTTTATAATGATCATCAAAAACAAACGTCATTACCTTTACAATAAAGTAAAATGGGAGGTAACAGTCATAAAAATTGTACTCACTTATAGGAATGGGTAATTGTTTACAAGTTGCTAGCTATCCCATAAACCCATTGTCGAAAGAGGACGACGGCGCGCGGCTGGCGGGATAGGGGGAAGGAGGAGGAGAGAGGGGAGAGCGGCACGAGCGAAGAGAATGACGAGGGGAGAAGAGGGGACGAGAGGTAAAGCGAGAGAAAGGGGGGGGAGGCGGAAGCGGTGGGAAACGAGAGGGGCAAGAGAAGGAAGGAGGGCAAGGGCAAAGCGGGGGGGGGCTAAGGATTGAGGAGCAAGAGGGGCCAGCAGAAGGGGGGAGAGAAAGGAGGAGGGAGAGGGGAGAGGAAAAAGAGGGAGAGGGGAGGAGGGGGGAGAGAAGAGGAAAGGAGAGAAGGAGGAGGGGGAGGGGAGGGAGGAGAGGAGAGGGGAAGAAAGAAGAGGAGAGAAAAAGGAAAGGGGAGGGAAAAGAGGGGGGAAGTAGAAGGGAGGGGAGAGAGAAGAAAGAGGGAGAAAAGGGGAGGAAGGGAGGAGAGGGGGAGGGGGGGGGAAGGGGGGAGAGAAAGGGGGGGAGGAGGAGAAGAGAGAAAGGGAAGGAGAGGGGGGAAGGGGGAGAGAGGGGAGGGGATGGGGGGGGGGGGGAGGGA